>NW_019154106.1:1849293-2226547 GCF_002288905.1 Enhydra lutris kenyoni | reverse complement strand
GGGGAGGCCGGGGCGGCGGGCGGCGGCGGGGAGCGGGGCGGCCGCGGGTGACCCGCCGCCCCGCCCCCCGCCCCGGCGCGGCCCTGAAGGTCAGGAGGTGCTTTGTTCCCGCGTGGCGGTCCGCCCGGCCGGCCCGCGTCGTGACCCCGAGGGGAGCGGCGGCCGCGGGCCCCCTTTGTTTCCGGGGCGCCGGGCTGTGCCTGCGGGAAGCCGCCCTGCGGGGTCGGCGCCCGCGTCTGTCCTGGAGCTCGGAGACGCCGGCGGCGCCCACGGCGGTGCGTTTCCGCGGACGGCCCGGGGCCGCTTTCCCGAGCGCGCCCGCTGCTGCGCGCCGGCGGAGGGCCGTGTGGCGGCGACGAGACCCGCCCGTCTGCGGGGTGGGGGGCGGGGTCCCCGGGACGTGCGGCTGCGGGTGTGCGCCGCCGCCGTGCGGCCGAGGGGGGGGCGCGGCTCGCACGTGCGACCCGGTGCCTGCCGTCCCGGCCCCCGCTCGGAGGCCCCGGGCGCTGGCCCGCCGGCGATAGGGCCGGTCCGAGGCGGCGCCGCTCGCGTGAAGCTGGCCCGGCGCTCCCGCGGCCGCGAGGAGGGGGAAGTTCCGCGGGGTCGGCTCGGTCCCGCCCGGGAGGGGTTGGGCCCGGCCACCGCGTCCCGCTGCGGTCTCTGGGCCCCTCCCGAGCGCTGGGTGCGTCCGGCAGTGGAGTCTGCGGACCGTTCCAGCCGGCGGTGCGGGAGGCCGCGGGCTTCCCGGGGGGCCTGGCCAAAGCCGGCTGGAGGCGGGAGGCCGGGCCGGTGAAGCGGCCGGCGCGTGCGGGTCTCCGCGTCCCAGTTGGTGCCGCGCACTGCTCGGGCCGAGGGAGGCTCCTGCTTTCGCGGCTGGGATGGCGGATCCCGGCGCGGTCTCAGAGGGTCGCTGGAGCGGAGGCCGGTCAGTAGGAGCGCTGGCGGCGGAGTCCGCTGCCCAGCACGTTGCGGGGACAGAGGGACCCGCGGCTGCGTCGCTTCGGGTTGTGGCTGGAGTCGTGGGGCCCTTCTGGCCTGCTGAGGGCCGGCGCCCTCCCAGCCTTCGTGTCTGGCCACGCGCGGCCGGGTGCTGCCCCAGCGGGCACAAAGCAGCGTGCGGGCGCTCGCGTGGGCTTGGCACTGTGTGTGCACAGCAGCGGCGGTGGTCGGCGGGGCGGGGCCGAGCGGACCTGTGCGCTGGGCTGGTCGCGCGGCTCGCGGCTCTGTGCTGCCGTGCGGACCACCCGCCTCTCTGTGCTGTCCTGGGTGCGGACGTGTTTGCCTGTGGGGCCGCTGGCTGCCCGCGTGGAGGAAGGGCCCCAGCCGGCGTGGTGGTCAGTGCCGCGTGTGACTTCCTCCCGCAGCGGATAGGGACAGCGTCCCGCCCGCCTGTCGGGCTCCAGCAGCCCTTGGCGCCGGCGCACGTCCGTGCCCTGAGTGCTGAGCAGCCAGGGCTGGGGCTCACGTCCTCGGGCTTGTCTCCTCTGCGGCGGCCGGTCGCGCTGTCGTGTCCGGTGGAGGTGGCTGCGGACGGGGAGGGTCAGGCCACGGGCGGGCTTAGGATCACTTGGTTTCGGAGGTTTTTTCTTGCTTCCTCTTCGTTGTCCACAGTTTTAAAATGGCTTAAGACTGTTTCCAGAAGCTTGTGTTGTGCTGCCACAGGTCTTGCCAGAAAACCTGACCGCGTTTGGCTGGGAACGGTAGTTCCGGTGTCTGTGGGCCGGAGCGTGCTCGGTGAGACGGGCGGAGCCGCCGAGTGCCGAGGCCGTGGGGAGGCCTGAGGGCTCCGTCTGGAACTGCCGCCTCAGAGGCGCTCACGAAGCAGGAAGCGTGTTCGGGCGTCCGCGGCACAGGGTAGTGACCACGCAGCGTGGCCGCTCCGCCTCGGGGACGGGTCCTCGCAGCGCGTGGCTGTCTGCCGGCCTTCCCTGCGTCGTGTGGTCTCTCCCGGGTTGGCAAGTCCCCGCGTGCCCAGGCCGTGTCCTTACCCCGTGGCAGAGCCTTGGCAGTGGGCAGTGGGCAGACTGCAGCGGACCGCAGTGACACGTGTGTTCGCCACAGCCGCTGGGGCTGCCCCTGCTGTCTGGGAAGGCGGGGCCGCTGTCCTTCGCCGTTTGATGTGAGCTTCCCGAGCAGCCGGAGGCGGGAGAGCTGGTGTGTTTCTGCAGCAAGACCGCTGTGAGCCCGCGGTGGCCGGTGCTGCTGGGTCACCGCTGTGTCGCCTTCCGTCTCCTCTCAGCAGCGCACTCCACGGCTGTTGAAACGGAACGTGCTTCCGTTCTGGGCTCGCGACCTCTGTCCGCACGGTGCGGTCCGGCGTTATCTGGAAGATGAGACGATTTCCATCAGGTTTGGGGTAGGGAGGTCGACGGACGCCTCAGACGTTTGCGTGTGGCGGTCAGGAAGCGCAGCTGTAAGGAGTAACTTTCCGCCGTCGCTCTGCGCAGGGAAACAGCTCTCGGAGCCGCGTCGGTGCATCTGTGTGTCCGTTGCTTCGCGCGCCTCCGTCTGTGCCGCGCTCGGTTCCAGGTCCCGGGGCACCGCGGCGAGCAAAGCGAAGAGCCTGCCTCCGTGATGTCCGTAGCGGGGGACAGAGACAGCTGAGGTTGCGGCAGGTGCTCTGGAGAAGAAAGGTGGAGGAGTAAGGACTAGGGTGGGCGTGATTTTTTGAAAAGATTTTATTTAGCGAGAGAGCGGGAGGGAGGGACTCTCACGCGGACGCCGTCCCGGGTGCGGAGCCGCGTGCGGGGCTCCATCTCAGGACCCCGAGATCGCGACCTGAGCCGAAGGGGACGCTTACCCGACGGAGCCCCCCACGCGCCCCAGTTGTGGTTTTTAGGTGGGGCGAAGAGGGGAGATCTCAGAGCGGCCGGACTTTGAAACGCCGGAGTGAGGGAAACTTGGAGACGTCGGCCTCGTTGAGTCTGCACTAGTGAGCTGCGGAGGAGACGGGGAGAACCTGGGCTTGCAGCAGCCCGGAGCCCCTCTGCCTGAGGAGAAACCAAGCGTCTGCTCAAGGAAGGGAACTCGGTTTTGTGTTTTCTTCTGGAGAACCGAGGGCTTGGTGTCTTGCCAGCTTCTGAAGAGGCGGTTGGTTTGCCGTTGTCTGGTGGCCCTTCGAGCTTGCAGGCTCGCCTGACTTCCTCCGGGGGTTCAGACGCTCCGCGGGAGAGACGCGGGTGTGGGGGGCGCCCTCACGCGGCTCAGGGGCACGCAGGGACCCCTCAGCTGCGAGTGACAAGCAGACCGTCTGGCCGCTGGGTCCTGCGCTGGCTCCGGCGGTCGCTCACTGTCCCCGTGGGACTTGTCCTTCGGTGGGAGACAGGCGTGCGTTGTCGATCCATCCTTCGGAAGATGCAACGAAGCAGTAACGCACGCGCGGAGGTACCGATGCCCTGCGTCCTAGCGCCTGCCTGTAGTGCCGCGCTGTTTGCCTGTCTTGGTTCACCTGTAAACAAACATACGCTTTTTTATTTTACTGTTTTAAAGATTGATTGGAGAGAGCGACAGCCATGCCAGTCGGGGAGGGGGACAGAGGGAGAGAATCTCCAAGCTGCCTCCTGAGACCTGGCGCTCCGTCTCACTACCCATGAGATCGTGACCTGTGCCGGAACCAAGAGTCGGACGGACACTCCATCCGTGAAGCGACGGCCTTTGGCTCAGGTCGTGATCCCAGGGTGCCGGGATCGAGCCCTGCGTCTAGCTCCCGGCTCAGCCGGAAGTCGTCTTCCTCCTTTCCCACTCACCCTGGTGGTTTTCCCTCGCTTGCTTTGTCTCTGTCAAATAAATAAAATCTTTTAAAAAAAAAATGTTTTTTCACAAATGTCCAAAAGAAAAGGAAAAACATATATTATCAGTTACTATATACAGTTGAAATCAGTTTGAATCCAGCTTCAAGACTGTCTTTAGGAGCTTAGGACCCGGGCGGTCTCTTTGCTGAGAGTGAGGCATAGTGAGCAAGGACACTCCCCTTACTGGAGAAACTTACGTAAGTGTTTTGGTTGTTTGCGATAGACGTGTCTTCACGCGCTTGCACACTGAATGCAGCCCAGTCAGCTCCCCATGCTCAGGAGCATCGTGCTGGGCTGCATAAGAGATCTGCCGGTCAGGGCGGTACCAGCGAGAGCCGCAGCGTCCCGGGGCTTCCTGGATTAGCCAGGTTGTCCGACTGGAAACACTGGGGTTTCTTGCAAGGGGTATCCTGACCTTCTTAGATTAGATGGTTCCCTTGTCCTTTCTGATGTGGTCTTAAGCTAAAACGTGATCCAGTCCTGGAGGACTTGGACCTTCACGCCAGGGCTGATCCCACTCCCTCTTAGGTTCATAGGGATCCGCATCCCTCAGACTTTGATGTGAACCACGTGATTCTGCTATCCAGCTCGTTAACACCACCCTCACTGAAGAAAAATTGCGGACTATAATGAGACTCTAAAGTCTTACAGAGCCACTGGGCTACATTTAATTTTAGTTATTCACTTATTTCATGGAAAGACATTGAGGACCTTTGACTTAAGACAGAGAATGTTGGTTATGTGAAGGGCGACTGCATTCCCCCGCTTACTCCTTCTTTGTGTCTTAGAAATGGCCCAGCTTGAAATTATACTTACTGTAGCTATAGACTAAGTGTTGTCGTGTGTGTTTTTTCTTTTTTTTTTTTTTTTTAAGATTTTATTTGACAGAGATCACAAGTAGGCAGAGAGGCAGGCAGAGAAGGGGGGGGGAGCAGGTTCCCTGCTGAGCAGGGAGCCTGATGTGGGGCTCAGTCCCGCGACCCTGAGATCATGACCTGAGCTGAGGTCAAGAGTTGGATGCTTAACTGACTGAGCCACCCTGGTGCCCTATAGACTTTTTAAAATTAGGAATTTAGTTATATATGGATAATTTGCCACAAAAACTAAAAATTTTCCCCATGGAAACAACTTTTTTGTTGGGGTTAAAAATCTGTAAATAGGGTTGTGAGGTATCTTACATAAGTAAAGATAAAACATTCATTCATGCAGTCGTGGAAATTTGGATGCCAGCCCAAGTTTAGAATCGTGGACTCAGTTGTTAGTGCTGGGAGGGACCTGAACGACTGTATTCTTCGATATTTTTTAATGTTCTTTTGCCTGGTGACCCGTTCGTATTTTAATACGATCGCCTCGAGGTGAAGCAGACCTTCAGCTGAAGCTTCAGCGTACCAGCGTTTAAAACAGACGGATGTTTGTCTTTCTCCAGCCCGCAGACTTGGTAGTTCCTTGTTACTTTCTATCCGAACTAGTCGGGACGGCTGGGCGTGAGAGCTGACAAGTAGAACTCTCGCTCGTCTATAACGTCACCAACCCTAGACTGGTTTTCCTTGTACGAAGGGAGAACTGTTGAGAGGACCTGGATTTGCTGGTCTCTGCCAAGCAGCAGGCGGCGTGCCGGCGTGTCGGCGTGCCGCAGTTGTAGAAGCCAGAGGAGGCCTGCAGCGGGCCGTGTGCTCTGGGCGCCTAGCCCGTGTCGTCGTGTGTTCGCAGCAGCCCCTCGGGAGGCCCCGTCCAGTGTGTGGGTGTCGGACCCCGGTTACACAGCTGGGAGACGGCGGGGTGGGCCTCCGAAGCAGGTCACTGTGCGCTCGCTGTGTTCTAGGTGGCGAGTCCTCGTTTGCTGCTGCCCAGTCCTCAGACACGGCCTCCTTCCCTCGTGTCGGCTCGTTACTGTGTTTGTGTTTCTCCTGCCGCCCTCGATGGAGCGCTTCGCTTTGTTTTCGCCAGTGTGGTGTCGCGTTCAACTGGACTGCTTTGTCGTCGTGCCACCAGAAATAGTGTTCGGCAGCACACGGCTTCACATAGCTGGGTATAAAGGGGATCATTATGTGAACGGAGTCTGTTACTTGGAAGTGGCGTCATGTTTCCGGAAGGTGAAGCTCTCGGGCCTGTGTCCTGCAGGGGCGCGTGTTCGCTCGACAGCTCTGGTCCCAGACCCCAGACGCTGCTCAGGGCCCTGGGGCCACACAGCGCACAGCCTAGGAGGAGCGTTGTTACTTCGCATTTTCCTAGACAGCGGCGCTCTCGGGAGTGGTGCTGCACGCGGGACCCGGACTGACCAGGCTGTCGATGGTCATCTTTCCCCAAGGACGGCAGCAGGCATCTTGAGTGAAGCTGGTGGAAGCGGCCGCAGGAGGTGAAGCGGTTGGTGGTAGGGAAAGGTCAGGAGGGTCTGGATCTGAAGCGTGCAAGGATGTTATTCTAAAATGGAACCAAAGGACGTGAAATGGAGAATCTCATGCACACGGTTTTAGAAAAACACGACCGAGACTGATTTCCCACAAATGCTTGATTTATAGAAGATGGAACTTCTCGTACAATTAGTGAGCGTCCGCCAAGGATCTCCTTATCTTTGAGCCAGTGAACTCACTGGGTGACATTTTTGCTGGATTTTCCCCTTTTATATTCTTCCCACAAAAGCGGTCTGCCCTAAACCTTTAGTAGTTCCGTAGCTCGCTGCATTTTCGTGTCCTGAATCACAGTCCCTCTGCTATTCCTGCAGAAACTCAACGTCTGGTAACTCGACCTTGCCTCAGTTTACCTCTTTTCTTTCAGGTTAATATTACATGGTGTCAGGAGTGGGAACTGAAGGAGCCAGCCCCTGAGGAGCGACGACCCCCAGAATCGAGCGAGGTACCCATATTTGAGCCCTTTGTGCTCTTTGCTTCCACGAGTTGCCATCACTTTCAGGTTGGTGAGTCTCTCCGTTAATCAAGCTCTCCCTTCTTTTGGTTGAACCTCTCAGACTTTATTCAGGATTTGTCAGTCCCTTTTTTTCTTAACCTTATAACGGGATCCCAGTCATCTAAATGTTCTAAGGGTGCCCCCCTTTGAGGAACCCTGGCCAGTTCTATATGCCTGTTTTTGCCTGTGTCTCAGTCTTACTGAGAAGGGTAACTGAGGGCTCCGATGGCCATTATGGGGAACCTTTCGTCTTTTGAGACTTTTCTTTCTCCCAACTGAGTTAGAAGACCATGGCTACAAAACTAAAGAATTCAAGTGGAATAGTTACTTTCATTAGTATCTGGAGGTTTCTGAAAGTGTTGAGGATTCTAAAGTTGCCTCCTTATAAAATATTGTTTCCAAACTGACTGAAGCAAATAAACAAGTAAAGACGGATAAAAAGTAAAGTGTCAGAGGCCTCTTTCTTGGTGCCGGCCAAGGTTCCCTCCTACCCGCACGGCCCCGCCTCCTTCCATATCCCTCTTGGCCTCCTTGCCCCTCCTCTGTCTGATCTTCCTTTCTTTCCTTTCACTGAAACCTCGTCAGCTTTAACCCATTAAAACCTTCCCTTTCAAAACTAGATCTTCTGAGGATGCTGCTAAACCACCCCAAAGTGCCTGTGCCCCATGGACAGAAGCTGAGCTTAGGGCTATAATTAAGGACTTCCCCAGGGTAACCGAGGGTCCTCATAGCGGGTGGAGGAATTCAGTATTGTAACCCTGACTTACCAGCCTGGTCTCCGATCTCTGTCCGTTCACGTGCTTGTTGGAGAAGGTCCGGCCCGGTGTTGGATGAAAACAACCTAGGGTTTAAACCATACTAGCCACCAGCCCTTTTACGTGACCAAGCTCGCAGCATAGCCAAAAGGCTACATGAAGTGGTCCCTAGGGCTTTCCCCAAGCCCATGGACTAGAATAAGATTCCCACACGCACCCAGAAGCCTGCTGAATCTGTCTGTGAATGTTACGTGGCTATCCATGACTCTTACGTTGTTTTCAAGGAAAATTCCAGGCTTCCCGTAGGTGTTGAGTCCACCCTGGTGGTGTCCTGCACGACCCTGCCGTTAGTGCAGACAGTCTGCCCGCTGGAAAAAGGTCACTGTAAATTGAAGTCCAAGCAGTTGCAACCCTCCCACGAGGCAGTGGCCAAACCCTCCCCAGTGATGGGACCCCAAGGGCCCACGAAGACCATTTCCCAGCCTTGGGGGAGGGGAATTACTTAGAATGGGGTGACTGTTCTCCAGTTTGGGGATGAATTTTCTCACCATTTCAGTTAACACTTGAACTGTTCTGTTAGTGCGCAACCCTAGATCGCACTGTCCCTCCTCGGAGTAATGCTTGCGCCGCTGGTGGGGCTCAGACAGACCACAGCATCGCCCTGTCTCTCAGCCCATGGCCTTTAAGCTGGGGTCTGTGCGAGGACCAGTCACTGCTCTTCAGCGGTCTGGCGCCTGTACGTCTGTGTAGGCTGAGATGTCCCGGGGAAATACATTGCATGTCTTTTCTCCTTTCCCAAAGGGGAAATAGTCCTTGAGTTCAAGTCTAGTACTCAGGAGCGTTCCGGCCCCATTACTGCACTCTGCAAACCAAAGTAGACCAAACTTGGGGCTCGTCCCCACTGTCAAACCTGGTACCCCCATTCCTGGGGCAAAATCCTCCACAGAGCAAGGCAAATCCATAGTGTTCCTCCCATTAATATCTAGATCGACCCTTCAGAATCTCTCCCAAGAATAAATCAGTACCCTGTAAGTAGTAAAGAGGCCTCCCCAGGGCATCAGGCCTAGAAGACAGTAAGGACTCATCATCCTTTGTACAGTCCTCGAAATATCCCTATTTTACCCACGAAAATTCTGTGCCCAGGGATGGAGCTCGGTCCGGCGCATTAAGGCAGGAAACACTGTAATTCCCCCACCCAGTTGTGTCTAATCCGTGTGCACTGTTGGTTTCCAGCCCTGCTGTAGGAGGCGTCTTTTTTCTCTTTTTAAACTGTAGTTAAGTTACGCAGTCCATTTTTTTAGTATTCCTTTTGATAGCGGTATATAGAAAAAGGTAATGGCCCTTTGGCCTTTACCTGGGAAGGATAAGACTATTCGCGGATAGTCCTGCCTCGAGGGTTTACTGAGGGTTCTTCTCCACACAGAGTGCAGCAGCCGACTTAAATGACGTGCTCTCCTCCAGAGGCTTCATCTCAGCACAGATACGTAACGGATTTCGCTCTTTGCTTGCCTTCCCAAGGCTGCTATCCTAAAGACCTGTTGACCTGTTCACCTGTAAAAAATCTTAGTCATTAACAGACGCAAAAAATGGCCATTTGTTCAAACCTCTGGTTCAAGATTTAGGATAACTTAATCTCAGAATGGGAATACTTCCTGAAAGACTTCAGGGCATTTTAAACTTTCTGTACCCCAAGGTCAAATGTGAATTACAGGGTTTTCTTGGCTTGGGTCACAGTTGGATTCCAAACCTTAATAGCTGAGCCCCTTTGTGCCACACAAAAGAACACCAAACTGGACCCCATTGTTTGGGATGACCAATATATTTTCTCCTTTAAGACTTTGAAGGACGGTAGTAAGTCCGCCTATCCTCAGACACCCAGATTATCAGCTACGTTTTCCCTTTCGTAGATGAGAAGGAAGTAGGTGCCCTCAGATAACTTATCCCAAAACATGGGGCTATCACAGACCCCTAGGTTACTCTGGCCAACAGTTAGGTCCACTGCCTGAGGTTACATCCCCCTGCCGTAGCGCTCTGCTCGCCACCACCCTTAGTCGAGGCTACTAAAGGGATAGGGGATCTTCCTCAACCCTCTTGACAGTGTCGGGGCTATTGAGGCTCTCTTGAAGTCACGCCACACCCAGTACCTTTGAGCAAGCTCTTTCCTCCTGTCAAGCCCTCTTACTGACCCCCACCCCATCCCTCTTGTTCACGGTAGTAGTCTTAGCCCTGCTGCCCTTCTTCCCTCTTCCGCTGATGGAACTCCCCACGACTGTCTTTCACAGATCACCTGTTGACCCTATAAGAAACCCCCGTGACACACAGTGATCTTTCCTGGTTGATGGGTGACTCTTACCTGAACTGTGGAAGTGTGAGTTTCGTGCTGGGTATGTGATAACAGTTTGGAGGTTTTTGAGGCTCAACCCTTACCTTTGGCCACTTCAGCTCAAACCAGCTGAAATCGATGCCCTCACTTGAGCCTTTTAGCTGAAAGCAGGACAGCAAATGCTGCTCCTGATTGTTCTTATGCCTCTGGAAGGCCCACGATCTTAGACTCTTAGGGGGAAACAACAGGGCTTCCTCGGTTCTCGTGGAGGTGAAATTAAGAATGGCTTCTGTGCCCCAAATCTAGTGGTTGCCATAGTGCCCCCAGTAGCTCTAACTGTGGCATGTCTGATTCACTGGAAGCCAAAGGAGTCTGCTTCGCCATTGCCCCCGTAAGAAGTGCGGCCCTAAGAAAGCCGTTGACCAAACTTCTGTTATAGCCCAGAAGATGGCTCCCGCAGCGAGGACCAAGGAGTGACCAGGGAAGAGCAGAGCTGACCCGTGAAAGAGAGAAGCAGAGTTGGAGATCTGAAGGCTGTTGGTCCCACAAAGAAGAGGGACTCTGCTTTGTACCCAGTAAGATGCTGGTCCTTCAGAAGTTCTAAAGCTTTCCTTATTGGCCACTGTGCCTGAATTAAACCGTTGGTCACCCGAGGAATGATAACATTTACGGGTTAGTATTGGTGGGAAAACACCAGCAAGGCCACAGAGAGCACCACCTGGTTGTTCACCTGACCTGAGTGCAGCCCCGGAAGTTGGCTGGCACCACCCCAGGACCACTCACGGCCTGGCAGGTGAATTTCATACATTTGCCTCATCTCACGGATATAAATACATTCTCGTGGTAATTTGCATATTTTCACATTGGACTGGAGCATTTCCGTGTCGAAAGGTCACTGCCTCTTCCTTAAAGTCCTTTGAGGTAGGACTTTTCCCACTGGGGGAGTACCGTGGTGATCAGGAGACCCACATCCCTGGACCAGTGAGCATTAGACGAGTGTGGGCCATGTGGCCAGTTCTGCATGTTTCTGCTCTGTAGCCTCGGACTTCAGGACTGGCCCCCGTACACAGAGAACTGTGAAGATCAGTTTGCTAAGTCAGTTGAAACCCTCTAAACAGCTTGGCCCCAAGAACCGCTGCTGCTTCCTTGAAACCCTTAGTCCTGCTCCACTCAGTATCACAGACTCTCTCCTCGGAAGTAATTACCGGACGGCAGCGCACCCCGCTCCCGCTTCCTTGGACCCACAGCTAGAAAACGGGGACAGACTTGAGTATTGCAAGGGTCTAATTAAATCCATTGAGAGTAATCACGCCGTGGTAGTGTAGGACGGTCTTTCCCCAGCAAGTCCCGAGAGACAGGAGACGTCGGACATCACACCTCACAGCCGGCTGAGTTCATCTGCTGGAAAAGACATCTCCGTGAAGATGCACTCCAGCCTTGTTGAGAGGCTGCCTGCCAGGTGTTACTGAGGAACCCCAGTGCCACCAGGTTCCAAGAGACAGACTCCTGGATTCATGTGTGCCTGCTGAAAAGGCCCCAAAACCTGGGAGGACCTACATCCCAGCTGGTAGCTGAAAGCTAAAAATTTTCAAGACTGAAATACATGGCATTGGAAGCAGTCAGCCTCCCCAGGATACCGGGGTCAGGCCTGTAGCACCTCCCGCTTCGTGGGACTCTGCGTTGCCTGACCGCTGAGTCCTGCTGTCCAAAGTTGTCATTGTTCCTTTGCCAGTCTCCTTGGCACTCCTTGGTTTGCCGGTAACGTACTCCTTTGTTCCCAGTCCACAGACACGGTTTGATTCCACCGACCCTGCGCGTTGCTGGGTTTGCCCTGGAGTGAGCACTCACGACACGCCCGGACTGGTGGCCTGGCCGTTACCCCTGGAAGGATGGCAGAAGCTTTCTGCCGGAGATGACAGGGCCTTCCCCTCCTGCCTTGGAAGCCGTACACATTCTTCCGGCAGGGTGGCACCAGACGTCACGGCATTCCGTCGGGTGCTCCTCCCCATAGAGGAACACGCACACTCAAGTCCGTGCGTCTGCCCGTGGCCTTTCTCTGTGTCCCACAGACAGTGACAGGACGAGCAGAAGTCAAGGCTGCTCCCAGGTAGTGCGTGTGACGACGGCGGTGCAGGACTCAAGGTCGTATGCTCCGCACGGGGATCGAAGCGACGACAAGGTCTCCGGTACTGTAGCTCTGTGCAGGGTACTGGGAACGGGAGGCCGAGGTGCTTCCTTTCAGTGGTGCCTCGTGAGCAGTTGCTCAAAAATCTAGCAAAGGGTGGAAATGAATTCAACATGCTTTCTCCTGGGCAGATCCCCAGATCACTGGAACCTCCCCCACAACCACCAGACTCACTTGTTAGTCCAAATATATTGAAATTTAAGACATTCCTGTAACCATGTCTGTGGTGCTGAAAGCCCCGCTTACGGCATGTTTGTGGAAATGACCGTGTTTTGATTGTGAGGCCGTCTTTTTCACTCCAGGGGAAGAAACTGGGCAAAGGGGTCTACCTGACCTCCCATCTTTAGAAAACACTAGTTAGTTCTTTCTATGCCCCCTGGAAAGGATGCTGTGAAGTTGTTGCCCTCACTCCTGCTGCTGAAACCAGGAAACCCTTCCTCCTGGCACCCCTGCATCCATTCTGGGGCTTTCTCCCGCTGTCTTAAAAGAGCACCTGGTAACAGGGACGGATAGCACTTTGGGTGCGTGCCCATGAGTACCCCCGATAGATAAGGATCTGCCTGAGCCTTGTTCCCTTGGTGGGTTGGGCCGCAGCACTTCTAAAGACAACTCGGAGCCTGTGGTCGTGGTACGGCCGTCACTGCTCCCGTTAGAGCTTCTGAGCATGACCAGCCGAGCTGGAGAGTCGGTAGTGGGCTTCAAAACCACGTCCCGTGCCTTCACCCTCCACAGCGGGGAGGGCAGGAATGCCGTTTTTGTATTAACAAATTGTAGGAAGTGATGCAAGAATGAAAAGTAACACGGTAGTATCAGACTCTGAACTGAGATAAGCCAGGTTCCCGGGCACCTGGGACGCTCTCGTCTTACTAAATGCGGGCGGCTGGGGAAACTGGTCGACGGGGTTTCCAGCCAGTAGCCGTAAGTGAACCTTCGACCGCGAGTATAATCCTCCGAGACGTAGGCACAGACTAAGGGTGGTTTTCCCTCCCAAGATTTCTGAGGCTCGAGTGTGAGACGCGCGACTGGATTCCCCCATTTCTCGACTGTTGGCTGTTCAGGTGAGGCCTGATCCCCTCTTGCCGTTTCCCTCCTGTGAGGGACAGACATCGGAGGATGTCCCTTCAGTTCGGGGGGCCGCCATCCACTCACAGCTACGGACCCCTCTGACCAAGCCAGCCCCCCAGGGCCTTCTGTGAAAGATGTGGATCAGAGGGGACATTTGGGAGGACTTGAACCTAAAACAGAACTAAAGGCTTTGAAGTGGAGAATCTCGTACGAAACAGCGAACTAGAGGACTGTCTGGCCGATTGCCCTTGAACGCTTGACCGACAGAAGATGGAAGCGGTCTCCAGCCAGGGAGTGACCACCGAGCGCCTCTTCCCGCCTTGGAGCTGTTGCGCTTGCCGCATGGCTCCTAACTGGATCGCCCCCTTCCGTGCAGAAAAGCAGCCCGCCCTGGCCCTTCAGCCGACTCGCCCGTGGCTCCCGACTCCAGTTCTGTGCTCTTCCCAAGTCAGCTCTCTTGCCGGCCATCAAGCTTGCCTGGGTCTGTGTCCTTTGTCGTAGGTGATGGAAACTCGGGTCCACATCCTAGCAGCCGGATGACCTTGGGACGGGCGTGCTGCCTTGACCAGCCTCTGTGTCCTTGACCACACACACAGGACGTTGCCTCCCTGGCAGGGTTGGCGCTGGGTAGAAGATGTGGGAAAGCGCCTGTCCCATGGGGCCCTTGCTAGTAGAGGAGGTGTTAGGTTCGGGGGTGGCTTGGCTGGGTGCTGCCGATGTGGGGGAAAGACCGGAGCCTGTCGCTGAACCAGCCAGGACGGCGGCTTGTGCTGAGCAGGCTCTTGCCGGCCGCCGGTGTCTGTCTGGCCGCCAGGCACTGCTGTCTGCGTCTGTTCCACGGGGCAGGTGGGTCGGGTCGGCAGGAGGTTCCGGAATCCGCCCATGCTCTCACCCGGAAGGCCTTCCGCTGCGGTCCTCCTGCTGCGTGAGTGACGGATCGGTGCGCAGGCCACCTGGGCCACAGAGGTGCGTGGTCGGGGGGAGCCAGCGGGGCTCCGCAGCCGGCGACCAGGAGGCCAGGACGGCAGCTCTGAGGCTGCTGTCGTCAGCTGTTTTCTTGAAGTCTTCCCCGCCTTGTACTTGTCCCATGGCGCGTGGGGGACAGCAGAAGGGGCGCATGGAGATACTGTGGCTGTGGCCGGACGCCTGCGGAGAACCGCAGAGGAGCGGGAGCTGGGGTCAGCGTTGAAGGAGACGCCTAGAAGGGCCCAGGATTCCGGGTTCTGTTGGGGGGACTCGGGACTCAGCCGCAGGTGCTGGGTAGCACTAAGGAGTCTCTAGAGCCCTCACGGACCATGGGCACGTGTGGGGGCGGGCGGGTGGCCACCCCTCGCGGAACGTTCGTCTCACTGTTGTGCTCCTTCTGGGCGTATCAGCAAAAACCAAAGTAGCCAAAGAAAAATGCAGTTGAGCGGGAAACGGAACAGGTGCAGACCGTAAATTCCAGTCAGAGCTGCTCTCCTTAGACGCGGGGGTTTCGTTGTTCCACATTGTGGTGGAGGGCTCGAGTCCTGCTTGGGGACCTGAGAACATGAGCCCGGGCCAGCACTCGGGACACCGCCGCGACGCCACTGGGACGCGTGTGCTTTACGTGTGAGAGGCAGGAGCGTCACCACCTCCGACCGGTGTCACGTTCGTCAGGCTTTTGAGACTTCACTAATCACGAGTTCTTTTTAAGGAGTAAATGTCCATGATTTCACTTTAATGTTTATAGGTAAGAAATCATCTAATTTGGAGAGTCTTGTGTGTGTCTTGTAAACGTGGGGTCGTACCGAGTGTCACGTTTGTACATAGCACTGCCATCTCCAGTGTGGGAGTAAGAGAACACACAAAACCAGTGACCTTTAAAATCCTGGGGCTTCTGGGTGGCTCCATTGGTCAAGCGTCCAATTCTTGGTCTCGGCTTAGGTCTTGATCTCGGGGTCATGAGTCCAAGCCCCATGCTGAACTCCACCCCGGGCGTGTGGCGCCTACTTAAGAAAAATAATAACGGCGCTGGGGTGACTCAGTCATTCGGGGGCCTGCCTTCAGCTGAGGTCGTGGTCCCAGGGTCTTGGGATCAAACCCCGCGTCGGGCTCCCTGCTCAGCGAGGAGCCTGCTTCTCCCTCTCCCTCTGCTGTTCCCCCTGCTTGTGCTGTTTCTCACTCTCTGTCAGATAAGTCTTAAATTTAAAATAATAATAATAATAATAATAATAGTAGTAATAATAAAACTAAAATCCGCTTGTGACTTCAAGTGTGAAAGGTAATAGAAGCACTAGTAAATGCTTTGAAGAGTTCTGGGATTGTTGGCCTCCTAGCAGAAACATATATCCCTGTTGCGGAAGCTTATTAGAGAGAGAAGGCAAATTAGAACTGATTAGTATTCCTTTGAACTCTGGTCATTTTAGCACCAAAAAGAGAGTTTGTTCATTTGTTTTTATTGAGCAAAATATGCATGCACTGAAACGCATAGATCTAAGTGCCAGATTTGATGAATTTGACAAGTGTATATACCCAAGAAACCCAACAGCCCATTTACAATCTAGACATTTCCATCACCCCAGAAAGTTCCCTCCTGCTCCTCCTGGTGGACCCTCATCCCCCATAGACAGCCACTGACTGCTCCAAGCACCCTAGAAAGTTCATTGTGAATATTTGGCGATGTTAATTGTTATAACTCTCTTAATTTGTAGGAGATCAAAACACTCAGATGGCAGATAACAGGTAAGCCAAGATGAACTTGCTAATTGGGACTTAAGTTTTAGTTGAAGAGCATGAGCCAAGCCATCCATGAGGAAATGTCATAGAAGCTCTGGTGGGATGGCTTCCCTCCCCCTCTGTGTTTGAGCCATGACGAAGGGGCTTTGCACAGGGGAAGTGTCTCAAGCATCGATACTGAGAACCCTCTCATGCGAAGTGGCCACGTTGCTGTCCGAGAGTGGCTGGACACCGCCCTCACATCATTGGCCTCTGGGGGTCGAGTGAAAGATTTTGTTTCGTGGCTCGTCCTGAAAGCTGCGTTTGGTGCTGCGTAGTGTTTGACGTGGTGTAATTTTGGTGAGGGAAGCCATGTCCAGGCGTCTTTGAAAACTGATGCACCTGTTTTCATGACGTTTCATCGTTGGTAGACTTTCTGTGGTGAGCCTACAGAGCCACCGTGGGCACTGTGTCCTGAAAACTGGGTAAGGCAGCTCTTCTTTGATCCCGTTGGCCGCTGACCACAGTGTAGCGTGCGTGTTGGTCGGCTAGTGGGTTCGGTTTGAGGGTGGGGAGCAGAGTTTTCGGGGACAGAAACTAGAAATAAAAACTAAGCAGCTTTGGCCAGGGTTGGAAATTAGAACTTTGGGGCACATGGGGTGGCGGTGGGGTGTGTTCAGTGGTAGGTGGTTTTTGTTTTATTTTGTTTTTAATGACCAAAACATACCTCATAGATACACCCATGTGTCCGTAGTTCTGTCCAAGTGTGAAGTTGTTGTAGCGCTGCCTCTTAACGTGCTGCACAAGGAAAATGCCCTTGTACTCTTTGGAACGTCTTGATAGCTAATACGTAACGTACGGTCTTAGTTTTTCAGACGGTGTTCCTTCAGACGCCTTGGAGGCTGCTAAAAATGCAAGTCACACAGGTCAGTTCACGGCCCGTGGGGAAGGGCACCGCGGGAGAGTTCGCGCGCAGAGCGGGGTGGCCTCCACTCTTGAGCTAGTGCTCGCGACAGGCCGAGTCATCCACGTGAAGCTTCACTGGGCTTCAGGGGTTTCGGGAAGTCGGAGTCGTTCACGTGAACAGAACTTCCTGTATAGCCTTCCATGACAGGAGCTTCGGGCTTTCCAGAAGTAGGCTGGCGAGCACGGTGGGCCTCCTTGTGCCCGCTGCCGCGCAGGGCCGGCGTTGCTCAGCCGGGGACCGATCTTTTCCATCTGTGTCCTTTCTTTTTCCCTGATCCTCCTGGAGCAAACCCAAGACCCCATGTCATTTTGTCCCTCAGTTCATAGATGTGTTCTTTTTTCCTCTTTTTAAAAATTTATTAGATCTATACCTTTTTCCCTCCCTTAAACTGTTTGAAAGCAAGTTGGGGGTATCTTGACTCTTTTCTTCTAAAACAGTTTCGTGTAAATTTTCTAGAACCTAGGATGAAGGCCTCTAACCCCAACGCTGTGACCACAACCAAGAAATGCGGCGTTTACACGACACTGTAGTTGTGTGAACACAGAGCTGTGTTACTGTGCCCTGCCGTTTTCGGCTGCTCCTTTTTAGCCGTAGCCCCCAGCCAGCAGTGGCGTCCAGAATCTAGTTCGGTGTCCCTTACTCTGGGGCTGTTCTCCTGCCTCTTTACCCTTCCCTGTGGTGACACAGTGGCGGGCTGTGCAGGCCAGCTGTCTTGGAGACCGGCCAGGCTCTGGATTGGTCGGGGGGTTTTCTTCCCATTAGATTCAGACTGCCACATAGTGACCTGCTGCAGGGGGAGCACACTGGGGTCGTGGCGAGGGATCCTGAGATTGCGGACTTGGGGAAGGTTGTGTCTGGAGCCTTCCCCATTGCGAGGGTCTCTTCAGTAAGTGACCTGTCGGTCATCCTGTGGACATCCTGTTCTCCCGAGTCGTGCTAATGATCCTTGTGGAATCAGGAATGACGTCGGTGTTTGCACAGGGCGCTTTTCTAAGTATGGCGGTCCGGCTGCGTACTATGGCTGTCAGAGACGGCCTTTCTCTCTCCCAGCCCCTACTTCAGTGTTCTAGACCCTTTCTCCTTCGGTGTTTCCTCAGGCGCCATCAGTACTCTTTTTGGTGTGCAGATTGTCCCACGTGGCAGTGCAGGTCTCTTCAGACTGGCTTCTGTGACCTTTTGCCTTGTCCTCTTGACCTTTGAACACCTCGTAGCTTTCTGATGCTCCATTTTTCCTGGAACTCTTGCTCTGGACCTGGAGTCTACCATTTCTGCAAGGGGCCCTGTTCCTTACAGTAGGGGGAGATGTATAAAAACCAGAACATAGATGCTAGTGTTAACGGTTTCTAGGCTTTTCAGTGGCAGGAGCTAGAGAAGATGCGTGTCTGTGTGTGGTGGGGTATTTACGTATTGTACGCGTGCCCAGTTGCATGTGTACAGAACCGCATAGATGAAACCACCCAGTGCTTCCTGGTAGCCGCTGTTTATAACTAAAATGTTGAAATTGAGTTGCCTACTTGGTATCCTTTCCTTGCCCATGTGACTTTAGTACCGAAAGGTGGGGAGAGCTCCAGGCACCTTTAGAGTCAGGTGAGGGTGCTAAATTAGGGTTCCTGGGCAGTGGGAACCAGCAGGCGTCAGTTCAGCAAACACGGAGCACCTCTGCCACAGGCCGGTGCTGTGTCGTGCCACTGTTGGTTACAGTGGAGGAAAAGCCCTCCCTTCCCCTTCAGTGTCTTGTTCGTTCGTTGGGAAACAGTGATGTGTGTGAGCCACCAGCACAGTGTCGGGGAGGAGGCCAGTGATTTTTGGGAGGGGGTAGTGAGGGAGTGCGGTGTGGAGGGGGTGGTTTGGGCAGAAGGGCAGTGTAGTTCAAGGTGGAGGCCAGAACTTGCACTTCTGGTGCACCAGGAGCCGGTGCACGTAGGACCTCCTGGGACGTGAGCTGGGCTGCCAGTAAGCACTTCTGTCCCTCAGAAGACATCGTTGCCTTGTCCCTGTCCTTGACTTCTGGGCCCCCTTAGGTCTGGGGGAGAGAAGGGGAGGTGGCAGGAGATAGGCCCCTGAACTGGGAGGTAATGGCATCTCTGGGAGGTATGCCGCTTAAACAGCTGCAGGAAGACCCAGAGCTCACTCCCTGGGTGCCCTTCAGTGCGTTTCTGACCGCCCGCTCAGCTGGGTAATGGGTCAGACGCCTTTAGAGTACATTTGAGGGGGCGCCTGGAGGGCTCGGTCAGTTAAGTGTCCGACTCTTTATTTCAGCTCACGTCATGATTTCAGGGTCACGTGATTGAACCCCAGCTCAGGCTCTGTGCTAGGCAGGGTGTCAGCTTGAAATCCCCCCCCCCCCCCGCCGCCCTCTGGTCCCCCCATCCAGAAAAAATAAAATTTTAGTATTTTCAGAACATGTTTTTAAGAAGTCACTTGCTACATTTAGAAGTTAAAGTGAACAGTCAAAGCTGGGGAGGTCCGTGCTGGTGGTTTTGTCCCCTTGGCTGTTCTGTGTTGGGCGTATCTTAAATATTCTGGCCTTGTTCTTACCTCTTAATAGAAAAGCTCACTGATCAGGTGATGCAGAATCCTCAAGTTCTGGCGGCTTTACAGGAACGGCTTGACAGTGTCTCCCACACTCCTTCCAGTTACATAGAGACGTGAGTATGACGTGCATGCGACTCGCTACAACTTAAGAAGCAAAGGGGAAAAGACCGGTTTCCTGGTTCCTTAGAATAGGAATACACGTCTTCCTCGTTGAGCAGATTTTGGGTCCTGAGAAGCAGGCACCGGGTTCCAAAGAGGAGCGCCTGGGCTTGGCAGGTGGCGGAGATGCAGGCCTGTGGTGGGCGGTTGTGGGGGGGGCGGGGGGGTTAGCTAGCCAGAGGGCCTTAGGGCCCGGCTCAGGGTGGCAGGGTGCTGGCTTCCAGCTAACTCTCCGCAGGCCGAGGTCACGGTACTGTGAGGGAGGAGGAGAGTTGAAGGTGATCATGGTCTCTCTAGTTTGCTGGCTAGCCTCTGGGCGAGTGGGGTGGCTTTCACGCAGAGGGAATGCCGGGGCTGGGAGCGAGGTTTCACGGAATAGGACTAGTCCCGTGTTGGACGAACTACATGGTACATGCCTGTTGGGGGGACAGTGTGGAGTTATTGTAACTGATTGGGGGACAGCTGGATGTAGGATATCAGGGTCCAGTTTGCTTAAAATCATTTGTTGTTTTTACTGTTAGGAAGACGAGGAAAGATAAAAGAAAATTGTAATCGTGTGATTAATGCGGAAGAGAAATAGTGGTGTTTCTGTATGTTTCCCGTTTCATTAGGTCCTCACTGTACTTCCTCCTTGTTCTCCTGCCCGCAGTAGTCCTAGAGATGGGACAGTAGTTTAGGGGTCTTGGTAAAGGACCTTTACCCTGAGGTGGCTCTGGGTAGGGTGGCAGGGTCCTTCGATGTAAGGCTGTTGCAGTGTTTATTCCAAACAGTGCTGCGTGTCGGAGCAGCTAGGACTCTGTGTATCGTCGGAGGAAGGGTAGAGTACTCGGGCTACTGCTAGTCCCACCTTGAGGGCTCGGCCCAGGTGGACACTGCCCAGGAGGGCTGTATGGGTCTGTGATGAGGCCCAGAGATCTCTTTGTTCTAGATGGTGACCGAGTGCTTCAGGTTAAACATAGAGTTTTGATGGGTTAGAAGGGGGTTTGTTTCTTCTGATGCATAAAAGTAATGCATACAAACACGAAATGTTTCTAGACTATAGAAAAGTACTGGGGTGCCTGAGTTGATCATCCAACTCTTGATTTCGGCTCAGGTCCCAGTTTCAGGGTTGTAAGATTGAGCCCCGTGTCAGGCTCTGTGCTCAGCATGGAGTCTGCTTGTCCCTCTCCCCCTGCTCCTCCCTTTCTCTCTCTCTCTCTAAAGTAAATAAGGGGCGCCTGGGTGGCTCAGTGGGTTAAGCCTTTGCTCTCAGCTCAGGTCACGATCTCAGGGTCCTGGGATCGAACCCCGCATCAGGCTCTCTGCTCAGTGGGGGGGCCTGTTTCCCCCACCCCCTGCCTCTCTGCCTACTTGTGATCTCTTTTTCTTTGTTAAATAAAATCTTTTAAAATTTTTTTAAATAAATAAATCTTAAAAAAAAAAAAAAAGAAGAAGAACGTCAAGAAATATCAAAAGGCAAAGAATCTCAGTTACCCGACTGTGGAAGGGAACAGACCCCACTTACTTGTCTGTGTTGTGTCTGATTTTCCCCTTAGTGTAGCAACATGAACCCTTCACCCGGTGCTGAATATTCTCTGGAAACATGATTTTGGACAGGCTGTGTTCTACTCCTGTTCAACGTGCCGTTGTTTTCGGTTTTCCACTTTTACAAGTAATGCCTCAGGGGACACAGCAGCACACGAGTGTTTGGGTATTTCCTTAGCATAAGTTCCTGGAAGGAGAGTTACTGGACCCAAGGGACATTGAGGTTCTGCTTTGTCTTTAAGGTGGATGGGGCTGTTAGAGGGCTTCTTGGGCTCATCAAACCCGGGAGGTTTTTTTAATTGCCATTTTGGTAAGGAACAGACAGCAGTTCTTTTAAATATTTTATTCATTTATTTGTCAGAGAGAGAGAGAGAGCGTGCACAGACAGAGAAGCAGGCTCCCTGCTGAGCAAGGAGCCCGATGTGGGACTCGATCCCAGGACGCTGGGATCATGACCTGAGCCAAAGGCAGCCACTTAACCAACTGAGCCACCCAGGCGTCCGGACATTTTGTGGGATTGAACTTTCTTCCCATGCTTGATTATTTGTTTTGTTTCTTTTGTGGATTCCCTGTCCGCGCCGGGCCCCCCAACCCCTTCTACCGGGATGTTCGTCTTTCTAACGCTGTTGAGGGGCTCATTTCTGCGAGTGAGGATGTGAGTTGTCTGTTAGCCTGAGTTTATCTTAAGGAGACGGACAGGCGCACTGCCTTCTTTCGCAGGCAGGAGGGTGATTTCCTTTTCCTTGGCTCTTGCAGCCTGCCGAAGGCCGTCCGGAGGAGGATCAACGCGCTGAAGCAGCTGCAGGTGCGCTGCGCCCACATCGAAGCCAAGTTCTACGAGGAGGTGCACGACCTGGAGAGGAAGTACGCCGCCCTGTACCAGCCCCTCTTCGACAAGGTGGGCCGCTCCCTCTGCGCTGCCCGCGCCGTGTCCGTGCATCCTTCTCGTAGGGCCCCACGTTGCGGGGCGGAGGATCCCGAACGGTTCTCCTTCAAGCCCCAGACTTAGAATCTTACGTTATAAAAGCGTCGGTTTTCACGGGCTTTTCACAGACGTGATGTACAAACTGACCTCGAGTTTCTGACTAACCCGCCCTGACTCTAAGACGGTCTCATTCTTACTCAGAGAAGGGAGTTCATCACCGGGGACGTGGAGCCGACGGACGCCGAGTCAGAGTGGCACAGTGACAACGAAGAGGAGGATAAGTTGGCGGTGAGTGTTTGCGAGCGAGCTGGGGCTGCTGCAGCGGCGCTGGGAGTAGGAAGTCTGTCTCAGTGTCACAGAGGACAGCGCCCCTGACGACGGGGGCCTCTTCGCCCTGAGGTTGGCCGCTGCGATTTCTTTCTGATCGGACCACGGAGCGGCCGGTGGGTCCGGTGTCCGTTAATTCCGTGACCTGGCCAGGCTCCCGCTGCTCCAGTGTCTAAACAGCTCCGTGCCACAGGATGGCGGGATGTGGGATCGGATGAGTCCAAAAGAGAACGTCGGCAAAGTCTTCCATCGAGACAGAAGCGAAGTCCCACAAGGGGAGGGGCCCCTGTGTCGGCAGCCCCTGCGGGGTCAGGGTTGTGCAGAGGGCTTGGTGGGGGGTCCGGGCCGCCACCCTCCAGGACTGGGGCGGTGACCCAGGTAGCTGTGGCGCCCCCAGCCCCTTGGGCTTTGGAGCTCCTCCTCGCCTCACAGCCTTCGGCCCCGTTCCAGAGCCGCGGGAAGATCCAGTGCGCTACAGGGTAACTTGGTCCGCCAAAGTTTGTTGGGAAGACAAGTAGCTTTTGTCCTTTTTTAATCCATCGGGGCTCCTTCGTAGGCATTTTTTTGCAGTGTGTGTTGGTTGTAGTGACCGGTGCTTTGATCTTTCAGACATACCGTAGAAGCTGGCCTAGTTGAGGCTGTGGCTGTGGTTGAGCCTAGTTGGGCATCATTTCCTTGTAGCTCAAGAAATACCAGCCTCTGTTACTCTCTAAAGCCCCTTACGGTCGTTCTCACACGAGACTGCCACATGACGGAGTGGCTGCACGTGCCGTGGCTCCGGTTAGTGCTGTGCCCGACCTCCCTGGGCCTGCCCGTTCCCGGGGCCCCGAGGTTAGAAGAGCCGCTTCTGCACGTCACATGTAGCCTGTCCAGTCGCCCCCCCGGTGTTGGCGAGCAATTCCTTCCTGGATGCCTGTAGCCTCCTCTTTGTCGGACGGACACGCTGCTCGGCGCTCCTTGTTGCCAGGGCACTGGATTCTGGCGGGCGCTGGGTGGCTGGTTGTCCCGGGATGGGCGTCTCATAGAGTGGCACTTGACACCTTCCCCGAGGTTGATGGCATTGTACCGTCTTCTAAAATTATGTCACAGAATCACCTCTGAAGGGAGTGCTCTGATTGCCTAGGAACATTTAAAGTGGAACGTGCGTGGAGGTCTTGCAGGTGCGGAGAACGCAGTTTTGTTTTTTTGTTTTTCTTGTTTAGTTTAAAGATTTTATTTTTTTGACAGATCACAAGCAGGCAGAGAGGCAGGCTGAGGGGGGGGGAGTGGGTTCCCTGCCGAGCAGAGAGCCCGATGCGGGACTCAATCCCAGGACCCTGAGATCACGACCTGAGCTGAAGGCAGAGGCTTAACCCACTGAGCCACCCAGGCACCCCCGGAGTACACAGTTTTTGACATTTGTGCAGGATTCCGAAATTTACACTCTGTGTTAAGCCACCGAATGTAAATGTGTTGTTTTGTGCTAAGTGTTCTGTTTGGCATCTTCATTTTTTTTAGGGCGACATGAAAAATAAAGTAGTCATAGCAGAAAAAGAAGCAGCAACAGCAGAGGAGCCAAACCCCAAAGGAATTCCAGAGTTCTGGTTCACCATCTTTAGAAATGTAGATATGCTAAGTGAGTTAGTCCAGGTAAGCAGATTTCTGCCTTACAGAGAGAGTTTTTAGTCTTGGTAACTGTTTACTTACGAACCACTTAACCGAGAGTTGAGCGGTTGTTCGCGGTGGGTGGAAAGGCACTTCGTGTGCCCGGCAGCTCACCTGAGTGGTCTCGATCTCCTGAGGTGGGGGTCTCGCTGTCGTGCTGCTGGGAAGCCTGCCCCTCTGCAGCTGAGCCACGATTGGCGTGGTCTCACCTTCTTCCTGAGGCCTGCTGCCTTACGCAGAAAGCCTTTGAACAGACTCGAGACCCTTCCCCACCTTCCTGTGAATGAACAAGTGGGAAGGTGTGCGGGCAGGAGACCAGAAAATTGGCCAACAGGGTCCGAAGCTGACCCGAGATGTTTCTTCAGAGACATGAGGCCCAGCAGGCCTGGTTGATCCCTGTTTGCAGCGGCAGCAGGTGGTCGTGTGAAAACAAGTCAGGCTCTTGCCCTCCCTGCCTGGCCTGGATGGTTCCCAGTGCGCCGGACCAGAGAGAAGTGGCACCATGGTGCTGACTGCTCGTCGTTGCACAGATGTGTGTGACTTCCTGTTGACCCCTGCGTGCACTAGTGAGCCCCGGCGGGGGACATGTGTGTTGTTTGGGAAAAGCCCAGTAGAAATTTCTTCTTTTCTCTTGTTAATCAGGAGTATGATGAACCGATCTTGAAGCACCTGCAGGATATCAAAGTGAAGTTTTCAGACCCTGGGCAGCCTATGGTGAGTGCTGATGGATGGAGCTCCTGGTTGGCACAAACAGGTCAGGCTCTGAGGGTGAGGGGCTCGGAGCCGTGGCAGGAGCTGCACAGCTGGCCACACACTTGCAGGGTGGTCGGCCGGTCCTGAGCAGGCTGCTCACCAAGAACTAGAATGTTCTCACGTGGCCTTCCTGGGTCTTGCCCAACAGTGCTGCACATCCTGGCAGGCAGCTCAGGCCACGGGCTGCCTGTGGCAGGTGAAGGAGTCCACGTAGCCCAGGACTCCTTGGCCGTGGTGTCTGCCACGCCATGTGCCGCTCTTGGCTGGCTTGTTCTGTGTCAGAGGGGACAGTGTCTTTCTCCTAAGCATCTCCCAGGTTTGTGAGGATCTGACGTCTGTAAAGCAGGGTGGCAGGTATGCACTCAGATCCGAGCGGCACTTCACTCTTGTCTGTCTGTTCGTGTCCATCTGTCCTCGCTGTGTTCAGTTAGCAAGCGCATGCACGTGCATCGTCGGTGTCCGACGTAGCGTTCAGTGACTCATCGGTTGGGTGTGACCCTCGGGGCTCATCTCAGCACGTGCCCTCCTCAGTACCCACCACCTGGCAGCCACACCCCCACCCCTACTTCTGACCCTCGGTTTGGTTCCCTAGCAGCACCTTAATAGAAAGCCGAGATGCCCGTGAACAAAGTCTCCTGGCTTTGACCCGAGACGTAGCTGCAGATGGGCAAACCTGAACAGCGGGTCCTGCTCTGGCCGCCACACAGCGCCCTTCCCCACGACCTGCTGCGCCGAGAGGGGCCTGACTGAAGCCAGCCTTTCCTTTCCTCCAGGGAATGGGCCCATCACCCTGCGTGAGTGGGTCCTCGTGGAGGCACTGTTTGTGGCCTGCTAGCCTAGCTGTGGCTGACGGGCTCCATTCCGGTGCCACAGGAGCTCCAGTGGCTTCTGACTGACTGACTTGTGGCTCTCGGTTTCAGGCCCTGGGGACACGGCCCGGGACCTGGGGTCTGGCTCCTCCCTTCCCATCGCAGAGCACTAGCTCCAGGTCACAGATGAGGGCCAGCTTTCGTGGGATTTCCCTCCCTGGTCCTGGCGGAGGTGTCTTGCTGGAGGCAAAGGACAGGGGGACACACGGGATGTGTCCCTTCAACTTTTCCTGCTGACCTCACTCTGGGAGGTGACATTCAGCTTCCTCTCGGCTGGTGGGGGCCTGGGCAGGAGCTGGAGTGATGCCTGTTCCCAGCCAAGGGGAACCCCTTTCCTGCTGCACCTGGTTAGTGGGGCTATCGCAGGGCCTCTTGGCTGGCCGGTGCAGGGGCTGGGCCCTGGCGCCCCCCCGGAGGCCGCATGGGGCAGTCGGAGGCCGCGGGCTTGCATCTGGGGGGTGGGAGCGCGCTCTGGAAGACTCCATCCTTTCTCTCCTGACACTTCTTTCTCACCTGTGCGTCGTGCAGACTCCGTTTATTAATTTTTCCCCTTTGGATCGATCCTTTCTTTTCTTCCTTTGCTCTTAGGAGACTCTGTTTGGTGATTTCCTGGGTCTGTTTTCTTTCTCAGCCTGACGCTCTTCTCCCTCTGTTACTGCGTCTCCCAGACAGGCAGGGCCCTAGTCTGGGTAGAGCACGGGCCAGGCACCTGCCCTGTCGGGAAGTCATGCGTGCTGCCTGGGCAACGCTGAGAAGAACAGGGAGGTGTAAAGGACAGCAGATGTCTCCCCTGTGGAGTCAGGCTCCCCATAGTCTTCGTCTTTTCAAAATTATCATGAAATATTTTAGACGGTAAAATTAGAAATACGAACCACCCGGCGTCCGAATGAACCCGGGCCAGTGTGTTTGCTTCTCCCGTGCCCACACCTCTGCTCCTCTCCAGGGTCTCCACGCTTCTCTTGCAGCACAGCGGGGTGACATGTGTGGACACTGTTGTCCCGGCTCTGCTGGGCGGAAAATGGTTACTGTAGCCTCCGTAGTCCGGGAAGTGCTTGACTGCCGTGGTCCACGCGCGCCGCTGCCACCTCCGCCCCGTTCTCAGCTGTTGCATTATCACTGGCATTCTTGACCCCAAATCTTTGTTTAGAACTTGGGTGATTTCCTCCGTTTAGATCCATTTTAGTGCAGTTTTACTGGGTTCAAGGAGGTGAACATTTATAAGGCCAGAGAATGTTCATTTACATATTTTTAACATTTTGTTTTTTTGTAGTCATCGTGGTTTTGTCTCCGTTTTGAATTAATTCCAAGCGTGGCACAGTTCCCTGTGCCGTCTGCCCGGACTGCAGTGGCCAGCAGGGCCCGCGGGCAGGGCGGGCACGGGCGGTAGCGGCCACGTGTACCCCGCTAGGCGGGAGCGGGGTCTCAGTTCACACTTAAGTACGGGCACTGTTGGGCCTCCGCTGTGTGCTTACGGCTGACTGGCTAGAGGGGACGGTGTGGGATGGAGGCGGCCTCATCTTTGGGCCCGTTTCTGTTGGATTCGAACCCTCCTTCCCTGCCTTCCTTCCGTTTCAGATAGGAGCGAGCGAGCATGAGCCGGCCAGGGGCAGAGAGAGAAGCAGGCTTCCGGCTGAGTGGGGCGTCCAGTGCTGGACTCGATCCCAGGAGGCTGGGATTGTGACCTGAGCTAAAGGCGCTTAAGGCAGACGCTTCACCAACTGCGCCAGCCCCAGACGCCCCTTGAACCCTTTCTTGATTCATCCGTAGTCGTGTGTGACACTCGACCAGACAGAGGCCCTGGGGAAGGAGAAGATAGGAGAACGTGAAAGAAGGGAGATGACGTGCTCGGTCTGGAGAGCTGGTGGGAAAGGAAGTGGGAGATGAAGAAGAAGAGTGTGACCCGCGCCCGCATCGGGGGTGAGGCGGAGCCCCTGCGTGGCGCTCGTGAGCCCTCCCTGTCCCCTGGGGTGCCCGTCCACGCTTGCGGGCACAGCCTGCAGACTTCTGGGCTCCTAGCAGCCTCCTCCCTGACTGAGCACTCGCTTCCGGCTTCAGGGTGGGTGCCGCCGCCCTTGGGCTGGGGCCAGGAGCCGAGAGGGGGTTCGCGTGGGGTGCCGCGGCTGTGCCTGCTCTCTGCCAGGCCGGGGCCTCGAGCTCTGCAGGACGCGGTTTCCCCTTATCCTTAGTGGAAGTGGTTTGGTTTTAGTCTTTTAAATCTATTTTTTCCCAGTTGGTAAGTTGTGTCCTAGTAATGAAAATTGAAGTAACTACCATTTAGCAAGCATTGCCTGTATAAACCGTTTTCCAAGTGCTTCCAGAGGTCAGTCCTCTAACCAGCTCGGGGAGAGAGGTGGGAGGCTGTTCCTCCGCTTCGCAGATGAGGAAGCAGTAGCACAGAGACGCAGAGTGACTCGCCACGGTCACACGGCACTTGCAGGCCTCACAGATACTTGTAAAGTCTCTGTAACTTACTGAGCTGGCGTCCTCCTTTCTTCCCTGAACGAGGGCTGAGGTGAGCGTCTGTGCACGTAGCGGTGACGCCGGCACCCAGGTGGCTTTCCCAACCCATGAGCACCTCAGGGTAGCATTACCGGGTCAGAGAATTCTATTTTACTCTAATTTCTTGATGTTGTTAGATGGTCCTTTGTAGAGCTGCCTACAGTCCGAGTGGGCCTGGTTTCCCAGCACCCTTGCCGGTGCTGCCGCTGCTCATACACGCTAAGAGGCAAATAAGGATCCTCCCTGCTGCCCCTTGACTGGATTTGTGTCTGCTGCTTTGTCCACATCCTGCGGCCGTTTTTGCTCCCCAGATCACACGGCGCTTGGTGAACAAAGGCTGAACTTGTCCTGGGTGTGGTTTGAGGAGGCCCAGTCGATGCCCCCCGACCCCACCCCACCAAGAGTCTGGCCCCCTTGCGTGACAGGGAAGGCGGTGCTCTGCCCGAGCCCACGTGCCAAAGGAGGGGAGGGCTGGACGCTGCCGCCTGGTTTCCGCGGCTAGTCCAGACCCCCTCCCCACCTCCGAGGGGGGAGGCCAGGGCAGCAGAGGGAAGCTAGGGTTTCCCAGGCGAGCTTAGACTCTGCTGGGGAGGGGGCTCAGAGGGGCTGCTCGGGCTGAAGTACGACAGGTATTCCCCCACCTGTCATTTGTGTTTGAACTTGGTGCTGCTGATTTTTGTAATGAAGAAGCTTTTCTTGATACGTGGCCATACCTGTTGAACTTCTCAGTAACGGTTTCTGTCCGTGGCATCGTGCCCAGAGAGGCGCTGGGCTCTGGTACATACCATGTGGTTCGTAAAGTCTCACTGGCTTGTCGGTTTTTAAGTGGCACTTACCTGAGTTTTTGTTTTCAGTCTTTTGTATTAGAGTTCCACTTTGAACCCAACGACTACTTCACCAATGCAGTCCTGACAAAAACGTACAAGATGAAGTCAGAGCCGGATAAGGCCGATCCCTTTTCCTTTGAAGGTCCTGAAATAGTTGATTGTGACGGGTAAGAACGTGCCATTTCAACTTTTTCTGAAACAAAAACAGATGATTTTAGAACTTAGCGAGTAAGAAATTAGGAACAAAGCAAAACGTTTTCAGTTTTCTTAAAATCCCAGTAGACCAAGATTTACGTTAAATAGACTTCTGTGGGGGGTTGTGGCGGCCTGCGCTGGGACACGAGTCATGAGGTCACGTGTCAGGTGGGGGCTGGTGGCCCAGTCTCCACCTCGGATGCAGGACTAGACCCTAGGCTCCTCCGGGACTCTGTCCTCACTGAACCAGTGGAGGACCGCTGTGAGCATTTGCTGAGAGACGGGCGGAGTCCGTGCAGGGCGGTGCGAGGCAGCTGCTTGCTGTGGGAATTGGGGGGCGTTTAAGTGTTTGACTCACGGCGGAGCACCTTGTGATTTCAGGAGCGATCACCAGGGAATGTGGTCTGGAGTTCTTCCCTCTTAGTTTGTTCTTGGTGGTTTGGGAAAGTCTGCTTCTTTGGTTTGGGAAATTATTAGTGAATTGGCATGATTACCCTTGTTCACTGGAACCAAATACTCCTGGATCTCCCGCGGGAGCAATTCAGAGCTTTATCAAAATGATGGCCACGGTGACCCTGACAGCGCATTCCCCAGGGCCGGCGGTCCAGGTGCGTTCCCGAGCAGACTAGTCACGTGCTGCCCAGGGGGTCCTCGTGGGTGCGCAGGCGCTGGGAGGCGAGGAAGCGTGCGGGCTCGCCCCCGGCCCAGCCCACTTGGCAGCCGGGACCCAGTGCGCTCGGCCCCAGTCAGAACTCGGTGCAGCGGTCACCTGCCGCCTCTCCAGCTTGTCCCGCCCGCTCAGCTGCTTGAGAACTCGGGGCTGTGAGTGGGTGACTTCAGGTGTGCTCCAGGGCCTGGACAGAGGCAGCAGGTGACAAGCTCTTGAGCATCCTCTGGGCACCCTAGCCCAGCCTTGACCAGGCTTGGTCATAGCAAATATGCTTGGGGAGGGTCTCGGGAGAAGCCCCCGGCTTCCGATGGTGCTCCCTGCCAGGGGGCGGCGGGGGGGGGGGTGGCAGCCCATGCCACTGGGCCAGTTCCCCTTCGCTGGCCGTCACCTGGACTTGAGAGGTGTGCAGTGCCGGCTGGCAGGCTGGTTGCCTACGTCGTCCACGTTCGGCCTCTCACTGTGCCTTGTTTACTGGGGACGTTCGTGCGTTTCTCTGGGTGTATGTCTGTGTGCAAGATGGCTGTCTGTCCCCATAGGTGTGTTATTGACTGGAAGAAAGGGAAAAACGTGACAGTCAAAACAATCAAGAAGAAGCAGAAACATAAGGGCCGAGGCACAGTGAGAACAATTACCAAACAAGTTCCCAACGACTCCTTTTTCAACTTCTTCAGCCCGCTGAAAGGTGAGTGGGGTGCGTCGTAGACACCGATGACGTGCTTTGTGAAGTCGCATCGTTACCGCGGGGTCTGGTCTGAGTCCTCTGCCGAGCGTGGCCAGTAAGGACACGTTTGCTGTGTCAGGAGCCATGGTGCCGGTGCTCACGGGGTGGGGGAGAGGGGGTAGCAGGAGGGGAAGGCCTGGCGGGCGCTCTGAGCTCCACACTGAGAAAGCTGGACGGATGCCCAGAGCGCCCCAGCCGACGCTTCCACACCTTGGGGCTGTGGCCCTCTGGCGGCCCCGGGGCCACCCGTCCTGCTACAGGCCCCCTCTGTCGCCAGTCGCTGGTTGCAACCCAGGTACGCCTGCACAGCTTGGGGAGAGTCCCCCACCCTCTCTTTCTCATAAATTCTGCTTTATTTTTCTCCGTGACTTGGTAGAACTCAAGGGGTCTTGGGGTTTATAGATCGTGACAACACAAGTAGTTGGATTTCTAGTTTGAAAGACTTAGCTTGGAAACTCCGATTTTTTACTCCCCTAAGTCATAAAATAAAGATGGAAAGTTTGACCTTGTGGAGGGTGAGCAGCAGGTTTCAAGAGTAAATACTGGCGAGTCTTTTTTTTTTTTTCAAGGTTGTATTTGTTAGAGAGAGAACCAGCAGGGAGAAGGGTGGATGGGGGAGAAGCAGGCTCCCTGCTGAGCAAGGAACCCCATGTGGGACTCGATCCCAGGACCCTGGGGCATGACCAGAGCCGAAGGAGACGCTTAATGACTAAGTCCCCCGGGGACCCCAAATACTGGCAGGTCTTTTTCTTTTTCCTCCACCTTTTTTTTTTTTTTTTTTTTTTTTTTTTTTAAGATTTTCTTTATTTATTTGACAGAGATCACAAGCAGGCAGAGAGGCAGGCAGAGAGAGGGGGAAGCAGGCTCCCTGCTGAGCAGAGAGCCCGATGCGGGACTTGATCCCAGAACCCTGAGATCATGACCCAAGCCAAAGGCAGAGGCTTAACCCACTAAGCCACGCAGGCGCCTTAATACTGGCAGGTCTTAACAGAATTTTCTAAACTTGAGAGAATGTAAAGGCCAGACCAGTTCGCAGTGTTAGAGTAGCGCAGATCAAACACTTTTCCTCTTTGTTGTCCATGAACACAAACAGACTGAAATGAAATGTGGAAATGCCGGCCCTGCCTCCGTAATTGGTGGGTGTGTGAGCTGTTTGCCCTCAGCCACAGGGGCGCTCCGCACTCAAGTGTGAGCCTTGGACCCAGACTTTATCTCGGAGCCCAGGGCCCTCGCTTCTCAAGCTCCGCCCCTCAGCCTTGGGCCCGCATCTTTCTGGGGTTTGTCTTTGAGCTTAGGGGATGCACGTGTGTTGGTTCGGGGGTGACAGTAGCCACAGATGGACTTGTTCGGTTTCCTTGTTTTAGACCAGGGAGCCCCTTTGGCAGTCACCTGTGAGCTTTTGCTGTGAAGCAGAGGGGCTTTGGTTCCTGAACGCAGTGGTTTGTTGCAAGGTTTCTTAAGATTGGATTTTAAGTAATTTAATAAAATCAAAATGAGATTAAGTGGACTCACAATTTGGAGGGAGGTGACGTTCGGCATTCTAAAACTTTCCTATGATGGTTGTATAACTCTAAAAATGTCCCAGGGGTCGTTGAATTTTACACGTCAGCTGTCTGGTAGATAAATTACACCTAAACATAGCTATTTTTAAAGGAATTGCACATCGTATCAAGTGATGAGCTCTGTAAACAGGTGTACAGTGACCGTTGGGGGGTGATCAGGCAGGCCAGGAAGAAGTGTCGGAGAGCAGGAAACGTGTTTTGAAATGAGGGAAACAGAAGCTGGCTGGTCCGGTGCCCGCCTCGTCCTTCAGTCTACAAAACATGTCCCAAAGTCACGTGAGCAAAAGTCCTTGACCAGCGTCCCCAGACCCAAATCTTAGTCTGCGGGGGTTGCTCACGTGCCGAGACGCAGGGACCGTGGTGCGGGGTGGTATTGTCACGGGGGTGCCCAGCCCGTGGGGAACAGCCACGCTGGGAGAGGCCTCGAGAGGCAGGATGAGGCCAGTGTTCTGAGCCTCCAGCTCCTGGCAAGACCTGGCCTTGAACAAGCGTCACTCAAGTCCCGGATTTGAGTCCCGTGATCATTCAAGTGTCACTGGCTTTGTTGATTGGTTTTAAGTCCCTGTCTTTCCTCGCCCTTGGCTCTGGGTCGGGCTCTGGCCAGCCGCACACATGCATGTTGGGGTGGGAGGGTGGGGGGTGCTCTGTGGTGGGCAGCGACCAGCAGCCCCCTCCTGCCCACGGGGAGTCTTTCCATTTCGCGGGAGGGACGCTTTGGCACCGTGTGCGCGCCTTCCCCCTTGCCGTGCGGACGCCCGTGGTGTCGCCCCACTGAGTGTGGCGCTTCGGAAGCAAGGCTCGAGGATTGTCCTCTTCCCGACAGTCCTGCAGGGTTGCAGGCCCCGGTACACTTTCCTTAAGGCGTAAATGCACGGGGCGGCCACAGTCTGGGGCTCCTGATGGGCCTTTCCACCTGTTGGCGCTGGGCTAGGATACTCTTCTCCCCAGCTGGCGTTCCCAAGCTGGGCAGGCCAGGGTGGGCGAGGGGGCACAGTCAGGGTGCCGTGGGAGGCACGGGTGCGCCCTATCCCACCTTCACTACACGTGTGGCTGCGCACCGTGTGCCTGCAGAAGCTTTGGTCGTCAGCGTAACCTGCGTGTTTTGTGTTTTCCCGTAGCATCCGGAGACGGAGAGTCCCTGGTAAGTGCTGTGTCGTCCTGAAATCTCTCGTGCTGTCAGACAAACCCTTTATCTCCAGAGCGGGGCCGCCGTCTTCTCAGTCCCTCCTTCCTCCTCCCGGGGACCCGGGGTACCCTGCGTTCACGACACTGCAGCGTGGGGCCGGCGCATGTGGGACCGGGGCGCCCCGCCATCCCCAGCAGTGCTGGGTCCCCCAGACCAAGGGTGCGGGGCGGGGGGCGTGGGGCTCACCCATACACACGAGTTAACGTGGAGGTTTTCTCTTCTCAGGACGAAGACTCGGAGTTCACATTAGCCTCTGACTTTGAAATCGGACACTTCTTCCGTGAGCGGATAGTCCCGCGGGCTGTGCTGTACTTCACGGGGGAGGCCATAGAGGATGACGACAACGTATGTGGATGGGAGCTCCTGGGGGCCTGCCTCCGGCGGTGTGGGGCACCCTGAGCAGCAGCCTGGGGGCCCCCTGGTGTCGGGGGCTGAGGGCCGAGCAAGGGCTTGGGTGCTGTGAGAACGAATTGCCACCCCCATCCAGGGACAGCACCCTTGGAAGGTCCCAGTGCTCACCCTGTCCTGCTGAAGGGCTGTAAGCTTTGGGTGACTTGGAAACGGGAGGAGAATCTCCATTTCAGAGGTCTGGTAGCAGGAAGAGGTTACCCATGGAGCTGACGTCTGCTAGCCTGTGGTGTGCCGGCCCCGAAGACTTGAAACCCGTGGTGCACGGAAGGGCGGCTGGGCTGCGCAGGCCCCTCTCTCCCCCTCCCCTGCTGGAGCACAGCCTCGCCAGCAGTCCTCTGACGGTCACCTGAGGTTGTTCTTCGTCCTAACCGAGGCTCAGCTTGCTGTGTCGTCTGGATTTGTGGGAATAAAGTTTGGGTTTCTAGTGGGCTGCTAGTAGTATGTTTCAGATAATGGTTCCCTTGCTCTGAGAACGTGTGTTTCCTGGAAGGTTCTGGGTTCTCTAAGTGGTCTGTCGGGGCTTCAGGTGGGCAGCAGGAGCCGGGCAGGTCGGAGCAGCTTAGGGCCAGAGGCAGTGAAGGGCTGCTTCTCACGGTCTCCGTGCTGGCGGTCCCAGCCGGGGGGCGCGGCCTGTCCAGTGCGCGCTGTGTAGTCTGAGACTTGCTCACTCCGAAAAGGCCGTTCGTCCGTCCCTGCGCTGGGAGGTGGTTGTGGGTAGCAGAACACGCAGGCACACAAGTCCGTGTGGTGTGGGCTTATCCAAGCGCTCGAGTGTTTGCTAGGGCTTAAGGTGACACAGCAGTCTGCAGACCAGCACAGTCCGTGGAACGTTCTAGACACTAGAGCTGTCTGTGGCCTGCCTGCTCTGCCAGTGTGGTGGAACTGGCCCCACGGGAGGCCCGAGGATGTGGAATGGGTCCGTTAGCAGCTGGGGAACCACATGTTCCATTTTACGTAGCGTAGCCCGCAGAGTCTGGGGACCACACACTGAAGAGCCATCTCTAGCCCAGTGGTCTCCGCGCTTTGTTGATCACACACCCGTCAGTTCTTAAAGCACGGGACGCGACTTAGTGTTTCTCTTTACGTAAGATACAGGCCGCGCGGCTGGTCCGGGTGAGTGGTGCACGGCTCTGCTGGTCTGTGCACGCCTGCGCCCCCGGCTCCTCTGGTGCTGGTGCTGGTGCTGCTGCTGAGCCGTGTGGTTGTGGGGGGCGCCCCACCCGGGCCTGCTGGGCTCGGGGTCCTGGCTTCTCCATTCACGGCCGTAGAGCCTCTGTGCTGTGGCGTCCTCATCTGAACATGGGATTGAAGGTCGTGATTTTGGTGGCTCGTCAGGCTCTTGGAAGAACCCCTGTTGGCACTGTGACTCACGTTGGGATAAAGATGGGTTTGCAGGGGTCCGATCTGTTGGCGGCCTTGCACACACACTGGACGTCGGTGCGGGAGGGATGGATGCAGGAGCGCTGGTTTTGTCTTCCATGTGTTCCATGGGCGCTGTACCCCACTTTGTTACCCCTGCTCTACATCTGTGTGAGATGTGTTTGCTGCAGGGCCCTGCAGGTCCCATCAGGTCCAGAGCAAAGTGATCTGAGAACCTCAGAAAATCCGTGCTTGAGTCTGTTTGAGGCTAGTTCCAATCTGAGCTAAGATGTGATTGGCTACAAGACCTCAAACCTCGGTCTTCCCCTGTTAGAGGCTGGTAAGGGCACCAGGGCGTGCTTGGACCCCTGACGGCCCAGCTGGTGCGGGAGGACGCGCAGCCTGGGCCCCGCCAGCCCGCGGGCCCTCACAAGTTCGTGTGAGCTGTCACTGAGGAATATGTGTGGGCTCCAACAAAAGAAATGCTCTTAAGGAACAGCCTACTTAATTTTTAGGTGTTTTGTGTCACGCAGGACGTAGTGATGAGGTGTGCTTTGTTTTGTGTTTGGTCTTGATCTGAGTTTGACATGGGGAGTTTGGGCGGGAGTCTGACCTAGAAGAAATTTATTCAAGACCAGTCAACTGTAGTGTTGGGCCTTTCTCCTATACACTTAAACATCGAGGTTTTTTTCATATTTCTAATATGTAAATATTTAACCTCGTATGAGTTAAAAAAATACCAGTAAAACTCATGGATTTGCATAGTAAAATCATGTTCCTGGTTTGCCTACATCAGCCAGTTTCCCGGGTGATCCCGGTCCCTTCTCACGCTGACCATCTCCTTTCTGCACCCTTGCCCACCCTCGGGCCTTGTTTGAGTGCTTTTCAGATACCGGCATCCTGTCAGCACAGCGGGGCCGGCCAGCGAACAGGTGGGCCCGCCTCGCTGGCCAGAGCCCGGCCCACAGTGTCGGGGCTGAGGTGCCCAGTCGCAGACCGTGCCCCCCGAGGCGGGCGCTGCCCTCTGTCCAGATGCCAGGCTGCTCTTCCGCTTCCCCCAGACCTGACCAGTGTGGGGTGCTTGACGGGGACCGTGCCTGGGTCAGGCCACCCTCATGCTTTCGAGACCTAAATTTTGTTTCCTTTTTCCTTTTTCAGTTTGAAGAGGGTGAGGAAGGAGAAGAGGAGGTAAGACATGGCGAACGCGGAGAGTCCTTTCCCTCAGGCTTCGCTGGGCTGCTTCCTCTGCTGGAGCGGACGGGGGTTTTGGAAGCAGCTGTCACACCCGCTTTGTGTGGAGCTGCCGCGGGGCCTCCAGCCCGTTGAAGCTGGGCGCAGCGGGGACACGCAGTCGCTGTCCCTGTGTCCAGTTGCCCCGCGATTAGCTTATTAGGACATGTGGGGTGGGCACACAAGTCACATTCTCCGCGGTGTGTTTATCTGTTATCGCTGCCAACAAAAAGGTGTTCCGAAGTCCTCCTGCCCAGAGGTGACGAAATCGCTCGCGGGCAGGGGTTGATGACCTCCCGCTGGGTCCTGGGCGGCTGCGTTTGTGTGGGGCGCGCGGGCCCACGAGAGATTAGATCCTGTGTGCTCCGCTCACTCTCCCCCTTTTACGCAGGAGTTGGAAGGTGACGAGGAGGGAGAAGATGAGGACGACGCCGACATGAACCCCAAGGTCAGTTGTTGGGGGGCCACCAGACCAGGGAATGGCGTGCTGCTATGACATTGGGCCGCATCCCCACCCAGGGGGGCGCCTGTCCTGCTCCAGTCAACACAGAGAACACACCAGGAACAGGTTTGAGCGGCCCCTTGTGCGGGGTTTAGCGCTCAGCGCGGAGCGTCCGGGGAGGGCTTTTCCAGCTCGCTGTCAGCGCTCTCTTGCCATGAGCTCGCCTGGGAGAGCAGCTTGGTTTGCCAGACCTGCCGTCCTTTCAGGGGACCGGCTGAGTGACAACGTGAATAAGCTGTTCTTGTGTTCATTTTTGGAAAAGGTGCAGAGAAGGAAATTTTGAAAGTTATTTTTTTTTTTAAAGGATAGAGTCATAAAATTGTAGACGTAGTTTTACAATTGCGTTTGGGCTGAGAATAATCAGAAGCTACGTGTAAACATCTCCAGGCATCGAAAGTCTGCCGGGAAGCTTTAAAAAAAAAAAAAAAAAAAAAAGACAACAAAGCTGAGGAGAGCCGGCAACCCCGTTAACTTTACCTGAAGGGCTGGATGCTCACTGCTGGCACATGAGCTGGAGGGACGGCACTGCCACTTGGCGCACCCCTTCAACCTGGAGCTGCTTTAGTGCAGGCCTGGGTGCGGGCCGGCCGTCCTCTCGCTGGCGAGCAGGAAGCCAGTGGGTAGCTCACTGCGTCCTCACAGGCCGTCCGAGCACTAACCTTGCCATTTGTGACCCGGATCTCCGGTGGACTGGGCGGTGTTTGTTCGTTTGTCCGTCCTCTGTTTTTGCCCAAAGTGAAATGTGCGCTCAGTGTCCATGTGATAGCCCAGCGCTCTGAGTGGTTGTGGACTTGTTTCTGTCGCAGACGCCAGGTGTTTCCGTGGATGCATGCTTTACGGTGCAGCTTCTCGGGAAGGGTGGGAGGTGGGTTTCAGACATTTTTCCATGTACCACGTAAATACTAGGCTGGGACTGCGCTCACGGGAGTGCTCACCTCTGCACACTCGGCCTGTCGAGCGGGGGCAGGGGGCGGGGCTCATGGGCGGGGCTGCTGTCACCTGCGTGTCTGCCTGTCTTTCTGCCTTTTGGGTGCTGCCGTGCACACTCACGGTTTGGATTCGCAAGCAGAGACGGAGGGCGGTTTGCAGTGGGGGCTCCATGACTCCATCACTTGTCACTTCCTTCTGTGGTTTGTCCTTTTCTGTCTCCTGCCACGTCTGCTTTCCGGAAGCGCCTTTCCTCACGAGTCAGCCGGTACCGTGGGGGGTTGTCAGGACTGGTGCTCCCTGGTCTCCGCGTGTGCGTGTGCTGTCGGTTGGGGGAGGTGAGGGTCCCTGGTGGGAGGCGCTGGGACTGCCAGCCCTGCGCAGCCAGGAGGGCCCGAGGCTTGTCCTTTGGGGGCTGGTCACGTCCGAGTCTGCACATGGGCAGACGAGGGAGGAGGGTGTTGTGGTGTTAAATGTACAGATGTGGCGGGTCGGGGTTGCTCATCTCAGGCTCGAGGCCTTGTAGCCCTTTGTGTCATGAGAAAGCGGCTGTTTCCGCCTGTATGATTTTGTGTATTTTGTTTTCTTTTATGCTGACACTTCCTTTCAATTTTTTCCCCATTTAGGTGTAATTTTTGTCTGTTATTCATGCATTTTTTAGGTAAGGTGGAATTCCATTCATTCCTAATCCAATCTCCTGATCTGTGCTTGATAACAGTGCCTCATTGTGACTTTGTGGATAGAGGGGAGGCTGCTGGCCGGGCACACTGGGCGCGCGCAGGGCTGAGCACAGCGCGTTCAGAAGAGCAGAGCGCGCAGGCGTCCGTTGGGTGAGCTTCTGAAACTGGCTGTGAGAAACCACATCCGGCTCCTCGCTGAGCCCACTGTTCGCTGCTGACCAAGTCACAGGCGTGACTGGTGTGGCATTTCTCTTGTGGGCGGGCCTGTCCGCCAGGAAGAGCACAGGGCGCAGGGCCCCGGGAAGTGAGCACCAGGCCTCGGGAAGCCCATGTTCGCGCTGGCTGCACCCCGCGTGGTGGGAAGCAGCTGCTGTGCTCTGTCAGTTGTTTCTACTTAAATTCAGGTGGGGTGCAGACCGTCGGTCATAGAGGGCCACCTGAACTTGGAATGTGCTGGTGTTAATAGCCCCTGTGGCGTGGGCTGTTGCGTCTCTGTTCCAGCCATCTGTTCCCTCCCTTGTGGGACACGGTCCTCCCAGGGGCAGAGCGGGGGGCAGTGGTCCGTAGATGCTCCGGGAGGCAGGTGCCGTGATGGTCACCCCTGGGAAGTGGCCGGGGGGCCCGGGGCTGGTGCCGAGGAGCCGCTGTCCGTGTGGGGAGCAGGGCCTGTGAGCCAGAGCTCTGTGCCGCAGCGGCATGCCGGCACCGACGGCCATGAAGACCACGGGCCTCTGAGAGTCTCCGCGAGGCCTTCCTGTCCCGCTCCCACGGGCTCGCTCTCAAAACTGAGCAGAAGCGCACTCACCTCCTGGCAAGGCAACGTGGTAACGAGGGGAGGTGATCGTAGGCCACAGGTCCTGTGTGTTGAAGGGGACGGGTCTGATCACTGACGTGGACAGAACAGCGTGTTCCGTTGCCCTTATTTCCTGCCGCCCCACTTATCTGAACAACGTCCTCCCCCAAGATCTGATCCCCCCCCCCCCACCAGTCATGGAAGGCATCCCTTACCTGTTCAGCCTGTCTCTGGGTCAGGGGGACCCTCCTGTGGCATAGCCACCGGGCTGCCCCAGGCCGGCAGCCGCTCTGCTGCAGGGGCCCTGCCCTCTGCCGTCCCGCAGGCTCTTGGGCCCCGGCTGTGGGCCCCTGGGAAGCTCTAGGGGCCAGCCGTGTGCACGGTGGCTTATTTCCCCCCGTTCTGTTACAACACGGCTTTGCAGTGGCTCCCTGACGTGCAGGATTTGGGCTGTTCGTTTGTGCCTTGGGAACACCGGACTCCTCTCCCGTGATAATCAGGGCATCGGATGACCAGGCTGCCATCGGACTTTGTGGCCTGAGACCGAGGATGCAGGGTTTCGTTGTCGTCCTGTCTCGGCCTGTGTCACAGGCTGAAACCCAGCGGTGTCTCGTTGATAAAATTCACATCGGAAGCTTTGGGATTCTCTGTTGACTTTACAGCCTAGGACAGGTGTCCATGTGGACGCTGTCCCCAGAGGTGGGGCCGCCTGCCTGCCAGGGGAGTGTCAGCGGAGCCCGTCACCTCCGGCTTTGTCCCCAGCTACTGAATGTGTTTTACACGGAAGGATAATACGTTTTCCTGGTTAACAGTAAGCATCTGCAAGGACGCGCAGCGCACTGTAAATTGTGTCGAGCCTGCTGTGGCGGAGCGCTGCCCGTGTCCCACGCGTCCTACACAGAAGGGCAGAGCAGGAGGAGTCCCTCCCAGGCTGGGCCCCCGCCCTGTTCCTGCCACATCGCCCTGCAGGGCCACTTCCTTAGCTCCGTCTCCTCTAAGCTGCCTCCTTCCTGCAAACGCAATTGTGGGGACACGCGCGCTTCTCCCTTCACCCTTCGAAAGCCGCCTGCCCTCCCCGCACGCTGCGCTCTGGCCACGTGGAGCCCGGTGTGCCTCCCGCTTCCCCGGCCACTCCTGACAGCCGGGGCTGCCTGCAGATGCACAGTCCGATTTTGATCTTTTCCCGCCTGGATTTCTGGTCAGATGTGTTTCGTTTGGGGGCCGGGGTTCGTTCTCTAGCAGAATTTCAGACGCGCATGTGATGCCCAGGCCAGGAACCCCTCCCAGGGTGGCCTCTTCGTTGCCGGGCCGAGACCTGGGGCATCCTGGCCGCATCCCTGCGCTTTTTCCATGAGACTTTCTTAGACTCAGGCCCAAGGTCATGGTTTTGTCTTTCTCACGTCTCAACACGTGATTTTTTTCATGTCGCAAGTGTGACTTCTCGGAGAACGGAATCCCAGTTTCAGCCATAGAACATTCATCATCTCCCTGTTTGTGGGGTGTTGTTTTTTTTAAGACTCCATGGGCTTGGCAGATTGTACGAAAGTGATTTGTAATCTTGGCAGCCACGAATTAGAGGCCGCTGATGAGTGCGTGTATTTGCCCGGAATGGTGGCTGATCTGGTGGCCTGGGTCTCAGGCTGCGAGGCCGGCCTCCCCACAGACCGCGTGGGCCTGCCGCATGTGCTCCGAACGCTGAGAGCGGTGCTCGACTATCCTGACGGGGACGTGCTTCTCTGCCGGGGGGGCCTGGTTTCTCGCTGCTGCCTTTCTGGAAGGCTAGAATTCCCACTTGGGGAGGGGCCTGGGAGGACCGAGGCTGTGTGTGGAGCTGTTGGTGTGGCCTCCTGGCTGTGGGCTGCTGCGGGGGCTGGAGGAGCTACTCGGCCGCCTCGGCCCACCGCGGAGTGGCACCTTTTCATTTCAGGTGCTGAGCCTGCCTTGAGGCAGGGGACGGAAAGGGGAGCCGGCTGGTGTGTCGCGTGGGCAGAGTCGGGGGGCTTGCCTGAGACGCCGAGGCTGCCATGTCGCGTTGGAGTGTGGCTCCCCTGACAGTGATGCGTGTCCATGACCCTGAGGCGCCCCTCCTTCCCGGTGCCTGGGCCATGACTTACACTCCGGGCTTGTCTCCCAACGAGAAGGGCAGCCCCGGTGAGACTGTTTCTGGGAAGTTGGCTGCTGTTTTGTTACTGCCCTAGAAGTACGTCTGCGGTAACCGTTTTCTCAGTAAGAACGAAGGTGGTAAATCGAGTCTTGGCTTGCGCTGTTGGTTGGAGGTAACGGGTTGAGGACACCAGTTTCCTAAAGTCCTGTCTTCTCTCGTTGACAGAAGGAGCCCAGCCAGCCCTCGGAGTGCAAACAGCAGTGAGGAGCGAGCGCCCCCCGGCGGTAGCGGCGGGACTTGTCGCGGCGGCCCCAGCACTGTAGCGGCGGTGCTTTCTTCTAACTTGTTTTCAAGTGCATGATTTTGACTTTAACTTTTCCTTTATCCTTATTATTTTGCTTAACCTGTACAGTGGCAGCTTAAATGCATTTCAGAAATAGGAGGTTTGATTCCAGCACCCTCTGTGGCCTTGGGTGCAGCCCAGTGGACTTTCCCAGGCCCTGCCTCCAGGAGGGCCCCACAGACCCCGGGGGAAGGGGGTGGCGGAAGGTCAGGCGATGCCAAGAGCAGATGTCTGGCGGGGGGGGGTGGTTCCGGGGCCTCTAGAACCAGTCACGCCCCTCCGCGGTCGGACTGGATTCTTCTTCCCTTGAAGAAACCTGCGCGCTCTGTGTCTCCACCTCTCGGTCTCCTGTGCTCTAGCAGTCTCAGAAGAGCTGCTGGGCGTTGGGTCCTGTTCTCCGCAGATCACTCCGTCTCTGGTTCTGTGTCCCTCGGGGTGCGGCCGGGGCGGCGATGTGCCCCAGCCCTGAGGCACGAGTGTTTGTGGTTCATCCTCATATTTATTTATTCTTTCCTGCTGGTGAGGGCTTGGGACGCTTGCTGTCACTTGTCCTTACACTCTCAGGAACCATGTGTGTGACGGGTGACCTGGCGACTCGCCCGGCGGGGGTGGTGGTGGCTCCCAGGGGAGCAAGGCCTGTGGAGAAGGAACCTCTTTCTGTCCTGCCTGCGGCTGAGGGCGGGAGCCCGTTTTCATGACACACAGACCGCCTGGCTCTGGGGGGCGGCAGGCCTGCAGGTGCAGGTGAGGGGCCGGGGCTGGGACGTGCTGCTGTCCTCCTAGCGTGTCCATGTCAAGTCTTGCTTTGCACTGCCCCCACGTCTTGGCCCCGTGCTCGTCTTGTTCTAAAGCCCTGGGTTCAGAGCGACCTGTTCTTGGCTGGCGTGTGGGGTTTCTGAGTGTGCGACCATGGTCTCTGGCAGCCGGGGACGTGTGTCCACACTGTGACCAGGCCTGTAGAGTGCTCGGCCTTACTTCTAATAACATTTGTAACTGAATACGGTGTTTTCAATTTGTACAGAATAGTTAGAATATTCTATTAAAGTTGTGAAACATGGAGCCAGCTCTGTGCACAGTCTCTCTGTGGGAGGAGTGGGGGTGGGGCGCGGCCCCTGCCCACTCCGGCAGCTCTCGACCGTGGCTGTGCGGCCTCCTGAGCCCTGCAGATGGGCAGGCCCGGACTGGAGGCCTCTGCTCTTCCGCGTCAGCCGGTTCTCCGGAGAGGACTGCGTTTAGTTTGCCCCTGAGGCCTGCAGACCCACTTCACAGTCTGGGTGGACTCGGGGTCCCCCCCAGGAGTACACCATTTCTCTCGAGAGTTTGTGGGGCTGTACCTTTCAGATCCGGAAGGTTCCAGGAGGGAAAGTTCCTGCATAAAGCCCACTTCTGTCTGTCTTCTCACTGGTACATTCCCAGTGGAACCTCCGTTCCTTCCTGAGAGGGAGCGCTCCCCCCAGAGACGGGTGTCGCACGAGCCCTTGCTCAGCGCATGCCCGGGGGAGTGCAGCTGCCCAGCGAGGGTAAGCACACAGCCGCGCCTCCCACGGGCCAGCTGCCGGTGCCCAGCTCACCCTGAGCCTGTCTAGGGGCCTGGCTTGTCCCTGGGAGGGGCCACATGAAGGAGCGGGAGCTGCTGCCCAAGGGTTCGGAACAGCCGGGCTTCCAGTGTGCCCCAGACAGCTAGAACCAGAACATTCTCAGTTCTTGAAGTACCCGGCCCCCCACGCCCTACCCAAGAAGCCGGCGGGTGCCGGAGGTGCCTTGTTCCCGCTGACACGGGATGAGAACCCCATCCCCCGAGGGCGGTCGGCAGAGAGGACACGTGAGCACAGGGAGCACCTCTTGAGGGTGGGCCCCCGGACCTCCGAGGCAGCTTCTCATCCCTGTGGACCCTGACTGGCCAGGGCTCCCCAAGTTCTCCACATGTCCTGTTGTCCTGGAGCATCCAGAGTGCCAGCAGGGATGACGCACAGTGCTGTGCTCGGTGATGGTGGCGTGTTGGCAGGGACGGCTTCAGCTCTGGGAGCACCCGTCCTGCTGGCCCAGGGGTCACTGAGCATGACCTTTCCGGGGGATCCTCTCCCGCCGGCTCCTGAGCCTCCGCGGTGGGTGACGGAGGCGCCTTCACGGCAGCAACAGCACTGCTCGGCCTGGAGGCTGCGGGGCCTCACCGAAGAGATGCGGGGCACGTGGGATGAGTGCCCTCGGATCGGCGCAGCGCGGGCTGGTGCGGTGCTGGGGGCCCCAGGGGCCGGGCTCTGGTGGAGCCCCCTCCGCCCAGCGGCTCCTAGGGATTCTCCGAAAGTCGACATGCGTTGCCTGGGCTGGAGTCCACGCCACACGCGTACGTAGGGCGCCTGGCCGGCGTGTGCTGCAGTGGCGTGGGACGGCGGGGCTGGGGGCAGCCTGTGCCTTTCCTCGGAGACTGGCCGAGTACGTGCCACCGGCCCGTGGCGGACGTGGGCTGTGCCTGAGAGTGTGGTCCTGAGGAGCCGCCAACGGGCAGCCCTGTGTGGACTCTCATCCGCGGCGGCTCCCTTTAGAGTCTGGCGAGAGCAGCCGGCCGCCTGGGCTCCGTGGGAGCGGCGGCTGGGCTTGCTGGCTCTCCGCGGCGACCTGCACGGTGCGGGCAGAGCAGGCGTGTTTTCTCGTCGGACCAGCCCGGACGGACGGTGGGAGGGGTGTCTGGATGGTGGCTGTCTCTGGAGGCCCTGGGTCTTGTTTCTCTGCGGGAGAACAAGAGTGTGAGTGTGTCACCACCACCCCCGTGTGGCTTCCATCATGGAGCTCAGTCCCTGGGGCCTGCAGGGCCTCAGCCTGGCGTATCTGGATGGCAAGACTCCAGCTCGAAGCCCTGAGAAGCTGTGCCTTCCCCCACCATCCCTTGTGGCACTGCCTCCTGTCACAGCTCGGCCTGTCCGCAGAGCTGTCCCCTGGCCAAGGAGCCTGGCATCCGTCCTCCATCCGGGCCTCTGCTGGCAGCCCAGGGAGACTGCCGGAGGCTCTGTGGGGTCGTTCAGGCCTTGCTGCTTGCGCCGGAGAGGCCCAGAGCCGCCAGGAGCCAGTGGGGAAGGGGGCACTTGCAGCGGCTGTTCTGGGCGATTGCTGGCTCTGCATGGGTCAGGCCTCTGTGCCCACTGACCCCCTGAGTTGCCTGGAGCCACCTTTGCGTCCCCCTTCTGGGCTGGGCCACCACGATGCTTTTCAGAGGGTTCCAATGACCGTCCAGGGCCACCTTTCATCCCCATGGGCTCTGCGGCCCGCACTCTCCTTTCCTCTGCACTCCCTCCTTAAACTAACTGCCCTGCACGAGACTGGGCCCAGCTGCCAGGCCTGTCCTCGCTGGTTTGCCCGCCTCTGCGCCCTAACCTGTGCGGGCGGCTCGGTGCCAGCGGAGTGCAGGGCGCACGCCCAAAGTGGAAGGGTCCCAGCCTTGGCTGGGGGAAGCCAGATACAAAGAAGGGCCTGCAGACTACTCATTGTTGTGGCTTCTGGAGGCTGTGGGATGGCCGGGGCCGCGGCGGCAGGGTGACCAGGACACCCCCGGGGAGACAGGGACTCTGGGAACTGCTTCACTTGGGAGTGTCTGGTTGTATATGTGTAAACTCTGCCTCAGTGAAGCTACTTTCTCAGCAATGCCCCCGAGTTGGGGTCAATCCACTTAAAATTCTGGTTTTCCTCTGGGTAAGTTAGGAACCGTGGCCACCCAGGGCCAGGTGGGTGGCAGAGGTCACCCACACCTCGTCTACACCTGTGGCAGGTGGCTCTGTGTGTCCACATCGTCCCTCATCTGCAGCGCCTGCCCCACACCCAGCTAGTGGCCAGCAATCCCACTCCCCTGAGTGCCAGCCCGAGTCAGCCCTGTGGCTTGTGCTCCCAGAGAGCGCCCGGGCCCGGGGAGGTGAGGCCCAGACGTCAGCCGGCCTGTCTCGGTCGATCTGCCGGTCTCTGGCCCACTCTGCTCAGGGGTCTTCCCTGTCTCCTCTGCCCCCGAGTGCGCAGTGGGTGATGGGGAGCAACACAGGGTCACTGCAGAGGAGAGCCTAGGGCAACAGTGGGAGACGTGCCCTCTGATCTGACCCTTCGCTGCACAGCCCAGGAAGGGCTCCGCCCGAGAGCACTGTGCCTGGCGTGGGCCACCCTCGGCTCTGTGCCAGCCTCGCCCTTAGCCACAGCTGATTTGGCCCCTGCCTTGACACTCAAGCGGAGGAACTGGCCGCCTTTCTCTACAGACAGGCACACCCTCTGCTCCAGCCGCCAAGCACAGCCTGTCGGTGGGGGAGCCCCAGGCACCCCAGACTGTTACCGGGCCTCCCACCCACCAGGAGATGCTGGCAGGCAGTAGCCCCCAGTGCCAGGGGCTCCAGGACCCTCAGCTGACCCCAGCTGGACTTTCCATTCTTCTGAATTTAGTGTGATCCTCCTCGTTGGCCAGGGACCCCCCTCACCACCAGAGGCCACAGTGGTGGGTGAAGCCTACATTCCCAGGTGGGTGAGGCCTAGACACCTCGAGGCCAAGTCACCTTGGTGCACCAGGGCGGAGCCCCTGTCCACCTCCAGGATGTCACCATGGTGCCACTCAAGGGGCCAGCAGGGCTCAGCTGACTCAGCTCAGGGAGGGTGGCGGCCGGATGTTCCTTTCCCTGACAGCCCAGCAGGCTTGCCTGGCCCAGCTGGGCTTCTGTAGGCCCTGGAGACATGGGGTGCCCCTTCCCACACACGGGCCGGGGACTTCCCGAAGCCCAGGAATGTCAGTGAAGCTCCCTGGGTCTCAGCTTCTGCTTCTGGAACACGGGGAGAACCCTCCCTCCCAGGCACAGGCCAGAGACCTCAGGAGAGAAAGCCCAGGGCACATGGCTGCAGCCGCCTCCCTTCCCAAAGCCATGGTCCAGGCAGAGCCGCCCACGTGGGTCCTCCCCATTGCCTGCCAGTGTGGAGCCAGGCGGGGCGTGGGGGGGGGTGTGCTTGGGGACGGGAAGGCCTCTGGGACACAGGCCAGCAGGGAGGCCATTGGGTCCCTACCTGACCCCATTTCTGGCAGGGGCTGGAAGTTCCCAGGAGAGCTCCCGTCCTGGAGAGAGGAGCGCCGAGCAGAGGAGGGGGCTGGGAGGTGCTCCCCCCAGCACAGCCCTGGGAGGAGGACAGGGGGGACCCGCAGCAGCTCTGGGAAGTGTGGGGCTGGGGTTCACGGTTAGGCTTCTGGCCTCCAGATCTGGGAGGGGATCGATGTGTGTTGTTCCTGGCCGTGGGATGTGTGGTGCTGTCCCCATAGCCCAGGACACTCACGAAGGTGGTCGCTGGCGTCCGGGTAAGGCGCTCAGAGTTGGGGGTGGCAGCGGGGGTGGGAGGATGGGTGGGGCCTGGAGGGAGTGCCATCGGAGTGGCGGGCGCTGTTTGGAGTGGTTGCTGGGGGACCCTGAGGAACCTGGGCCAGGACACCCAGCCCCTCAGGCACTCGGGAGTGGGGAGCCAGGGTGGGGCCTGGTGACAGCAGGGCCACATGCAGAGAGCTTTGAGACTTCGGTGCCCACAGGCTGCTGGTGCAGAGGAAGCGGCGAGGAGTCCCCACCCGAAAGAGGGGCACCTCCGTCTCCCACGGGTCCTCGACCGCTCAGCCCCCACGTCCACCTGCACCGGGCAGCATTTCTGACTTCAGAGCTGCGCAGAGCACGCTGAACTCTCCCTGGTCCTCGCCTGGGGAAGGCCCGGTGCTGCGGAGAACTCCTGCACATCCTTGCAAAGCCAGCGCGGAAGTCCCCAGTGGTCTCTGGAAAGCCTTGACCTCATCAGCCAGAGCCAGCTCATGCCCCCACTCTGCTGGACCGTCTCTGCCACCAGACGGCGTGACGGGCCGAGGCCGGCAGCCCGTCGCGGGGCTGAGGCCTGTGCTAGAGTCGGCGTGGGGAATTGGAACAAAGGAACAAAGGAGGGTTCTGAGACCAGAAGTGGAAATCCAGGGGTCTGGCAGCACTGGGGGAGGGTCCTTCCTGCTGCTCCTGCTGCTGCTGGGGGCCCCGGTGTCCCTGGGCTGTGGCCCCTCCTCCCTCTCTCGGAAGGACACGGACCGCATTCGGGGCCCACCCAGATAATCGGGGGTGATCTCTCACGGTCCTCAGTCGCATCTTCCGTCACATCAGGCAGTAGTGACTCTGACCCCATGAAGTCATGTCCACCGGTTCCATGGACAGGACACCCCAGGTTTGCCCGCAGGGTTGGAGAAAAGTTGCACGAATGCCGGCTGCCCAGCACGTTCGGGTGGGAGTGGGAGCTGGCCGGTGGGCGGGCTCAGAGCTGCCGCGGTTCATGAGCAGCCCCACCTCTTGCAGTCTGTCCCGTGACCTTGTGCACGCGTGTGCGCGGTCCAGGAACGTTCACGCGGCCTCCTTTGTCGCTTCTGAGAATCGCCTAACACTGCGCCCCCTGAGCACCGACGGGGGGACCCGCGGAGGACTGCCCGGGACGCGGGTCAGAGAGAACAGCACAGGGCCGCGTCTTTCTGTTAGGGAACACGGCAGGCTCCTGCCAGGGCACGCGTGCGTGTTCACGTGTCAATACATTTCTTTAACTGGCAAAATACACAGAAACGTACCGTCTTCCCTGTCTGAGCGCGCGGCTTGGGCACGAGCATTCACACTGTTGTGCGGCCGTCCCCACCGCCCCTGTGCAAATCCTTCCCATCTTCCCAAAGGGAAACTGTGCCTGTGAGACACTGACCCCATCCCTCCCCCGGCCCCAGCGCCCACCGTTCACCCTCTGTCCCCCAAGACACCGACCACCATCCCGGCCCCAGCGCTCACTGTCCACTCTCCATCCCCCTGAGACACCGACCCTTGTCCCTCCCCTGGCCCTGGTGCCCACTGTCCACCCTCTGTCCCCCTGAGACACCAACACTTGTCCAGCCCCAGAGCCCACCATCCACTCTGACCCCCAGCCCCAGAGCCCACCGTCCACGCTCCGTCCCCCTGAGACCCCGACCCCCAGCCCCGGAGCCCACTGTCCACGCTCCGTCCCCCTGAGACACCGACCCCCCTCCCTCCCCTGGCACCCACCATTCACTCTCTGTGCCTGTGAATCTGGAGACTTTAGGGACCCATCTGGGTGGGATCCTGAAGTATTTGTCCCTCTGTGTCTGGCCCTTTTGACTCTGCATCACGTCCCCCAGCTCCATCCAGCTGTGGCCGGTGTCAGTGTGTCCCTCTGTGTTCAGCCTGAGGGACAGTCCAGTGTGTGGACAGACCATGTCCTGTGACTCCATTCATTTGTCAACGGACGTGGGTTGCTTCCCATTTGGGGACCAGTCTACTTGCTTGGGGGCAGGAGTGAGAGTCCCCTCAGGCAGCCGTGTGAATCCCGGGTGGGACCCTTGGGTAAATAATAGTAAGCAGTCCACCTTTGGGGGGTGGAGTGGACAGGCATAGATGTCCCTTCTGTCCTGTGATGATGCAGCCTGGGGGCCTGCAAGGGCTGACACCATCCAGAAGGCGGCGGCCACAGCTTGTCCATCTCTGCTCTCACTCCCTGTATTTTGTGCATCCTCGTTTCATTCAGGCTTCCAGAAAGATCCTGTGTCCCCGTGAAACAGGCCCTGGGCAGTCTGCCCGTAGTGTGGGCATGCCTGTCGGCTCCTGCTCCTCTCCCCAACCTGGCCCTCGCCCCCCAGCCCCGACCCCTCCCTGATTATCTCTGACAAGCACGCAGAGCCCCCACTGACTTCAGTTGCTCTGAACAGTCACATTTCTGGGACAATGAGGTCGATGCTTTTTAGGTCCACGTTTCCCAGAACCTTTCCTGAGCACCTGGGCTGGGGCCTGGGGGGCCCCACAGTCTGCGACCCTGTCCCTGCATTCCAGGAGCTGAGCGAGGTAGTGCAGGATGGATAGGAGCTTGCCCGAGGCCGAGGAGGAGAAAGGTGCTCTGGGCAGGGGCCGTGTTTCTCACTGACGAGTGTCTCGTGTGGAGGCCCACCTGTCAGACTCCTGCTGAGGCCCCCGAGAACCAGAGAGGGGGACAGGGACACAGCTCTGCGGCCGAAACCAGGCTGACGGTGAAAGTCGGGATGACACTCGCCTCCCGCCCTCGGGCCTCTCCCTTTTCCCAGGTTCCTGATGGGAGGAGAGAGATCAAGGGCGGGCCTGATGGCAGGCAGCGGTGGCCAGTGGGCCGTGTCAGCCTCGGGTCAGGTGGCATCAGGCCACCTCCCAGGTGCGTGGACTTCCCCCACCCTCCTGGGGTTCACACTGGAGCCACCACCGGGACCCCAAGGCCCAGCAGTTGCACAGTTGGTGGGAGTAGGCCTTAGGGTAGGCTCTGACGATCCGAGGGACTTCCTGGAGGGGATCAGGGGAGACAGTCTCCCAGGCAGGGGAAGCAGGGAGGCTCACCCCGGGGCTGTTCTGAGCACCGCCTCCCACAGGAAGAGGGTGGTATCGAGCCCGGGGCACCTGGGCTGCCCTGGGCTGCCGTGACGCATGGCTTCCTCACAGGCCGCTGTTCCCAGGCTGGTTGGGCGAGAGCCTCCCGGGCTCGGCCTCTCACGGCTGCATGGATGAGCTCACGAGGGGCGTTTTGGAGAGGTGCCATCATTCTGTCTGGGCCGTCTGACGTCCTCACCCAGCCGGACAGGACAGCAAGGGTCCCTGGCCGGATGTTTGGGGACTAGCCTGTTTGCCTGGCGGCAGGAGCGGGTGTCCCCCCAGGCAGGCTGTGCGTGAATCCCGGATGCGACCCTTGGATAAATATTAGTAAACTTGGCTCTGACCTACACTGCCTGACGCCACCAATGGGAGGCAAAGCCTGGCAAGGCCCCTCCCTGTTCATTTGGGTGGGGCTACTTCCTGCCCCGGGGCCTTGGGGTGCACAGGCTGGCAGCGGGACCCTCAGCCGAGGCCCTGACCTCTCTGAGACCCCACCCTCCGTTCCCTGCAACTCTAAGAAAGTGACCCCAGCAGCCCCCACCTTGTTGGGGGACCAACAGGGGCAAAGAGGGCAAATGAGGCCCCTGTCTCTCCAGCAGGTGGCTGGCCGTCCAGCACCCATGTGGCCAAGAAGCCTGGTGGGCCGCAGCTCCCCATGGGGTGCAGGCCGAATCCGCAGCAGGGCCCCCACTGCGCTGCGGGAAGCTGTCTCCCTGCTGGGTCCTCTGGGCTCCTGGCCACCAAATGGCTCAGGGAGGGAGCTCCTCCGAAAGGTCTTCCCTTGGGGTTACAAGGGCAGTGCTTTGCGTCCTCCTCATCCCTCCCAACTCCCGGCCCCAGAGGGTCCTCCCGATGGGCCTACTGGGGGGCGGGCACGGGGCCCTCTCCTGGCTCCAGGCTCACGCTTCTTAGCTGGGAGCAGGAGCTGGCGGCGGCAGGTGGCCCACGGGGCCTCTGCTGGCCTAGGGCAGGAGCTATTGCTAGTGAAGCTGCCTGGGTGGGCCCAGCTCCTGACCCCCAACCATCTGGGAACCCCGCCCAGGCTGTCCTGCCCCAGGGTCTCCCTCCCAGGTTGGAGGCCAAGGCTCCTCCCAGCTCCCTGTGACGCCCACTTGTCAGAGCACCCCCCAGGTCGCTGGCCCGCCAACGCTCCGGAGAGGCCTGGCCAGTGGGAGGCAAGGAGATGCGGCCTCACCTCGCCTTACTGGGCACCCCCTGGTTTGGGGGGCCCCCCACAGCCCCTTCCTCCTACTCAGTCTGTTCCTCTAGTACCTCAAGCCCCCCCACCTCTTCTTACCCCCGCCCCACCCCTCCCACCAGGCCCCCTCCTCCCTAAGGCCTCACTTCTCTGTGAAATGGGGCTGAGAAGAGCACCCCTGGGCAGCTCCGCAGGCACCGCCCCCTCCCCTTGGACTCCTTCAAGTTGTCCTCGTGGCCCCGGGCCCCCAGGGCCCCCTTCCTGAGGGCAGGCAGGGCTCCTGTCCTCAGGTTCCTAGCCCAAGCCCCTCGTCCCAGCCGGTGACCCTGAAGGGCCGGGTTTTGGACTGCCTTCCGCGAGGTTAGGGGACTTCCCAGGCCACGCGGCAGGGGTGGCTGGGGCAGGGTCAGTTCAGCTGCGGGGCGGCTTCCTGAACCTGCACCGGCCCGTCCTGCGCTCTGCCCTCACCAGGGCGAAAACTTTTTGAAGCAGGGACCTGGGTTTTCCTCCGCACCTGCACCTGCGCTGCAACCTTGTCCCTGCCCGCCAGGGCACCCGGGCCCTTCCTGTTCGGTGTGCAGTCCTTTCCCAGGGTCACAGCTAGGTGGGGGTGTTGGAAAGTGGGTGTCTTGAAGAGGCCCTGGCCGCCGGGGACCCTCTCCGGGACTCCACCCCCACCCCTGGGAACCGGGCGGGGCCAGCCGTCACTCCTGCTCCTATAAAAGGGAGACAGTAAATGAAAAGCCCGCCCCCCCCTTCCTACTGGAAAGCATGACTCAGCCGCCCCCACCGCCCGCCCCAGGCTGAGCCTCCAGCACCAGCAGAGAGCTTTCGGCACCCACAGGGCCTTTCGGAGGCCCCCTCCCCCCTGGGGTGGGGCTGCAGGCGGGGGACAGCGGCAGGAGGGCGCGGGAAGGCAGGACCCCAGGGGGGGAGGAGGCTCCCTCACGTTTACGGGGCACTGTCCCTGCGTCCCTCATCGAACAGAAGTGTTACTGTCCCCACTTCACGGAGGAAAAAGCAGGCTCACAGCACCCGCTCTCCGCGTCGGCCTGGCCCCGGGGTGGGGAAGACGGAAGGTCCGGCCAGGGGCGGTCCGCGGGGGTGGAGGTGGGAGAGCAGGCCGGACGGGCAGGGCCATCGGAGGGTCTCCCCGGGAAGGGCCCTCCGGGCGCGCGAGGACTAGCTGCCCGGGCGCCTGGAGGAGGGTGGGGGTCCGGGCCCCGCGGACTCCCCGCCCTGGGCCGGCCCCGTCCCCCGGCGGTTCCCGGGGCTCCCCGGCGGTGAGTCACCGCGGGCAGGGCCGGCCGCAGCGCATTCCTCCGCGGGGCCGGCGTCCGGGGCGGGGTGGGACCGCGAGTCACCCCACGGGGCCGGGGCCCGGGCGTCGGAGGAAAGGAGCTGAGCGCGCGGTCTCACGCGGCCGCGGACGACGGGGGCGCGGTCTCCGGGGTAGGGGTGGGGCGCGGGCGGGGCCTCGGCGCGGGGGCGGGGCCGGGCCCAGGCGGGGCCGGGCCCAGGCGGGGCCCCATAAAGGCGGCGCCGGGCGCTCCGGGGCGCAGCGTCCGCACCGCCCGCACCTTCGCCGCCGCCGCCGCCATGAGGACGCCGGGCGAGGTGCTGCGCGAGGGCGAGCTGGAGAAGCGCAGCGACAGCCTGTTCCAGCTGTGGAAGAAGAAGCGCGGCGTGCTCACGCCCGACCGCCTGCGCCTGTTCCCCGCCGGGCCCGGCGCGCGCCCCAAGGAGCTGCGCTTCCACTCCATCCTCAAGGTGGACTGCGTGGAGCGCACCGGCAAGTACGTCTACTTCACCATCGTCACCACCGACCGCAAGGAGATCGACTTCCGCTGCGCGGGCGAGAGCTGCTGGAACGCGGCCATCACGCTGGCGCTCATCGACTTCCAGAACCGCCGCGCCCTGCAGGACTTCCGCAGCCGCCAGGAGCGCGCCGCGCCCGCCGCGCCCCCCGAGCCCCGGCCGGCCCGCGCGCCCTGAGCGCCGCCGCGGTGAGTGCCGGCCGTCGCGGGAGGCCGTCGCGCGGGGGACCGCGGCCGCGTGTCCGCGCGCGGGGCCCCGGGGGGACCCTCCGCCGGCGGGACCCCGGCCGCTCGCCGCGCGCCCTAACCGCCTGCTCTCCCTCCACCCCTCCAGGAGCCGCGCACTGGACGAGTCGGGCCGACGCGGGGCCGCGCCGCCGGCAGGAAACCCGGGGGGGGGGGCGCCCGGGACTGCGGGGGACCTGGGCGGGCCGCCCGCCCACTGACCACAGTGAGGACAAAGGCCGGGAGCCGTGTCCCTGACCAACACGGAAGGATCTTCCCACGCGGAGCCACAGAGCCTCGGCCCGCTGAGCGGGCGCCTTAAATTATCAGACTATCTATGTATTTATTTGGGTGGTTATCATGGAACCATCTGTCGTAATATTTCGTTTTTGCATCAATGTGTTCATTCCAAATAAACTGCTTGATCTGTTCCCTTTTCTACCAGCCCAGGCGTGGTGCGGTGAGCTTCCTGCCGCGGGCTGGAGGCCCTTCCCGTGGGCGTCGGGTGGGGGTGGGGAGAGCCACCACCCTGGCGTCTGAAGGGCACGGGGAGAGCACTCTGAATGAGCGCAGTGTCATCCGCGCGGCCCTGTTCACACCCTCCTTGCCAAGCAGCCTCTCCCGAGGCTGGGAAGTGCCCCGAGGTTTGGCCCCAGCTGACTTCTGCTCCTGGGTGTGCCTCTGCCTCGGAGGACGGGAGGCTGGAAGGACGGGGCCGGTGCTTGCCCACGGAGGTCATTCAAACTGAGGTCTGTGCACCTCCTCTGCCCGCAGACCCCCACTACCGCCCACCACCCACTCGCCACCTGCCCCGCAGCCCTCTGGAAGAAAGCCTCAGGGCTCTGGTCGCTTGCCCGTCTGCGCTCCCCTTAACCCCACCCCACCCTGTGGCCGCAGCCGCTCCTGGCCATGCGGCCGCCAGGTCCTGCTGGCCGGCACCCACCGTGTGCTTCTGGGCAAGTAAGGGGAGGCCTGGGCCTTTCCCCCTGGTTGGCAGCTGACAAGTTGCCCGCCCAGCTGCCTCCTCTGGGCTTGGCCGAGACAGTGTGTTCGGGGCTGCCCGGTGGGGAGGACTCAGGAGGTGAGTTCCTCCAGCCGCTGGTGATGAGCCAGCCAGAGGACAGAAGAACAGGACATTGTTCTCGGCCTGCTGAGGGGAAACTTCATTTCGGGGACCTTTCTAGCAGAAAGGATGTCAGGGGTGGGAGGCATTGGAGTGGGGAGTGAAGAACCAAAATTGGGCCCTAAAGTCTTGTCACTCACACTGGACGCAGGGGAGCCCCGTGGGCCTCCTTGCTGGGTCTCAGGGCTGACTGGGGCGAGGGAGTGGGCGGGCGCCTGCCCCTTCGCTGGGAAGCCGGAGGGAACCATCCCTTGTGGGGCGCCTGGGGCCTCTGTCTGTTAAGCGTTTGCCTTCTGCTCAGGTCATGGTTCTAGCATCCTGGGATCGAGCCCTGCTGCTGGGCCCCTGCCGGCCCCTGTGGGTCTGCTTCTCCCTCTCCCTCTGCCTACCGCTCCCCTGCCTGTGCTTGCACGCTGTCAAATGAATAAAATCTCCAAAAAGAGGAGCCATTCCTTGCAAGGAATTTTCTCCTGAACACGACCTGTGTTTGGGGGAGGGGTTCCTCTGGAGAAGTGGAGAGAGAGTGGCCCCGGGGCCTGCACGGGCTTCAGATCCACCCCTGTCCCGCCCAGACCTTTATGGGGACTAAGGGTCAGTCAAACTCAGGGTGAGAGCCCCGTCCCCCATGGGGTTCACACAGAAGCTGGTCTGGTCTGAGCTCTTGGGCCAAGAGAGTTGACGGACCTCTGCTCTCTGCGGTCCCTCTGGTCGGGACCGCGGAATTCTGGGGTTGGGGGTCCCGAGTTGTAACAACCAGTTTTCCAGGCAGCCTGTGTGTGGGGCGGGTGGGGGGTGACCTTCATGATTTCAGGGTCGCCTGTCCCTGCTACTGGATTGTTCTCTCTGGACTGGTCATGCTGGCCTCCCCTGCCTAGTGCCCCTCTCCCCAGAGGGGGGGTGGGGAGGTGAAGGAGGAGGGACGGGGCTCCCCAGCTCTCATGACTTGCTGCCTGGTCCACCCACCAGGCGCCCCACCAGGGAGTGCGGGCGTCTCCCCAGACCTCTCTCCAAGCCTCGAACTCCTCATCTTCGAAAACAAGCAGTTTCCGTTCACGTGGGGCGACTGACAAGGGCGAATGGGCAGCGGCATGCTTAGCCCTGAGGCCGAGCGGCAGAGGGCTGGGGGTGGGCCGCAAGCTCCAGGCGGAGGCGAGTGCGGTGCTGTCCGGGTGGCGGGGCGGGGGGGGGGGGGGGGGGTGCGGGCAGACTAATAACCGGAAGGCAATGCCCTCCAGGGGGCAGGGCCCACCGCCCAAGGTCGACTCGGGAGGCTGCTCTCTCAGGAGCCCTGGGGCTCTGTGGCCGGCCCCTCCTCCAGGAAGCTCTCCAGCCTCTCCATCCCTCTGGCACTCACCCCCGCTGCCCTGTTCAACCCACGGGACTTTGCGGAAATTAGGCTGCATGAAAGGTTTATTGCCAGCCTGTGCTCGGGGACTGTGGTCACCAGACTTTGTCCGTCTTCTGGGGCAGAGGCTGTCTCCAGAGCACCAGGAGGACAAGGACATTGGTAGCGAACTGCACGTGGCCGAAGATGGGGACCCCAAAGCTGCGGTAAAGGAGACCGCCCACGGTGGGCCCCAGGGTGCGAGTCAGGGGCTGCACAGAGGCGCAGAGGCCCAGCATGGTCCCTAAGGGGCGAGGGCAGGGGGGCAAGTCAGGTTCGGCCAGGTCCCTTGGCACCACTGCCCTGGCCACCCCCTCCTGGGACACGGCCAAGGCCTCCCCTGTTCCAAACCCCCCGCCCGGGCCTGCCCCTGCTCCCCTGGCTCCCTCCACCCAGACCTGTGGGTCTGCTCCTTTCGGACCACCCAGAGTGGGGGCTGAGCCTGCGTCATGGCCCAGAAAGTTCCAGAGCCCCCGAGAAGCCTGGGAGTGGAGCCACAGGCCACAGGCCAGGCCCTGCCCTCCTAGACCTGCCAGGGCGATGGCATCCCAGCAGGGCTGGGAACCGGGAAGGCTGGGCGTGGGGCTGGGGTCCCGGGCAGGCTGACACCCCCCAGGATCACCCCACAGCCCCCACCCCCTCATGTGGACGGATGAGTGCCTCCCCCACCCACCTTCCTCTCCCCACCCACTTCCCAGGCTCACCTCACTGCCTGAGTCCCCTGCTACCAGACGCCCCCCACCCCATCACTACTCCCCTCCCTGCGGCTGTGCCCTGTGCAAGCCACTGTGCATGTGGGTGACATCAACGTGACATGGCCCACAGGGTCCCGGGCTCCTGGGGCTCACAGCCCCATGTCTGTCTGTCTGTCTCCCCGGTGGGCCGGCTGGGAGCTGCCTGGTGAGGCCCCGCCTGGGCTCAGGGGCTGGCGTGGGGGAGATTTAAGAGCGGCTTCTCCCATCGCCCACATGCCCTGTAGACACCGGGGAGCAATTACCACCCCCTCTGTGGTCTCGGGTTCCCAGGCTGGTGCTGAGAACCGGCTCCCAGCTCCTTCTGAGCTGAGGGGTGGGGCCTGGGGCTCCCACTGGGCAGGCTCAGTGTGGCCCCAGCGGCTTGGGAGTGCTCGGGCCTCCTCCCTGCCAGGCCCTGGCCCCATCTCTCCACACTTGGCTCCCCTGCCTCCTCCTGGCCTCTCCTGGGTGCCAGCCCACCACTCCAGGACGCCCTCCAGGCCCGGCCGGCCGCCCTGGGGAAGAGGTCTTGCCCAGCAGCCACCTGCTTCCCATCTGGGCCTCTAGGCTTCAGTCTGTCCCTCTCGGACAGACAGGTAGATGGAGTGAGGGCTGCTGAGATCTTCACCCTCAACCAGCTGCCGGAGCCCGTGAACTTGGCCTGTCCCAGGCCTGGACCATGCCTGCCAGGAGCAGGGAGGGGGTGGGCAGTAGCCACAGCACAGTCAGGCCCCAGGGCCCGAGTGTGGATGGGAGACTCGGGCCTCAAGAAAGAGAGCTAGGGGGACGCCTGGGTGGCTCAGTGGGTTGAGCAGCTGCCTTCGGCTCAGGTCATGATCCCGGCATCCTGGGATCGAGTCCCACATCGGGCTCCTCGCTTGTCAGGGAGCCTGCTTCTCCCTCTGCCTCTGCTGCCGCTCTGTCTGCCTGTGCTCTCTCCCTCTCTCTCTCTGACAAATAAATAAAAAATCTTAAAAAAAAAAAAAAAAAGAAAAGAAAGAGAGCTAGGTGCAAAGTGCGGACTGGGGGCCCTGTCTGGGGACACCTGGGCCCTGCCCGGGGGTGGGGGGAGGGGAGCTGGGGGCTTCCTAGGTTTGACCAACAGTGTGCCTTCATTTACTCACTCGTGAAAGACCTGCACACCCCCTTCCCCCGACGCCGGGGAGGGAACAGAAGACGGGCTCCTGTCTCCTTCCAGCCTCGCAGGCAGGCCCCTTCCTGTGCTAACGACACCTGGCCCCCCTGAGCCCCCCTGAGCCCCCTTCCTAACGGGCCTCTGCAGGAGACTTTTGGTTCTACACGTCCCTCCAGACCTCTGCCCACCGGGGGTGCTGGGAATGCCGTCTTGCCGTCCTCCTGCTTCGTGAAATCCTGCCCACGCTCCAGAGCCAAGCCAAACACCACCTCCAGGAAGCCCTCTTCCCATCTGCTAGGCCCGGCCCAGCCAGGTGGTGAATTTGCACCTGAGCCAACGTTCTGCCCCGCCGCAGCCGCCACCACCCCCCCCACCCCCCCCTCCCAGACCCAGGCCGCTGGCGCCCCTCCTCACTCACTGGGTTGGGGCAGACCCAGCTTGGAACTGGAGGAGCTGCTCTGTCTGAAACGGCCCAGAAAGCTGTCCAGAGAGGAGGGCCTGGGGCTCCCCAGGGCCTGCCCCTCCCTGGCTCCGGGGGCTGTGGCTCTCACCCGTGTCTGACGCTGGGACAGCCTTGGTCAGCATGCTGTCGGTGACCACGTTGAGGGCGCACAGGCTGAAGACCAGGCCAGGCATCAGGATGCAGAAGTGGAAGACGTTGGACATCAGGGCCTGGCATGGGGCAGGGCGGGGAGGCCATGGCGACGGGGGGCCACCGGGGGCCGGGGTGGAAGGGCCCATCCCTGCAGTCCCACGGAGGGCGGCCCCGGGTTGGGGTGGAGGGGCTCACTACATCCTGGGCATGGGCAGAAGGTTGGGGGATGGGCCCAGGACCCCAACCTATTCTCCTGGGAGATTCCGGTCACCCATGACACATCGGATGTGCAGGCGGCTGGGGGCTTATCTCTGTCCCGCCTCCCGACCCTGTATGACAGCCCAGAGGGACATGCTCACCATGGCCAGCCCCACGACCACGAAGACTAGCACGCTGGCCCGGAGCAGGGCCCCCTCTGAGAAGTAGCTGCTCAGCTGGCCTATGACCAGGCCCTGAATGACCTGGGGAGACAGGGGAGGGGGCAGTGGCGGGAGGGGGCTGGACCAGGTGGGGGGGTGCCCCTGCAGATGGGGACCTCCCTTGGGGTTCCCTGCCAGCTCTGGTAGCCACCGGGTCAGAGTAGCAGAGTGGGTCTCAAAGTCCGTGTGTGGCAGCAAGGGCCCCGGGGAGGGGGTGCTGGCCTGGCCCCCCACAGGCCCCCGTGTGCTCATGCAGCACTCAGAGGGCCAGCAGTCCCCTTCAAGGCGAATCTAACAAGACTGCTTTAAAGCAGAACCATAAATGTCCTTTAAAAAGAATCCCACTTTCAGACTTGCTTCCTCAGATTTTTTTGTTTGTTTTTGTAGAGGAAGGTCTCCTGGGCAGGTCGTTCGGTGCCACACAGCTGGGGGGCTCTCCGCAGCTCCCGAGGGCGAGTCTGGCCCCTCCTCATTCGGACACACCCAGACCCAAACCCTGGAGCCATAGTGTTGTGCCTCAGTTTCCCTGTTCACCTAAACAGTCCTGAACTCCATGCCTCACAGGCTACTACACGGACCCAGGAGTTAACAAACAGGCCCGTCAGCTCGCACCTCCCCCAGCCCTAACGCAGGCCTCCTGAAGCCCCCACGTTCCGTGCATCCCTCTCTGAGAGCGCCCAGAGCTGGGGGGCCCGTAAGACCTTGTCCAGCCTCTGCGCGGGCCCTGTCTGCGGCCCCACCCCAGTCTGAGTAAATTCAGCTCCTTCCTGCCCTGCACACTGCTCACCCCGTCACGGCCTCAGAGGCGAGCCCTCAGCCTCAGCCTGCTCAGCAGCAGGTGAGCCCCCCAACCCCAGGCCCTTTGCACCTGCAGCCCTCCCAGCCCACACCAACCGCCCCATCTAAAGTCGCACCTCTGCCCTTCTGAGGACCCTATTCTCCTGCGAGGTGCTGGTCGCCCCGACGCATCGGATGGGTAGGTGGCTGGGGGCTTATCTCCATCCCTCCCGACCCCGTATGACGTGGCGAAACGGCCTGGGGTGTAGGTGAAGGCACAGCCGGCACACCTCTTGCGGGAGGGTCTGCGACGGACTGAGGGCAGCAAATCCCAGGGGTGGCGATGCCGCCCCCTCACGTTAGGGCCATCTGGGCTGGTGCTGCCCCCCAGCCCCCAACCCCAGCGGCACCCCCACACCTGGGAAGCGGGGAGGGGGGTGCTGTGGTCCCCTCGGGGTCACTTCACAGTGGGGCAGAAAGTGGTTTTGTGGGGGGGCAGCAGGCAGGAGCCCAGCTGCGGGGCCAGGCGAAGCCTGCGGTGGGGCGGCCCTCCTGCCCTGGGGGCCTGGGGGCAGGGAGGTGCGGGACAATGGGGGTTTGGGCTTCTCTCTGGAAACACAAACCCCACCTCTGCCCACAGAGCCTCTAGAAGGGGCTGGGGCCCCGGCTACCCCCAGGGGCCGGCCACCATCCTTGCAGTCCCAGGCGGGGTCACCACCATGCCCCTTGCCCCTGACCCGGCCACGGGCCCCCAGTCTGTCCACCCCCCGCCCGCCGAGGATCGCAGGGGCTCTGCTGGCTTTAGCCGACATGCCAGCCTGGCCTCCCGGGGGGTAGCCGTTCAGAACCGGGCTCCAGGGACCCCCAGCTCTGGCTGTGCTGTCACTGTTTAGTCCACATTGGCGGCGTGTGTCCCCCCAGGCCGGCCCTCCCCGCCTGCCGCGCAGAGCCGCCCAGGAGCTGCTGTTCCAGCCTGGGGGCCAGGGCAGTGCTGGGCCCAGGGCCGGGGAGCAGATGGCCTGGGGGTGCCGAGAGTGTCACGGGCTTCCGGAGCGGTCCAGGACTGCCTTCTCTCCAGACGGTCCCAGAATAGCCCCGTCTGCACTCCAGCTGTTGGGCCGCCGTCCGGGGTGGCGGCAGCACGTCGCCACCTGTCCCCACCACCCCAGGGCCTGGTGCCGGTGCCCGGGGTGGCTGGGGCGTGGGGCTGGAGCACTGGACACCTGGCCCACCTGGACACGTGTCTCGGGCGTCTCCTGGTGAGCAGCTGCCAGGCTCGGGGCGCCTCACAAGGACAGTGACTGTCACCGGCGGGGCTTCCCGAGGCGGCCGGCCTGTTCTGAGGGCTTGGCCACGTCCCCACCCCATGAGTCACCGTGCTCCCCTCACTGGACAGGTGAGGAGTCGGAGACTCTGAGAGCTTGGGGGACATGCCTGCTTGTGGGCGGGTGGCCTCGCCACGTGCCCCACGCATGAGGCGGGACGGCAGCCCCCGTCAGCTCACGGTCAGTGCCGCAGGGACGCTGAGGCAGGCAGGCTGTGAGGTCCATCGCCTCCGAAGACCCCTGACCCTCCCAAGGCACGCCCTGAGCACCGACAGCCGCTTACCATCTGGAGAACCCCAAAGAAGGACATGAGGTAGCCGGCCTCCGCGGCGTCCAGCTGGAAGAAGTCCATGGAGATGATGGAGAACATGACCATGAAGAGTCCTGGGAGGGGGAGGAGGGGCCGCCTGGTCGTCCCCAAGCTCCTGGCCACAGGGCCCACCTCCCCTGCCAGTGGGCTGGGGACCTGGTCCGGCCACAGCGACTGACGGCGCTCCCAGGGATTTCACGGGTCCGTGGCTGGGGAAGTGCGGCCCCAGAGACCAATGCAGACTGTGCCCAGGAAGGTCCGAAGCTTCCCTGTGGCCAGGCTGGCTAGAGTCTGGGGCATCCTGCATGAGGGCCGCTGGGAGGTGGGGGTCCCCGGACTGACAATGTGGGAGGCTGTGACCCTGGACCCACTGGTGGCCCCCAGAGACCCCTTTGAGTGAAGTCAGCCACTCCAGTCCCATCGCTGTGACCCCAAAGAGCTGATCGGGATCTGGGACAGCTGATGAGGGCCGGGTCGGGCAGCCCCTGCCTCCACATTTACCCCTACAGACCCGACCCCAGGACCTTCACTTTCGCAAGGGCAAGAACTTCCTGGGGGCACCAGCATGACCCCTCCTTAAGTTGGTCTCTGTGCTGCCCCCCAGTTAGAAGACCCCAGAGTGGGGCTCGGAAAACACAGGCGGGACACTGAGGACTGAGTGGCAGGTGGGGGCCTGTTTCCCGCTCTTCCCCTCCTCACCCGAGCAGCCATTCGGCCTAACCAGGGGCCCTCTCCTTCTCTGGGACCCACATGACGGGGGACGGCACAGGGAGGGCGTGCAGCACGGGACACCGGGCAGAGGAAGTGTCTGCACCAGGCTCTGGGGCTCACCGGAGGGGAAGCCGGACACCACCTTGATGAGGAACACGGGCAGGACACCGGGCCACAGCAGCAGGCGGCTGATGGCCTTCAGGTCAAACACGCCGGCTTCGGGTCTGCCTGCGGGACCCCGAGAGGCCGCTCAGACTGCGCGGTGGCCCGCTCCCCAGCTCCCTGATCTGGTCTCCCCGCCCCCATCCGGCTTTCCCGGGGGTCTGCCTGGATTTGCCTCTTTCTCTGTCCCCTCGCTGGCATGTCCTCCCTCCTGACCTCTCAGTCACTGGGCACCAAGGCGTGGGGTCCTCTGCTGGCCCCTCTGTGGAGCCCTGACCTTCCCTTGTGGCCCCAGGAGGCCCCACGTGCCCTCACTGGCACCACTCTGCCTCCCACCTCGGCGTTGCCCCAGAACCTGCGCCCCAGGGCACCTGCCTCTGTGTGACTCAGGATCCTGGCTCACCCCTCCCCGTGGTCCCTCCTGTCCTCCCTGGGCCTCCCCTAACATCCCCCCTGCCTCCAGCCTCGGCCTCTCTGAGCACCCCATGCTTTCCTCCCCCGAGACCGCCCCCAGCTCAGCCCCGATGGTGCTGGCAGCCAGGAGATGCCCAGCTGCAGAGCGGCTCAGGGAGGGAAAGAGGGTACAAGTGGCCCTAAATTCTAACCCTGCCCGGCGTGCCTATTGCTTGGAGCGCGTGCTGGGCTCGGCGGGCAGGAAGCCACTGCGGACGCTTTGGTGTGTCCTGGTCTTGGCCAGCTCTCCCTGAGGGGAGGCCTGGGGTGCTGGCTGGTGAGGCGGGGGGCTCATGCCTCGGAGCGACCCGGCATCCGGCACGGTGTACCTGGCGGGGCTCACCTGGCGGGGCCGCTGGAGCATGGGCGCCGGCCCCTTTAGTGCTGATGGGGATGCAGGTGAAGCTGAGGACGGCTGCCACGAGGTTGGCCACGAGAGCCAAGGAGGCCGGACATTGAAGCCTGGGGTGAGAGTAGTGGTCACACAGGACAGGGGTCTCTGGGTGTGGGATCTCCCCCAACGGGACGAAGGAGCGGATGAAGCTGTCACCCTGCCTGATGCTCACGCGACAGCGGCAGCCTCTGGCATCCCTGGGTCTGGGGGCGTTGGTGGTGGGAGCCGGGGACCTGAGCCCTGGAGGGCCGGGACGGAGTCTCCCAGGAGACGGTCAACTCCCAGACTGCCGAAGGTTAGGAAGGCCCCTCGAGGACGGGCTTGGGGCACATGTGTGGGTGTGCGTGCACATGCCCCTTCCGCTCCCAGCCAGGGCAGGGCATCCCACATATGGGGGCCCCGGACTCAGCCCCAGCCTGGTCTTCCCATGTGGAGGAGCCATGCACGGCTCCGCAGAAGTGGGCCAGTCACGGGTCCTTCCCATTTGACAGAGGAGCAAACTGAGGTCCCTGTCCCCAGATCAGATCTCGTCCCTCTGGTGGGACTGGAAGGCCTCCTGGGGTGGGGGACGTCTCGGCAGTTCCTTTGAGTGCCACGTGTCTGGCCCTTTGGGCTGATGGGGAACTACGCGGCCCGGGTCGGAACACCAGGACAGGGTGTGCGTGGGAGGCCGAGGCGTAGGGGTGCAGAGGCCTGGGTTGGCCCCACCCGGGGACTCCCACACAGCCCCGCCAGGCCTCCTTCCCCTCCTGCTCTGTAGTCCTCAGGAGCCCCTGCTACAGCACCCCATCTTCCTGCAGGGCGGGCACGCCGGGCTAGGGAAGGGCGTCAGATGCCGCCCTCAGGACACTGTCCTGCCTGCCTTCCCAGACCGCCACCGGGGGCCCAGACTCCGGCGGGCCCCTCAGCTTCTGCGTCGGAGAAAGTCCCTCCCCGCCGTGAGTCACCGCGCGGAAACTCAGCCCCTGACTCCCCTGGAAGGGCCAGGTGGCCGGGAACCAATGTCACCTGACGACACGGGCCCTTCCGATCATTACCGTTGCTTCCAGAGGCCGACCTGGGCCGCTCCTGGGGGTGCGGGGGGGGGGGGGGATGGGAGGGAGTGGAAGCTTCTTACAGACCCAGGCCCCGCTCTGACCTTCCGGACTGGCGCATGGCCTCAAAGCCCTTCCCCTTAGCTGCGGAGGAAACTCCTGCACATCCTGCAAGCGCCTTTCTCCGCGAGCGCCTGGCACTCTGCCCACTGGGCACCGCGTCCTCTGAGAGGGGCCTGCTCCGTTAGATGGCCAGTCTGGCTCCAAGGACAAGTGCACCTGGGAGGACCCTATGCCAAGACCCCAGGGAACATCAGACCATGGGACACACGTGTGAGCTGTTCCCAGGCACCGAGCCCTAACCCAACCTCACCAGCGTCGCCTGTTAGTGACCTCAGGGCATAGATGCAAGGTGCCCTTGGCCCTCCACGGAGTGCAAAGAAAGGACTTGCCCTGCCCCTCCCCAGCACAGCTCCTACATGTGCACACACATGCACACACAGAGCTCCTACAGGAGACATAGGCAGGACAGGCCCTGTCCCACATGGGATCAGGGGGGCTAGTGGGGGACAGCCCCCCATCGCTAGCCTGGACTGCCCAGGCTCACACAGGTGGTCGGCAGTAGGGCTGGAAGTCGCCGACCCTCCCCTCCCCCACTGGCCCATCTCTGTCCCCTCCCTCCCCACCCCTCGCCGACCCCCACTGCCTAGGATGGTGGATATCCGGGCCTCCTGACCACCAGGCTTCCCAACCAATGGGCATTTCCACTGACCGACAGGTCAGAGGGTCAGAGGCCTGCGCTCAGCTGCCTGGGGAGGGCCAGGGCTGGAAGGGACTGATCTGTGACGCGGGCAGGGACACCCTGGCCCTGACGGCTGGCCCCAGAGAGAAGGCTCTTTCTTCAGGACTTTCGCGTCACTGCTCGGGGCCTGGCGGGCAGGGACAGAACCTGCTTTCTTTGCCAGATGCCCCGGAAATTCGCGGGAGCAGGGGCGGCCACTTCGATGGCTATTTTGGGAGGCTGGTGACGGGTGGGTGGCGAGGGCTGGGTGGTGGCAGGGAGCCAGGCCCCTCCTTGGGGCATCTGACCCACCCCGTAGCGTGAGGGCTGGTAAACTGAAGGGAGCACGGGGAATCTGGGGGCCCCGGAGGGAGTGGGAGGGTGCAGCTGCCCAGGGGACGTGGGGGTGTCCTTCTCCCACCAGCCCCCACCAACTCCCCCAGGACAAATGCCAGAGGGTGAGCAGAAGGCAAGGGGAACAGATGCGGCGGCCAGCTCACCAGCCCCCCGCCCTCGCATGGAGGGCCGTCGCCTCGGCCTGGGACTCTCTGGCCTGGTGCCCCCACTGGGCGCTGCTCTGTCCTCCAGGACACAGCTTGGCGCCCCTCTCCAGGGCCCATCGGGTCAGTGTGCCCCCGAGCACGGGGCAGAGTCAACTCCCCTGTGGGGGGCCTCTGGCCTCCTTTGCGCAGGATCCCACGGAGCTGCCGTTGGCTTACTGGAGCCCAGTTAGAGACCGAGTGCCAACCATGGCGGCCCGCGATGCTCCCGCGTCTGTGTCCGCCCACCCCTTCTGTTTTCGGTTGAGTGGACCAACAGGAGGCCGGAGGGATGGAGGCCAGGAAGGGGTTCTCAACAGGACTCTGGGCACCCGAGTCTCTGTCCTTTTACCCTTCTCTGTGGCGACCTTGCTGGGTGACCTGCTCTCCTCAGATGCAAATGAGGGCTGGACTCCCTGGGGGCTGCCCTCCCCAGACACGCGGTTCGGTACCAGGTTCCCAGGGGCCACAGAGGGCCCGCCTTTCCTCCTCGGCCCAGGGGCCTGTCATTTGCCAAAGCGACATCATCAGGAGGGCGGGGGGGCCGGGCCGTCTGCCCACCCTGCGGGCATGATGTGCATTTGCTCCCCTCCCCCACCCCGTCCGGCCACAAGGTGACAGCACTCATGAAGCCAGGGCGCCCTCGCCCTGCTCTGAGGCTCCACTGGCCCCAGGGGGCTCAGGACTCTCCTCTCGAGCTTGGAGGACAGGCTGCGGTCGGCCGGACCCAGCCTCCTGACACTTGGCTGCTGCGAAGGTCACCAGAGTCTAGCCTGGGGCTAGGGCGCAGAAGTCACCCTACCCTACCCAGTCCTTGGATACCGTAGCTAGAACACTGTCTGAGCATGGAAGCCCTGTGGGGCTGCTCCTGATTCAGCCTCCCTCTGCCTTCCAGGTCCCAGAAAAAAGGCCAGGAAGCCCTGCCTGGCCTGACCCTTCCAGCCCTCCATGCTCCCCGAGCACCTGGTCCCCCCACTTCCAACCATGCCGGCCTCCAAGCAGGTCCTGAGCTCCTTCCTGCCCCAGGGCCCTTGCACATGCTTTCCCTCTGCCTGGAACATGGTCCCTGCCAGAGCCTCCTTCAACAGCAGACTTCTCCCTCGCCTCTCAGGTCTGAGCTGAGCTTTTGGCCAGCTGGGCCCTGTCTGTGCACTGCCCTGCGCCTAGGACACCCAGGATCCTCCTGCTGGGTCCCTATCCACCCCCTCACCACTGTAGGGAGAGCCTCGGTGAGCCGTCGCGAGCACGAAGTGGAGCAGGCCGCTGGGCTGACCCAGGCGTCCCTCCCGTCGCAGTCATTCAGGGCAGGCGCTTACTCATTAACTTCCAGGGGAAACAGTGGTGTCACCGCATCACTGGGGCGGAAACCCTCTGTCAGCAGGGTAAGGGCTTCCCATTCCCCAGTCAGACCGGAGGCCGAGATAACCTCCCAAGTCCTCAGGGAGATAAGGGGTGTCATAAATCCCCTCTGAGTCACCGAGGGCCCACCAGGCCCAGGAGGGCTGCCAGGTGACCCTGAGGGGCGTCAGCTGGCCTGACCTCCAGGGTCTGTAGCTGGGGGCTGCCCCAGCATGCTCCTCGGTCTCCGAGAACTGCCGTCCTCAGGGGCATCTGTATGCAGGGCACAGAGCCCCCCATACCCGAGACTGTGTGCGGCAGCCCGCGGCACTCAGCGAGCGGGGGGCTGCCCACTCTGAGTCCCACCGTCAGACCTGCTCCCCCCCGCACCGTCAAGTGTTCCTTTGGCAGGTGGCTCCCCTTTCCAGGAATCCCTGGACCCCCTCCTGGGGGACCTCACTCTGGGCCATGAATCACAGAGCTTCCGTCTGTCGTCCACACCTGCTAAGTGACTCAGAGCCTGGACCCTCTGCGGGAGCCCGGCCTCCCAGTGGGAGGGAGCTCCAGCCTGAGCCCAAACCAGTTAAACCAGTGCCCCTCCCACACCTGGAGGCTGCCAAGGCCACTTCCTCTCTCTGCCCCCTGCTCCCAGGAGGTGGGGGGGCATGGCTGAGGACTTTTGGGGGAGGAGTCACAGGAGGTGCAGTGGGCGGGAAGGTGGAGGCCAGGGAGCCCTCACATTGTGCCTTGGTTTCCACGGAGGAGAGGGAAGGAGGAAGACACAATGTGGCCCTTGCCCCAGGAGGACAGGCAGACAGGGCACTGGCCCCTGCCACGGGGCACTGGGATCCTGGAGCCCACTTCCCCTGGGCCTTGGACAGGCTCCTGGAGCTCCATGGGGAAGACTCACTCCCCCGGGGACCTCGGGTTTTCCCACCCATCCAAGGAAATGTAGGGGCTATAGAGCACCTTCTATCTTGGGACGGAAGAAGGCAGGGAAGCGAATGGATTGTTCTGGAAGGTAAGGGCGGGTGTGCGGGCCATCCTGGGGGCTGCTTGAGGAAAGGACAGTGAGTGGTGTCCTCTGGGCCAGTAGCTGGGATGGAGGGAAAAGAAAGTGACGGCACGAGGGGATGCAGGGGCGGCTGGCGGGGGGAGGCTCCGGACAGCCCGTACACCGCGGGCTGAGCAGGCCGGTCGGCCCGGCTCACAGGTAAGAGCGCCTGTCCCGGTGACTGGAGGGGCCCAGTGGCCCGCAGTGGCTGGGCTGTTCAGCGTCCAGGTGGGGCCGCACAGGGGGCTCCCCGCTGCCCTGCCTCTCCCTCTTCTGCACCCTCTTCACACCCAGGCCCACTCACGTGCCCCCAACCTTCCTGGGGAGACTGACGCCCTCTTTCTCTTGCTCCCACCACCCCAGCCGCTCATGTGCAGGCAGAACCGTGGTCACTGCCATCCTGTCAGCGCGGTGGGGCTCTCCCCTCTGGGACCCACGTGCCCCTTGGCTTCTGGAATGTTCTCCAGGATCTCCTTCCCTTCATGTCCTCACTGTGCCTCCTCTCACGTGAAGTACCATGTCAGGGCTCGGGGCTCGGCGCTCGACCTGAACCAGTTCCTAGGACTTGAACACCACCCACATGAGGACACTGCTTGTCCAGGCCTGGCCCCAGGCCCTCAGTTCACACCTGCATCCCACCCATGGACAAAACCAAGGCAGACCCTGCCCTCTCCCGTCTGGACTGGGCCAGGAGCCACCTGGAGGGTCTCCCTGCAGAGGTCTCGCTCCCACATTCACACAGTAGCCGGGTCACACCCCTCCCCTGCTCACACCTGCCCAGGGCTCCACGGCCCCCCACGCACCTCCCCTCCGTCCCCTCCCTGCGGCCCCACTCTAGCCACACCAGCCTCATCACTCCCCCAACCTCAGGGCCTTTGTATCTGCTGGGTCTTTGCTTCCCCAGACATCCTCCTGCCTCCCCCGTCCCTCCTTAGTGGGAGGACTTTGCGACCACCTGTCCACCAGCCCTCAATCTTGCTGTTACTTTTTACCCCATGGGGCTCACGCCAGCATTAGAGATATGCGTGTCATTTTCCCTTCATCTGAGGACTTGGCCTGTACTGCTCCCCGCCATATCCGGAACCTGGAACCCCAGGGCACTTAGCAGGCTCAGTAAACACCGGGCGAGGAACCTGATAGACGGAGCCCCGCCTGCCCACTCCAGCCACCGCGGAGGAGCCCAGGGAAGACAGACCTGCACAGGCGCTGATGAGAATGCTGGGGGTGGGGACAGAGACCCCCCTCCACACCAGGAGCTGGCGTAACAGGGCCACCCTCGCCTCCTGTTCCCCAGTCCCCAGTGATCAGCCGTCGCCCGGCTGCATCTACTGCTCCTGGGGTCCGTCGCAGAGGGTCATCAGGGTCGGAAGGCCTGGGGTCAGCAGAGGAGGCTGCGTGTGCGCACTTGCTTGTGTGTGTGTGTGATTCGCATGAGTGTGCGTGCGACTCGTGGATGAGTGTGTGACTCAGATGAGTGTGTGTGATTTGAGGATGAGTGTGTGATTCATGTACGAGCGCGTGTGTGTGATTCGTAGGACTGTGTTGATTTGTGTAAGTGTGTATGTGAGATTCACGTATGAGTGTGTCACGGATGAGTGTGTGTGATTTGTGGATGAGTGTGTGCGACTCCTGTATGAGCGTGTGTGTGTGAGATTCACACATGAGTGTGGGCTTCGTGTATGAGCCTGTGTATGAGTGCGTGTGCGTGTGTGATTCAGATGCCGGCAAGGCCCCGCCCCCGAGTGACGTCCCAGGCGGGCTCCCCAGGCCCGCACAGGGCGGATGGGTCACCAGCTGGCACAGGCCCCCCCTACAGCTGGGCACCCCCCTTCCAGACTGAAAGCCAAGACTTGGGTCTGAATGAAGGCAAGGGGCAAGGTCCAATCCTATGAAGAAACCGATTTTGAGTGGGTGTTGGGGCGCTGGGGGCGGGGTAGGAGGAACAGGGTGGGGCACTGGTCTCCCAGCGGCGGAAATGAGGTGCCCCTCCCTAGCCAGGCGGGGCCTCTCCAGGGCAAGGTGTCTCCCGTCCAAGGTTCAGTAAGGCGCACTCCCGGTCGCGCTCTGGGGCCGCTGGGACAGACACGGCTCCGCGCTGTTCCTAAACCTCCGGAAACTGGGTCCGGTTGCCCCCAGCGACCGCCCCACCCCGTCCCCCGGACAACAATGTGCCCACGGGTCAGGCCGGGACCCCGCCTCCAGGGCCTGCCCTCCGGTTTCTCTAGGTCGGGACCCTGAGGGCCACGCCCGCCCCCCTCCCGGCTGGGACCCCCTGGGGCGCTCCCGGCCCCGCCCACCCACTAACCCCGCCCACCGCCCAGCCCAGCCCAGCCACTAACACAGCCCACCGCGTGGGGCCGGCCCGCTCTCCCTTCACCTGGGCCAGGAGGCTGGGCTTGCAGATGGGGAGACCGAGGCCTGGTCTCCACTGTCCTGACCCGCACCCCCGCTCCCGGCCGGGTTCCCGCCGCGGCCGCTCACCCGCACGCGGCGCTCAGGGTCCCGCCGAGCAGCGAGCCGGAGATCATGCCGACCCCGAAGCACAGGCCCAGTCGGCCCAGGGCCACCGGCCGCTCCTCGGGCGCAGACAGGTCCGCGATGACCATCTGAGCGGCTGGGGGTGGAGTGGGGGGTGCTGAGCGGGGTGGTCCTTGTGGCCCAGGCCACGCCCCTTCCCCTCCCCCACCTGCTCCCCAGGCCACATCCCCGTGTCATACCTGACTCCCTCCACCCCAGTCCTACTCTCAGGCCCAGACTGGCATCCAGAGGGTGACCTCTGTCCTGCCCTCTGGCTCTGGCCACCCCCAACCTTCCTCAGGGGGCACCCTGGGCCCAGGCTCCCCCGCCCCACATGCCCACACCTCCCCACCGGCAGTCCTCCCGCAGGTGCCCTACCTGGCCCTACCTGGCAGCGCATGCATGAGGGCGGCAGGCAAGGGCAAGGCATAGAGCAAGACCACGCCGGGCAGGGCCGGGCTGCAGGCGGCCGCCAGGAGCAGGTAGAAGGCAGAGGACGCCAGGAAGCTGAGCGTGAACGCCGCCCTCGCTCCATGCTGGTCCGCGAACCTGGGGGCCCCAACCATGAGCCCTACAGATACCAGGCAGGGTCCTCTGTCCTCTCCCCCCAACACCCACCCCGTGGGGCTGCTGGGTCTCTAGGCCACAGGGACCCCCTCATGGCCAAGGAGGGAGACCTGGATGTGGGCTGGTTGGGGGAGCCCCGCGCGGAGGGCCTCAGCTTACCCCAGCTTCTGCTGGGCTCCTTGCCATGACCTGGGGGTGTCCGGCCCAGCTGGGCATTTCCACTCCCCTTGAGAAAAACTTGTGGGGCCCCAGTGGGGCACGGGCCTGCTTGTTGTACGGTAAATGTCTCCCAGGGGCACCTGGGGGGCTCAGAGGGTTAAGGGTCTGCCTTTCGCTCAGGTCATGATCCCGGATCCCCTGGACCCATCTGGGTCAGGCCCAGGTTAGTGCGGAGCGTGCTTCTCCCTCTGCCCCTCCCCCTGCTCCTACTCTCTCTCTCTCTCAAATAAATAACTAAAATCTTAAAAAAAACAAACAAACAAACCCATGTCTCCCAGGCTCCAGCCCTTTCTCCTCCTGCCCCTGGCATCCCCAGGAAGACCTCCAGAGCCCCTGCTCCCTGGCTTTCCCGCCTCTGGAGCCCGTCTCCTGCACAGTCGTCCTGAAGATCCTGCCTCGCTGATCTGGCCTCCTCAGGGTTTGTGGAAGGATGTGTGCTGCCCTGATCTGAACCCAAGACCAACACCCCCCCCCACTGCCCTGAGGCTGGTGGGGGCCCAGGGGTCCTGAAGATTTGCTGGTGGAACCCCCAGCTCAGTGGGCTGGACGTTTGCAGCCACCAGTCTTGCTAGAACAATCCTCTCTCTGGCTGCCACCAGGATTGGTGGATATGGAGGTGGAGGGGTACAGGGGTGCCCCCCCGCCTGCGAGGGACCATAGGCCTGTGCTCGGCAGCCCCCCCCCCACCCCCGTGCAGCAGGGGCTGCCGTCGCCAGGGTGCGCCCATGCTCAGGTCTGGGAAGCTGGCATGACCCAGCCTGTGACCTCTGAGGGGTGACCCTGCCCACCCCTCCCCTTGGTACCTGCCAAACACGGGCCCGCCGAGAAGCTGAAGCACGCCGAAGGCCGTCTGCAGGTAGCCAAAGGCCACGGAATCCAGGCCCAGCTGCCGGGTCAGGTACTGCAAACACAGGAAGGGCGCGCGGGAAGGGTCAGGGGGTCCGGGGTGCACAGTGGGTGGGGAGTGGGGGAGGTAGCCCTGAACTGGAGGGGAGGGAGGCCTGCCCTCTGGCTCTGACCACGCTGTGGTGTGCCCGTGAGGGGCCCCTGGGCCTGGAACTCAGCTGCCCATAGCGAGGAGCTCACTGGGGCCTCTGGGTCCGGCTTGCGGGCCCCGTGCTCAGTGAGGGTGGTGGCCGGCCCTCCTTCCCTGCGGCAGGGCGCACCTGACCCATCCGAGGCTGCCTGGTGGACTGTGGCATCTTCCGGGACCAGCAAGAGAAGCTCCCCAAATACCCTGATGGCCTCCGGAAGGTCACCCATTTCCCAGCAGGACCCATGCCTGCTCTTGGGGGCTCCTGGGGTCTGCTGGCACCCACCTGGGGAGGGGAAGGCCGTGACCGGTGTCTCTCCAGGGAATGGGAGGGTTAGCACGCTCTAATCCTGGGACTTCAATATCTGCACCCTGGCCTCTGAGTTCCTGGCCCCTCCCTCCAGTGATCCCCCCTGTAATGGCTTGAATTGGGTCCCCACCAAAGTTCTAAAGCTCAGTACTCGGAATGTGACCTTATTTGGAGACAGAGTCTTTTTTCATGTCTGGTTAGCCCCCCGTATGGTGCATAGCCGTCCGCGACGTGGTTCAGCCGATCTCTGGTTAAGTATAACGCCCAGTGCTCATCCCAGCGTGTGCCCTCCTCAATACCCTTCACCCGGTAACCCCCTCCCCCCGCGGAAGCCCCCAGATTGTTTCCTGGGGTCCGTAGTTGGAGATACCGTCTTTGCAGAGGGAACCAAGTTCAAGTGAGGTCATTAGGGTGGGTCTGGTGTCTTTACACGAGGGGAATTTTGGACACGGACACGCCCAGCAGGACAGCCACGCCAGAGGACAGACGGGCAGATACTGGAATATTTGGGGAGGGGCTGGGACCAGCAGAAGCTGAAAGAGGCAGGAAGGACCATCCCCTATGGGCTTCAGAAGGAGGCCTGAGACCCCAGGGATTCAGACTTGGGGCCTCCAGACTGTGAGATGGCCAACGGCAGCCTCAGGACACCAATACCCCTCATCCCTGACCCTGCACCCTGTACTTTCCCTAAGCTCAGTCAAGGGCATCCCTCCACCTGCTTTGTTTCTTGGGTGCACACCCCTCTCCCCAGTGCGGCTGAAATCCCCCTGCTCCTGGCATGGGGTGGGGGTAGGGCTTGGGGGTGCTGCTGAGCCCCACTGGGGAAGCCCGAAGCCCTGCTCTCGGGCGGGTTTCTCCTGTTGGTGCCCCTGACTGTGCCATCATCCCACATTCCCCTACTGAGTCCGCGCTCTCCCCCGCCCCACTGTAGCCCACCTTCTCGCACTCACACCTGCCTTGTCCTCCCCTCCCACCCCAAGGACCAGCTCCTCCGCTCCCTGGTTCATGCGTCCGCCCTGCGAGGGTTCAGGCCCGGACCCTCGGTGTCATCCCTGACCCCCCTTCCTTGCGCAGTCACATCCAGTCCATTGGCAGCTCCTGGGTTCAGCCTTCATGACAGACCTTAAATCCAGCGGCTTCCTGCCTTCCCCATGGCCAGCAACCTCCTGGCGTCCTGGCAGCCTTCCTGGGGCCTCATCTCCATCTCCTCCCGGGTCACTCCTCTCTAGCTGCGCTGTTCTCACTGCCCCAGGGCCTTTGCACCACCCAGGTTTGCTCTGTTTTCTTTAAGCCTGCCCTCTGGGGGAGGCTTTCCTGTCCCAGTCTGTGGGCCCTCCCAGCCCCTGCAGCACGCCTTCTCTCCCGCACAGCACTGTCTAAGCATCGTGGAGTCCATGTCTGCTGTATTCCAGGTCCTGAGAACAGGACGCACTTGGTAGGTGGTCGGGTAGCATTTGCAGAAAGGAATGTTCCACCCTTGTTCTGTGCCTTTAACTGTCCACGCGTCGCTCCCCACACCAACCCTCCTAGGGAGGGATGTTGTGACCCATTTCAGACGACAGGACAGCGAGGCGTCTGGCCAACCCACATGGCTACTATGGAAGGGAGTCAGGCCTTGGGAGTTGGGGCGCACCCTTGGTCTGGGAGCTCCCGGGAACAGAGGCAGGGCCCCCTCCCGCTCGGATCCCCGGGCACAACCTGCTCATGCGAATCCCTTGGGGAACTTTGTTTTATTTTTATCTGTTTATTTTTATTTTTTATTTATTTCTCTTAAGATTTTATTTATTTATTTGACAGAGATCACAAGTAGGCAGAGAGGCAGGCAGAGAGAGAGGGGAAGCAGGATCCCCGTTGAGCAAAGCCCGATGTGGGGCTCGACCCCAGGACCCTGAGAACATGACCTGAGCCGAAGGCAGAGGCTTAACCCACTGAGCCACCCAGGCACTGCCCCCCACCCCCGCCGGGAACTTTAAAAAGTGGCCGGTGGCTGTGCTATGGCTGCACACGGACCAGATGGGAAAGGCCCTTGGGGACATCAAAAGCCCCCTGGGTGCTGCTACCCGGGGAGGGGGGACCCGGGCCAGCCCCATGGGGGGGTCTGTGGACGGAACCAGCTGGCAAGCAAAGGTGGACTCTATGGACAGCGGTGGGTGGGCACCGAGTGCTGACCATGGCCAAGGAGCCAACCGCCTACGCTTACCGGGCAGAGTTCCAGACCAGGGGAGGCAGCTGGGGAAGAGATGGGGCCAGCCCCGCCCTCACGCCCCGGTTGGGGAGACAGAAATAATTTAATATTGTGGGACAGGAAGTGGGGCGTGGGCAACCTACAGGAGGACTGACCCAGCACGACCTGGGTGGAAGGGAAGAGGTTCCAGGGTCTGGGCAGGTGTTGGGAGGGAAGGCTCCCTGCCGAGGAGACCCAAGCTGAGAGGCCTGAGCCAGGACGGGCAGGAGCCGTGCAGCTGCTGGGACAGGATCGATAGGGCAACGGCCCCGGGCGGGGCGGGAGGGACAGAGCCAGGTCAGCCACGGGGAGGGGCGCTGTCCCCACAAGGGCTGCGTGGCCATGGGGGTGGCTCTCTGTGGCCCCTCCCTGGGGCTGCCCTGCACCGGAGCCCAGAAAGTGCTGATGGAGAGCCCAGGAGGCACAGTCCCCGGGTTCCCTAGTGAAGGGCCTGGACAGCCCTGGGCCCCCACTCCCAGCTCCTGCCATTGCACGGATGGAGGAAGAGAGGGCTGATGGGGTGTGCGGGTGGCTGGCCGCCCGGGGGAGGGTACTCACTGGCATGACGGAGAACCGCATGAAAAGGCAGGTGAGCTCCAGGGCGACCAGCACGTAGGTGAGTATGATGACCTGGGGACAGCCCAGGGAGCCCATCCTGCTGGAACGCTGGCCCTGGCCTCCAGTGGCTCTGGCTCCCCACATCCCGGGCAGGTGCGGTGGGAGAGCCCGGACGGATCTGAGCAGGAGGCCGGCACAGCGGGCAGGGTCCAAAAGTCGTGCTGTGCTGGGCAAGGGCACTGAGTCACAGGTGGGAGGCGGGCAGCGCCCGGCCTGTCGTCGGCGAGAGGGCCTGCGGGAGAGGCCCGTGCTGCAGGACCCTGAAATGGGCTTCCAGCCACCTGCCCTGTGACCTTCGGAGAACATGGCAGGCGGCCCTCCCCCTCCGCCAGGGACAGCTCCGGGTCTGTGGGGGCACAGCTCCCGTGGAACCGGATGCAGACCCTGCCTGCGAGGGTGGGCCAGGCTCCGCCCCCCTCCTTACAGGGGAAGGCACCAGTGCCGCATTTTAAGAGGGAAGCCCGTCTTAGAGGCCCAGATGGCCGAATGAACTCCAGTTCAGGTAGGTGCCTCCCGCGGGCGTGGGCTGATGGATTTGGGGTCCCTGTTATTGGGTGGGAGACTCCTCAGGCCACCACGTCCCCGCACCCCCATGGAGCAGCTTAACCCCCTTGCCTAGTCCTCCAGCCGGAGCCCAAGGGGGCTTCGGAGTGGCCTGAGGATGGAGTCGGGGCCACAGCTGGGCCTTCCGGGCCCCTAGGGCAGGGCAGCTCTGCCTGGCCTCCAGCCCGCAGCTGGCAGAAACCAGATTTTGTGGCTTCGTTTAAGCCTCCCCAGAGTTTTACTAAGTTTTACTAAGAACACGGGATTGCACAGCTGAGCCCCAGGGAGGCCTTCAGAGCCTGGGGTCCGGGGGTGGAGGTGGGAGCGGGTGACAGCGGAGGAAAGCCCTGCTGCTGCCTCGGGCACCCTCCCCACCCTGGTTCGGGAAGGCTCTGGGAGGTGGGTAGAGGCTGAGCTCCTCGGGTCAGGGGCACCTGGCTGGCGGCTCAGGGGCTCATGCAGCAAGGGGCACAGTCAGGGGATGCCCTCGCCGTTGTGAGTGCCAGCACCTTCCTTGCCCTAGGGCCCTGGTCCAGTGGGGAGCCCTCCCGGGGAGAGCTCCGGCCTGGCCCTTCCGTTGCTAACCCACACTCTCTGGGTGACCTGAGACTCCAGCCTTCCTGGGGTGACCTGGAACACCGGCTTCCTTAGGGTGACCTGGGACTCTGGCCCAGCACACCCTGAGAGTCTAGCCCCCCCGCCCCCCGCAGCTTTTCTCCCAGGTTGATGGGGAGGCTGGGACTCTGACTTCTAGAAGGGGTGGGCAGGGCTGGGAGGAGGATGGGGCAGAGGGACTGGGGACAGGGGCTGGAAAGGATAGGAGGGGAGAAGGGTGGAGGGAAGGAAGGGAGAGGGGAGAGGAAGGGTAGGGCTCAGTGTCTGGCCTGCTGCCTCCCTAAGGTCCGCACAGAGACTCAGAGGTGAGGCAGGGGACAGGAGCATTTCCAGAAACAGCTCCAGGGTTTCTCCTGGAGGGACAGAGACCTCTCCCCAATTCCTCATGTCACACGGCTGCCACTCTACCCCCTTGGCCGGGGCCACCAGAGACCCACGGAATGCAGGCGCACCTGGCTTCAAGCGGCCCCTCAGTGGGACTTGGGGGTGGGGGACCGGGGTGCGTACAGCTACCCAGATGCCCTGCTGGTGTCCTCGGGAGCACAGTTCCTCTGATAAGGAACCCGACGCCGGTCTAGGACACTGTGGCTCTGCCCCCAGAGCCAGGCCACAGGCCCAAATGTCAAAGCCAAACACCCCTCAGCCTTTGTTAACTTAGGGTACCAGGGACCCGGCCAGGTGGAGCCCTCCTGCCAGTACCCAGGGACAGCTGGGAGGGGGGACCAAAGTGCTCGGCTGACCTCAGGAGTTGTGCTGAAAGCCCAGAGCCTGGGCGGGTGGACCAGCACGGGTTTCTCAGAAGTGTCTGAGATTCAGGACCCCTGGGAGGACTGGAGTTCAGGTGGATCTGTGCTCCGTGGGGGGCGGGGGATGGGACTGTCCCCAGGAGGCTCCAGCCTCCCAGGGCCTGTGAACTCTGACCTGGCTGCCTGGCGTAGACTGGGCCTGGAGATGGGGACATCACCTGGCTCCTTCTGGGTTCTCTGGGCAAGAGCTGGGGGTAAAGTGGTAGGAAAGGGAGGGAGGAGGGAGTCTCCAGTGTGCCCCAGGGCAGGTGGGGGAGGCAGAGGGCCACGTGGGGTAGGCAGGAAGGAGTGAGTTACTCACCTCTCCCTTCCTCCTGCGTCCAGCAGGGCCTTTGGAGGGCTTGGAACTGGTTGGAGCAGAAGTAATGGGCTCTCACCTGAGTGTTTGTCTTGAACAGGCTCCGTGTGGGCGGGGAGCTTCCTGGTCCCGAGTGTGGGAAATCTGCTCTCGGGGCTGTATGACCAGCAGAACCCCGAACTCTAGAACCCCCGACACGCTCTTCCTTCCCCAGAGTAGCCTGGCCCACTCACTTAGCCACTCAACACACGCTCTGCCCTTCCCCGGGGCCGGCTCCCAGCCCCGGGGAGATCCCAGGCTCCCCGCCAGCCCAAGCAGGCAGACAATTCTGCTCCGCCGAGGCTAATCCAGGCCCACTGGAGGAATCAGGGACGGGGTTAGGGGGTGACGCCTCGTCGGAGGCTTCAGGATAAGGCAAGACGGGCTGGGTGCGGGAGGAGCCTGCCAGGCGGGGGTGAGCCCAAGCTGGCAGCGTTTCGAAAGCTGAGAACCCCTGACCGGGTGAGGGCAAATGTATACGGGCCAAGAGCTAGTTCTGGGGTGGTGAGGCCAGATGGCGGAGGGTCTCACAGCCGCTGTAAGGCCTGGGGGAGCCCCAGAGGGCTGGGAGGGGAGGCACAGGCCCACCCGCTTGGGTCGCGTGCCACCGTGCGCTGGGCTCTGTGCCAGGCACTGGGGGTACCCAGCTCACAGGTGTGACTGCCCTGGTGTGGCTGGCACTATAGTGAGCCTGAGAGCACACACGTGTGCTTGTGTGTATACGTGTGCACCTGCACATACGTGTGTGGGCGCGTGCACACGTGTATGAACGCACACGCAGACACGTGCACAAGCGTGCGCGCACACACGAGTGTGCATATACATGCATGTGCGTGTACACGGGTGTGTGTGGGTGTGTACAAGTGTGTGCGCGTGTGCGCGCATGTGTGTATGCGTGAGGGGGCAGGTACCGCCCACTAGGTGTTGTGGGTAAATTACAGTGACTGGGAGCGGGTGGTCACGCTCGGCGTGCAACGGAGCCCCCGCAGAGTTCTGAGCTTCCCTTGGGTTCTTCTGGAAGGAGCCTCTGGCGGATGGGACGGGGAGGGGGGCGGGGGGGGCGGGGGGGGGTTTCTGCAGTCCCAGCAAGGGGAGGGGACCGCGGAGGTGGGGGTGGGATGCCGCCCACCCCGGGGAGGAGGAGCTGACAGGCTGTCCTGACAGACGGGGCAGGACGGCACCTGCAGCATGGGCCGCCCGCAGCGGCCAGGTGGGGGCTTCTGAGGGAGAGCAGGGCCGGAGAGCGTGGTCTGGGGCTGTGGTCTGAGCTGGAGGTTTGAAGTGGGTCGGGATGAGCCCCACTTCAAACGTGGGTCGACGAGGGCCGACGGTGCTTCTTACTTGTTAGACTGCCCGAGGCTCCCCTCGAGTGTCCCCTCGTCAGCGGTGCCCGCGGGGTTTTGGCCAGGATGGGAAAGGACCTGGCCCCCGCCCCGCACGGTGGGATCTCGGCTGCCGAGGTGCAGTTTCAGGCCTCGGCCGGCAGGGGCGCCCGCACGCCCGCAGCCGCGTCTGTGCTGTGGCCCCAGGCGGCCCCGCCGGCGTGGGGGAGGGGCCGGACCTCAGCCTCCGCCCGCGCGGTCCTCGGGGTCAGAGCCGCACAGGGGGCACCCGGGCCGCTGCGGGCATCGGGCCTGGCCTCGGCTAGCCCGCTCCGTCCCAGAGGCCGCCTGCTTTAGGGTCTTAGAGGGCCGAGTCCCTTTCCCAGCGTCACATGAGGGGCCGGACTGGCAGGGCCCAAGGACTGTTCCGGAGCGGGTCTGTGAGCAGGCTCCGGGGAGGGCTGCGGGCAGGGGCTGGGCCTTGCCCAAGGCTGGTCTCCGGAGTTCTGATTCACACTGTGGGTGGGTTTGCGGGATCGAAGCATGGCCACGTTTCCCCCGGGGGGAGGCTGGGCTGGCTCGTAGGGGCTCTTCCAAGTGATCCAGGAACCCCAGGGTCAGGTGGAAGGAAGGCAGAGGCCTGGGGTCTTGGGTCCCACGAGCACCCCCCTTGCATACGCCGAGCTCTGCACTGCTCCTGGCTGCGAGGTGGGACGTAGAGTCCCTCGTGGGCCCTCCCACTCCCCCCTTGGAGGCCCTTGCCAAGCCAGACCACCAACTGCTGGCCACTTCCCTCTGGCCTCCCTAGATGGACACCCCTCCTTTGAAGCTGTTGTTCCTTCCTGAGTGCGGAAGTTGGGGCAAAGCGTCCTTCGCAGGGGCTGGGGGGGGCATGGCCTTGCCGTTCCCATCCCCATGCTGCGTGCCCCGCCCCCGCATCTTTCCTCCCTTCCTCTAGCCCAAGTTCCAGCATGAGTCTGGCCTCCAGGGACCCATAAAGGGAGAGTGACCAGCCATCCAGGTTTGTCTGGAACTGTCCCCATTTTTACCTGGAAAGCCCCATGTCCCAGAAATGCCTCAGTCCCAAGACAGCAGGGGCAACTGGCTTTTCATGCCGAGTCTGAGTTTCCCAAGACAGGGTCCCCACTCCTCCTCTGCTCTGGTCCCCTAGACCATGGTGGGAGGAAGGGGACGTGACCATCCCAGACGGCATCCCACTAGAGGGTCCCAGGTCTCCACCCCGCCATGGGCCCCTACAGCAGCCTGCTCGCACGCTTCCCCAGTAAGGCCTTCCTCCTTCCTGGTCATGGCCGCTGGCTGGCTGGAGCCCCTGGAGCGAGTGACGGCAGAAGGGCCGCCTGGACTCAGGAAGAGACAGGCCTTGGAACTTCTCAGGAGAGCAGGGCTCAGAGAGAGCAGCCCCACACCTGTTCGCCAGGCTGTGGTGGGGAAACTGAGGCAGGAGACGTGGCAAGAATACGCCCCTCTTCCTGCCCTCCAGGCATTGGTCTCTCCATAGGCACATGCCCGGGGCGCCTGGAAGTTCGCAAATGCCTCTGAGGTACCTGAACCTCCCCCAAGCAGCGCCTCCTCCTCTGCTGGCCCCTCGACCTCCAGCTGGAAGAGACGATGCCATGTCTGACCACCCAATCCCACACGCAGCGTCTTCTAGAACCCTTGTCCATTGGACCCCAACAGAGAATCCATCCAGAAAGGAGCAGGAAGGACTTCCAGAAAGTCAGAAGTCACAAGCCCACGCACTCCTTCCTACCCTGGTGATGCCCTTGGCCGCCATCCGGCCATGTCCCCCTGCCTGGATGGCACTTTTAAGGCACCTGCCTATTTGGTGTCTGCTGGGGGCCGCCACAGAGACATCCCAAGCATTGAGAAGCTGCAGCCGCCCTTCTGTGCTCTGGGCTCCCTGGAAGCTGGCTGGGTGAGATTCTAGGGGACCTGGCGCCCCCCACCCCAAGGCCTCTGGTCCCCTGCTCTGTTCCAGGGATGGCTGGCTCTTCCACATATTTTGGGGAAACTGAAGAAGAGGGAGCAACCGCCCCAGCGCCTCACCCTGCCCCTTTCCCCCACGGGACTCGGCACAAATCCAAGCCCTGAAAGTCCTCCCTGGGGCCTGAGGCATCGGGCAGCCAGCCCTTCTGCAGGCCGGTGGCCCCAAACCTTCCTTGGTTTATTCACCTGTTTCGGACTCCACCCACCAGCCTGGAAGCCCCTGGAGGGGAGCCCCACCCCCACCCCGAGGTCCCAGGGAAACACTCCTGGCCTAGATCCTGATTGGATGTTGGAGGAGGAGGGCCCGCTCAAGGTCACACTGCCAACAGAGGCCTGCCAGGCTACCAGAGCTAATGTCCAGCCCAAGGCGGTCACTTGTTCCACTACTTTCCATAAATCAGCATCCAGAGCATGAGGGAAAGGGGGCTCAGCAGGGGGCCCAGCAGTGGGGCGGGTCTGCGCTCAGGGTGGAGCCCAGGAGTTATGCCCAGAGCTGGGCAGTCCCCCACCGGGGCTGGCATCTCTGTGACTTGCCAGGTCTCGACAATGGGCTTGTCCTCTCAAGACTGTATCCCCACCTGTGAAATGGACAAGATTGGTCTCTGCCGGTCTAGGAGGGTTAATGAGCTAATGCCTACGTAAGGTGCCCGGCTCAGGGCTGCCTGGCCTGGCCCCGGGGAGGGTCCCTCCGGGAGCAGCCGGCTGCTGACCAGCGTCCAGCCTGGGGCTGGCTGAGGACCCTACTGAGCGCTGGGTCTGAGTGTCCCATGGGTGCAGGCCCCCGAGAGTCGTGGCCACCTGCGCGGACTCTGGAGGTGTTGGTAGTGCCGTCCAGGCTGCCGAGTGTGCGGATGCCATCCCACCCTGCCCGACAGGCTATTAGGGAATGCACGTGACTGGGGGTGTCTGAGTCCCCCACCAGCCCACGTCCCTGCGCTCAGAGCAAATGTCCGTTTTACAGTACAGTGGCAGCTGGAGGGGCCGCTGGCGTTGGGGCTGTGCCTGCCAGTCCTTCCAGGTCTGCCGAGGAGCAGTGATGATGGGGAGGGTGCTGGCCACTGTGCTGGGCACATGTGGACACGGCCCCCCGGGCCTCCTCAGGGGCCTTGAAGGGGAGGAAGCAGAGGGCCAGAGAGGTTAAGCGACTCGCCCATGGTCACATGGCCAGTACGGGACCGTTGCTCTGCCTGACTCCAAAGCCCCAAGGTTTGTGCTTGGGTCAGGCAGTGCCCCTACCTTGCCCCTCGCCCCAGTGCCCTTGCCACGTGAATGCTGCCGGGATGGCGTGGCCAGAGGTGGAAAAACCAAGTGGCTGTCGGTGGGAGTCGGGCCGCCAACAGCCTGGGTGCGGGCTGTGGGCTGTGGCCGCACCCTCCGCCCCCACAGCAAAGGTCTGCTGCCTGCTCCCTCCCTCCGGCACTCCAGCTCCCCCAGTACGATCCTACCTGACGCCTCCTGCCCTCTCCTTTGTCACATCCCGTAACCCAGGGGCCCAGCGCTCCCGGACCCCGTCCTTTCGGGCCCCCAGCTCCTGCCCCGGCCCGGGCACCGTCATTTCCCGCCCGCCTGCCTTCTGACAGTCCTCACTCCGCCTTCGGACCTCTGCTCATGGCACCCGCATCCACCAACAAATCTCAGGACCCTGGACCCCAAGACAGGAGTCTCCAAGGCTCTTTGATGCCTTCAAGATGTCACCAGCTCCTGGGGCTGGTCCCCAGCCTCTCACGTCTGGCCCACCCCTCGCCCCCAGGCCCTCCCCAGCTATCTGGTTCATTCTGGACTCACTCAGTACCAGCTGTGACCAGCTTGGCCACCTCCCTGCCTGGGACCTCCGCCCTTCCCAGGGTCCCCCTCCTCATCCCAAACCTGGGGTGGGTTCTTATGGGGGCTCCTGCTGTACCCCACTTCCCGCCATCGCTGGCACAGACCGCCTGGGTAGCGGTGGAGGCTGTGGGAGTCTTGGGGGCAGACCCAGGCCTTCCCTGCTGGCCCACGGGGCTCCCTTCAGCTGCACACTGATCTCGGGGGGCAGCCGGCCGAGCCTGTGGGGCACACTCTTCTCTTGGGGCTTGCTTTCCTGTCTGCTGCTCCCCCGGCCAGGCCCAGGCGCCCAGCACAGAGATGGAGTTACGGTTCCTGGTTCAGCGGGCACAGTTGCGAGAAGCAGCTAGGGCCGGGTTGTTCTTGATGACCAGAGGCACCGTGGGAGAGTGTCCGCAGGTGGCCATTCAGGCCCCAAGACGGGCCCACTGGACTGGGGAGGACCACGCTAGACGCAGGGCTCTCGACGGCCTGGGGCTGTGACCAGCAGCACTAATGGAGGGAGGGGAGGCAGAGGGTGATGAGGGGGACAGGGCAGGAGGAGGAAGAGGAGCAAGGGGAGGGGGCTGAGCAGCAGCAGGGGAGGGCCGGGAGGGGCCAGTCCTCACTGTGGTCTTTAGCCTGGGGGCTACTCCCCTTCCTCTCCCTGCTCCTGGGCCCTGGTCTCCTACCCACCGGAGACAGGAGAAGTCATGTGTGCTTGTGAGGGTGGCAGCCCCTCTGCAAACACCTAGGGGTGATGGTTTTTTTTTTTTTAAGAGGCTTCCCTCGGCACAGCCCTGACTGGCCACATTGGGCAGCACCCCCTCCCCTATTTAGACTTGAGACTTGTGGCCTCGGAGAACAAGACCCTTGCCCAAGTTCTCCCCAAGGCGAGGGACGAATGTGGGGTCTGAGGGCGGCTCTGGGGTCCCCCTAGGCTCTCCCAGTCCCCAGCCTGGGGGCAGGTGGGCGGGCTCCTGGATGCAATGCCATCTGTGGACACCAGGGGGCAGCAGGCACCCAGATTTTCGCCTCAGGGCCTGTGGCTGGCCACCTCGGGGCTCAGGGACTGTCCCCTCCGAGCCTTCAGCAGACCCTCAAACCATGCCTGGGCCATCGAGGGAGGCGGGAGACAGGCGTCCCTTCTGCTGAGCCCCTACTCTGTGTGGCCTGCAGGACACTGGGGAGGACTGGCCAGGGCTGGGACACTTCTACCTGCTGACCTCTGTCTCCACTGACCAGTGCTCACCTTTGACACCCAGCTGGGGGGAGGGGGTGGGGGAGTGCGGTGATGGACGAAGGGGGAAGGCTCTCCTTCCCTGGCCATGGCCCACCCCAACTCGCTCTGGGGGCCTGCTAAGGGCTGTCACAGGAGCAGCGAGCTCACACACTGCTGTGCCTGGCACACGGCATGTCTTGCTCGCTCCCCTGAGACCCAAGCCCCCCCCCCACGCGCTGGGGCCCCGCGGGCATGTGGGCTCCTACCTCTTACCCTGCCCGGGGCGGGATGGGGGTGCACACATGGGCCTCTGCGTCTCCTCCCTGGCTTTCAGGCTCTTCTAGGAACACGGTATGGGTGTGTTGGAAGCAGGGTGGGAGCTGGTCCCCTGCAAACCCTGTGGACAGCAGATGCTGACTCATGGGGTCCCCACTAGCTCGAGGAGACTGGGGGGGCACCAGCTTACCCACATTCATTTTTCCTGGTCTTTTTTTGGGAGAGTGAGCCTCTGAGTCCCAGGGACCTGCCTCCTCTGTGTCCTGTGGGCGCAGGGGAGGAGGGAGGCCTGGTGGGGCTCTGAGCTGGCCACAGGGTTGCGTGCCTGCCCCCTACCCTGGAAACCCTCCCCAGCCCTGGAGGGTCTGTCTGAAGCCTAGGAGAACCCACGGTCAAGGACCTCCTGGGACAGTCAGTGCTGGAACAGGACCGGTCGGGACAAGCGGGGAGGACAGGCAGAGTCTCAGCTTGAGAGTCTGAGGGGAAGGGGCCCCTGGCCCATTGTGGGGACTGGGCTGCGGCGCCCTCACGTCCAGGGCTGTTCCCTGCTCCCTCCACGCCTCCCCCAGGGCCTGCCCAGCCCCTCCTGCTAATTCCCGGCGAGTGAGGACCCCCAGCCCGGCCCAGACAGGAGCACAAGGCGGCCCCTGTAATCCGAGCTTTGGATTCCCGTCGTGCGGCATGTGGACGCGTCACCGGAGGGAGGCCGGCACCTGCGGAGGACGTGCCTGGCAGCCGCCCCGAGAACAGCCCGTCCTGGGGGGGCTGGGGGCGGGGCGAGCCGAGCGCGGGAAGTCGGTGCGGGGAGGAAGGTTCTCGCTGCTCAGGCGCTGGGCCCTGGGCCAAGTGTGCTAGGAAAGCGCCCCCTCCCGCCAGCCCCAGCTCAGAGCTGGGCCGGCGGCCTGTTGCTGGAGGCCGGCTAGTTAATCGGTAACTCTCCACTCTCCTCGGGGCCTCCAGGCCTCATCTCCTGGAGGAGAAGGTGAGGCTCTGCGGTGCAGCCGTCTTCCCTTCCTGAGGGGTCTGGCCGGGCCTGTCTGGGCCCACTATGTGGGGCTGCATTGTGGGGGCCCAGGGCTGGCCCTGCCCAGGGCTGGCCCTGCCTGGGGCTGTGGGGGAGGGGTGGGGAGTGGACGGGGCCATGGGCCTTTGCCCTGGTGGGGTACCCAGTGGACAAGCCAAGATCTACACAGGAGAGGGCAGACTGGGCTGGGCAAGAGCTGGGTCCCCTCCCCGACGGGAGGTGCCTGCAGGGGCCGCCCTCCAGGGACAGGGCCGCAGGCCCCGCAGATGGCCAGCTCTGGCTCCAGGTTTGGGGGACCGAGGTTAACCCTGAGACTCGCTCTCTTTCCTCTCATGCTTTCGTGCTCATCGGCCCCTCGTGGAAGTCCAGTGGGGGGGCTCAGGGCCGGGGAGAGGCTCGGGTCTGCTGTCCCCGAGCGCGGAGAGGTGGCTCAACCTCTCTGAACCTCTGGTTCTCCCCTTGCAAAACAGGCATCAAGTGGCCTGTAGGGATTCTTGGAAGGGTTAAGCGAGGCAAGTTGCTGAGCCCGGTGCAGGGCGGGCTCAAGGTGGCTGGTGCTGTCGGCCTGGGGAATGTCCCCCAGCGCCGCAGGGCAGTCCCAGAGGCCTGCAGACAGACGTCCCTTGCAGGGTCCCTGGGAGCGCACCAGGGGCAGGCCCCAGGCCCCAGGCTGCCCTCCTGGGCTTCCAGAAACAGCTCCAAGCGGCTCCCCAGAAGGAGGGAGCCCTGGAACCCCTGGCGTGGAAGTCAGCCACCAGGCGGCAGCACGTGGCTGAGGACGGCGCTTCCCCGCCCGCCCTGCTCTGCCGCTCGGGCAAGAGTGTCTCCCCGTCGAGCCTCAGTTTCCTGGACTGCAAAAGGGTCCCACTCCCTCAGCACGGCTGGCACTGCCAGGGAAACAACCCAAGGCCTGGGTTATGGGGTTAGCTGCCTAACCCCCGGGGGCTGTACCAGGTTCTTCAATCTGCCCAGAATGGGCCCTGTCTCGCCATCCAGAAAATGACACCCCAAACAGGCCCGTGCCACGCAGGGGAGTCCGGTGGGCAGCGGTGGCGGCTGGAACGGACAAACCCCTGCGTGTTAGTGGGCAATAAACATCCGTTCCTCACTCCCATCTTGGTGTGGTGGGCATGCAGAGGGAGCTTGTGGCTCTGCTTCCTGTGGCCATTCAGCGCTTCCGCCACCCAGGAGGTCTCTGTCCCCAGAGTCCCTCCCTGGACGGCCCCGCGGCCACCCCGTCTGGCTGGCAGAGTGGGGACGGGAGGGGCAGGATGGCTTCCCTGGTTTGGATGGGCCCTGGGCTGGAGGTAGTGGGTGCCCTTCAGCTCTTTTGTTCGTGGCTAGCAGTGGCCCCGTGGCTCCCCAGGTCCCGAGGGGCTGGGAACGTGGTCTTTGTGCTGATCGGTCAGCTTTTGCTTGGTCGCTCCTTGGCTAGACAGCTGGACGGGGTGGGGGTATGCTGGAGAAGCCAGCGGGGGGCCGGTTCTTCCCGGGGGCCCCCCATCCCCTGCAGGCAGGATTTGGGGTGCTGGTCCCCCGGGGGCCGGCGCCCCCTCTGGTTCTGCTGTCCTGCAGCAACACGGAGTACAAACATTTTCCTTTTGTTTCCTTTTTCTGCTTCGGATATATTTTTAATTACAAAAGTAGGGCTTGGCTATTGTACTCGGACAGATGTTTGCACGCTTGGGGGGCCCCTTGGGTGGAGGCTGGGCCTTCTCTCTGACTCCCAGCCCCCAGCTCGTCATCTGTCCTCCCCCAGGTCTGTCCCTGGTTGGGGGGAAGGGACCCAGCTCCACTGGTGGGACCAGCAGGTCGGTAAGCCAATGGGTACCATCCTTCACTGGATTCAGGGTCACATACTCAGAGAAGGTCACCTCCCTGCCTTAACAAGTCCAGGAGGGGGGTGTCCCCATGGCCCTCGGAGAAAGAGAAGCAGAAAGCCCCGAGGGAAAGTAGGGAGAAAGCTGGGCAGTGGGAGGAGGGTGAGTCAAACTCGCTCCCTCCCCCGCTGTGTGGCCCTGGTGGCTTCCCGGGCTCCCGCCATCAGCTCCATCCCCCTCCCTTCCCGGCAGGATAGGTGAGGCCCAGCAAGGGTGCAGGAGAAGCCGCTAGGGGCAGCACTTGGCCCGGTGAAGACAGCAGCTGTTGCCACACTGTGTGACACGAGGTGCGGGGCTGCCGCTCTCAGTCCTTGGAGGTAGGACTCAATGTCACAATCCATTAGGCCTGTCCCTGGAGGGGGTGTTGGACCCACCTGTCTGAGCTCAGCGGGTCCCCACGGAGACGTCAGGGTGGGCACCAAAAGTAGTGGGAATGGCCCTCTAGGCCCAGCCCCCGCCAGGGACACTGCTGGGGAAGATGGGGTCGCATGGGGGGATGGGGAGTTGCTGGTGCAGGCTTGGCTCCTGCTCCTTTCCGAAGCACCTCCTGGCCTTAGGGAGCCGAGGACAGGCAGGTGTTCACAGTACCAGGCAGTCCCTGCCGGGGAGGGGAGCTCGGGCTCCCCCCAGGGTCTGCAGCGGGGGCTGGGAGTGGGGTGGCACCCTTCCTCAAGGAAGGGAGCTGCCTGGAGACCGAATCTGGGCTGGGGACGGGCTGCTTCCCCAGCCTGCCCTCCTGAACAGCTGGAGTGAGGGCATCCGGACCTCACATTTTGGGGTCACTACGGCTGTGGCACTGGGGAAGCTGGTAAGACCTTGGCACCAACACCACTGGGTTCCCTGGCCTCCTTTTAGCCCCAGGCCAGGTGACGTCAGCCTGGTGTGAGGGGGCCACAGAGCTGGGGGACCTTTCCCAGTTCCTCTTTACATTCCTGACGATACAAAATTGTAACATCTCCATGCTTGTGGGAAATGAGGAATGCAGCACACAGAACGGAATAAAAACCCATCATGAACCACCACCTTGGTCCTGCCATCAAGACCCCAGCACGCTGCTCTGCCCTCCTCTCCCACCCCTGCGCCAATGCCCACTCCCGTTGGCCTCATCCCCTCACTCTGACCCTCAACTGCCCCGGACCCAGGATACCTCCTCCAGGACACATTTGCACACTATCACACTGTCCCACCCCTGGGGAGTCCTGGAACCCACCTGGCCCTGGCTGGGGTCTAGTCAGCCTTATTTATCTAGCTGGGCTCATGGACTCACCTGGGACAGGGGCTCACGACAGCTCAGGGCTCTGCTGAACCCTCCAACAGGTGCCTGACCCTCCTGACCCCCCAGCCCAGGGCTGCTCTTAGCTTGGGGGGTGGTGCTGGTGGGGGGTGGTGGCTGGAGGCATTTCCTAGGCTCCTTGCCCCATAACAGGCTGGGCCAAAGGGAAAGCTGCAGAAAGTAATATTCGCCCATGGCCTGGCCCCGCTGGGATGAGAGCCACCCTGGGAGGACCTGGGGCTGGGGCAAAGCCAGGCCTGTGGGGGAGAAGGGGTGTGGGTCCTGGCAGGTCCTTCCCGGTCCCCTGACAGATGGAGTAGGGCTCTCTGGCTTGCATGTCCCATCATCCTCAGGGTGTGTTTTCTCCCAACAAACAACATTTACTGGGCATGATGAGGGGATGCTAGCCCTCCCAGACGGCGGGCCGGGTAGAAGTCCGGCTGCCCGCCGCTCAGCCCCAGCTCCCACCTGCGGGTGTGCTGTGTGATGGGGGTGTGTCTGCCCAGAGAACCAGTATTCTCAGTCAAGGCCCTACGCTGAGCAGGGCCAGGCCCACTCCCTGCAGAAACCTCTAGTGCCCTGTCCAGTAGCCAACTCCCCCAGAACAGCCTCCAGCCAGTGCGGGCAATCAGACCTCTGGCCTTGTGTGGCCGAAGCCCAGAGGGCCCCGCCGAAGCCTGAGAGGTGCCGGGCACCTGGTCCGCGGCGTGGTGGGCAGCGCCTGGATGGGCTTCGTCTGTTTCCCATCCACTGAGCAGGGCTGGGTAGGCCCCAAGAGCCCAGGACTCCAGGGGCCGAGGGCCGGCTCTCCAAGGTGTCTCGAGACTTCGCCACAGCGGGGGCGGGGGGACAGTGGTTCGACGGCCTTAAGGCCAGCAGGTGTGTCAGGGCTCCAGGTGCGCGGAACCCCGCCAGGGACGCCAGCCTCGGACGCCGCAGGCCGCGCGGGGGCAGCCGAAGACCCCGTCTCGCTTCAGCCGGGGACGGGATGCCCGCGGCGGGTTCAAGCCCCGTCAGCTGGCGCTGGAGGCCCAATGGCGAGCGCGGGCGGCGGGGCCGGCGCCCCCGGGGGTCGAGTCGGAACCGGCCGGACGCCGGGCCCCGCCGCGCCGAGGACCGCGCGCCGGCCGAGGGGGCGCCCGCGCTACCGCCGCCGCCGCCTCGCAGCCCCCGCCAGCAGACAAAGGGGCCGGGGGGGGGGGGGGGGGGGGGGGGGCGGGGGGGCGGGGCGCCGCGGTGTCACGTTACCGCCCGCAGCGCCCTTTAACTCGGGCCCCGCCCCGCTCACCGCCCCCCGCCCGCGGCCGCGCGCCCCGCGCCCCGCCAATCGGCCCGCGCGCCCCGCCCCGCCCTCGGGTGGGTGTGTGCACGCGGCCAATGGGCGGCGCGCGGGGGCCGGGCGGCCGGCGGGGCGGGGGCAGAGCGGCCGCGGGCCAATCGCCGCGGTGTTGTTGAAACTGAAAATACTACATTATGCTAATCGCGGCGGGGCCCCCGCGGGGGGGGGGGGGGTGCGACCCTCGCGTATAAAGGGGCGCGCGAGGGCTGGGCGTTCCACAGGCCAAGTGCTCTGCGCTCGGTAGGTGCCAACCAGGCCCGAACGAGCCGAGAGGGCGAGGACAGGCACCGAGGGGGCGCGGCCGCGGCCGGACGACACCGCGAGCGACACTCAGGAGCAGCCCGGGGCCCGACAGCCAGGTAGCCGCCGCGCCGCCCTCCCGCCGCGTCCCTTTGCCAATGCGGACTCCGAGCGCGCGGGGTCTCCCCTGCGCCCGGCCTCCGCCCTCCTCTCCTCTCCTCCTCCTCCTCCTCCTCTCCTCTCCTCTCCCGTGGCCCCGGCCCGCGCTGCCCGGGGCCAGGCTGGACGTGTGTCTCCGCAGCGCCTTGGCAATGGAGCGCCTTGTCGCCCGCCGCACCTTTCCCCTGTTCGCGCGCACCAGCGCCTGCCGCAGCCTTTTCGGGCCGGTGGACCACGAGGAGCTGAGCCGGGAGCTGCAGATCCGCCTGGCCGAGCTGAGTGCCGAGGACCAGCGCCGCTGGGACTACAACTTCCAGCAGGACGTGCCACTGCGCGGCCCCGGACGTCTGCAGTGGACCGAGGTGGACAGCGACTCCGTGCCCGCCTTCTACCGCGAGACGGTGCAGGTGGGGCGCTGCCGCCTGCTCCTGGCGCCCCGGCCCCGCCCGGAGGGCGCAGGCGATAGCCCGCCCCCCGCGCCGCCGGCCGAGGAGCCCCTCGACGGCCTCGGGGAGGCGCCGGCGCCGCCGTCCGGCGGCCCGGTGGTGGCTCCCGCCCCGGCCCCAGCCGTGGCGCCGCAGGAGAGCGATGAGCAGGAGGCGGTCCCGCCGCCGCGCAGCCAGGAGCCCCTGGCCGAGCCGCTGCACTCAGGGATTTCGGGGCGCCCCGCGCCGGGCACTGCCGCTGCCGCCGGTGGCGCCGCCGCCGCCGCCAATGCTGCCGCCGCCGCCGCCGCCGGCGGGGCTGTTGCCACCACCGCTGCCGCGGGAGGCGCCGCGATCAAGAAGCTGCCCGGGCCTCTCATCTCCGGTGAGTCCCGCGCGGCCCCGCCCCGGCCCGGCCCGGCCCTGCTTTGTCCGGCCGGCCGGGCTCTCCCGGCCTCGGGGGCCTCACTTGGTCCCCGCCTCCTCCCGTGGCATTAAAGGGCCAGCAGCGCGCAGGGCGCGGCCGTGCCCGCACCCCGTCCCGCCCGGCTGTTGTGCTCCCGAGCGGCGGGCGCGGGAGGTACGGGGGAGCGCGCGCTTGGGCCCCCTGGGCGCGCGATCCCCGCTCTGGCCGCGGGAGCCCCTCCCCGGGCGCGGCGGGCGCGGCGGGCGCGGCGCGGAGGGGGTTAAGTGCGGCGGCAGCCCCGGGGGGCTTGGCCGCGGGACAAGGAGAAATGCTTACACAGCACATTGCGCGGGCGACGTAAACAAAGCTGACCCGCCGCGGACCTCGGCGCGGGCGGGGACGGCGCCCCCACCCCGGCCCCCTCTTGGGTTCCCCTGCCGACCCCGCCCTGACCGGCTGCGCGCGCTGTCGCCCGCAGATTTCTTCGCCAAGCGCAAGAGACCCGCGCCCGAGGCCAAGGCGTCGAACGAGGTTCCCGCGGGATGCGCCGCCCCTGGCGCCGCTCCAGCCGTCGGCTCGGCGGAGCAGACCCCGCGCAAGCGGCTGCGATGAGGTGGGTACGGCCCCGCGCGCGCTGGGCGGGGAGGGGTCGCCCCGCGGGGTCCTCGCGGCCACTCTGTCTGTCTGTCTGTCTGCTGTCGCTGACCGCGCCTCTCTCCCGCAGCGTCGCGCGTAAAGAGCCCTGAGAGAGCCCGCGGGGCAGCGGACAGGACAGGAGCGCGGGGCCTCGGCTGGGACCGTCCATGTAGCAGCAACCGGCGGCAGCTGCCACCGAGCAGCGTTCGGTTTCGTGTTTAAAATTTAAAAAAAAAAAAAAAACTGTGCAATGTATTAATAACGTCTTTTATATCTAAATGTATTCTGCACGAGGAGTACACTGGTCCCAAGGTGTAAAGCTTTAAGAGTCATTTATATAAAATGTTTAATCTCTGCTGAAACTCAGTGCAAAAAAATGAAAAAAGAAAAAAAAAAGGAAAAAAGAAAAAAACATGTATATTTGTACAAAAAGTTTTTAAAGTTATACTAACTTATATTTTCTATTTATGTCGAGGCGTGGGCCGCTCTGCCACGCGGTAGCTCGGTTATTGGTTATGCCAAAGGCACGTCACCGCATCTGGTCATCGACAAATGTAAATTTATTTTTATAGCGGACTCTGGGGGGAGGGGTCGCTCCCAAGCTGTAGCCGCCGTACATGCCCATCTAGCTAGCAGTTCTCTTCGCGCTTTCGCTGTCTCTCTTTATTATATGATTATTTTAAACTTGAAGACAAATTTGTTAACATGGTTCCTGAGCCGTCTGCACCACTGCCCCGGCCCCTCGTCCGCCGGGTTCTAAATAAAGAGGCCGAAAAACGCTGCAAGTCAGCTCCGTGTGTGCGTGAACTGCCTCCAGCCTCCTTCTGGGGCACCCCTCGGAAGTTAGGGAGATAGGACAGTGGACACAGAGGGCAGCCCAGCTTCTTCCTAGGCCATCCGCCCCAAAGTGACAGGGACTTTCTCTGGCTAGGGTAGGCCCACCACCACCTGCTGCAGGCCCCTAACTTAGGGATGAGCGGCCCCGCCCTCTCTGCCACCCCTTCCCCCCGCCCCCCTCGTGTGGGGCTGTGCGCCGAACCTGGAGACTGGGGAGAGGGGCTCACTGCTTCCCCTGCTCCAGGGAAGCCACCCACACTCCAGCCGCCCTGGGCTGATGCCCCATGGGGCTCAGGTGGACACTTGCGGGGGCTGGGCCAACGCCCCACCCCCGCCCCCACTCTGACTACTGCCTCGCCGGCGCCGGCACCAGGGCTCTCAACTGTTCGAGCCTGGCACACGGTGGAGCCCCAATGGCTCCGGGGTTCCCAGCTTCGTGGGTCGGGGTCCACCGGGGTCGGGCCAGAAGAACCCCTGACGGGTTCTGGGCCTGTTTGCGCTCGCAATGGGGGAGGGGCAGCCCAAAGGCCTGCGAGGGCGGAGTGGGGAGGGGAGGCGCCTGGGGCCAGGTCGGGCTAGGGAGGGGTGGGCTCCACCGCGGAGAAACGCAACTGGAAGTCGGATCCACCCGCGCGCACCCACCAGCCTTCTGGTTTCAAAGGACTCCCATTCAGTCGAAAAGAGGAGGTTTATTTTATTTTATTTTTTTATAGCTGACCTATAAACCTCTGAAAATTACGGCTTACAATGGAAGGGATGACGTGAGGATGACGTGAGGATGACGTGAGGATGACGTGAGGATGACGTGAGGTGGCCCAGACTGGCGGGGGCAGTGTTTGTGCCGGTGCCTTGGGCCAGGAGAAGCAGGGGAACGGCCGGTATATTTAAGTTAACCATTTTGGGGCTGTAGGTGACACTGAGCGTCCCCACGGCTCAGGGACAAAGGCTGGGCTCAACCCTTAAGTCTGAAGTTGCATCTGGCCTTGTCATTAACTTCACCTCCCCACCAAGCGCCTAAAAGGGCCTGGAAGAGGGACATGGGGCTGGACAGGTCACTGAGAAATGCCCCAGCAGTGAGAGTCCGGGTTGGGGGGCAGCCCCCTCCAGCTTGGTATGAGTCTGATTACAACCTGGGAATTAGGCCTGCATAGACCTGACATCAGGCTTCAAGCCTCTCCTGTGGGGAGGGAGCCTGCCTCACACCCACCCGGGTGAGCACCGCCGGGTACACAGGAAGGAAGATGGCAGTTGAGGCATGAGCCGGGGTGGGGGGCTGCTAGGCCTGGCACCCAGCAGAGTCCCCTGCGCTTTCCCCAAAGCTCACAGTCCCCAAGCACAACTGTGCCAGGGGTGCAGCCCATCCGTCCCTCCGTGCTTCCTGCTGTCGGCTGGACAGCTTTCTCCAAAGCAGGGCGAGGGCTATTTCCCTATGGAAAGGCGAGCAATGCTATCATTTCTAGAGATGGTGCCCCTGTCCCCCAGCAGGAGCTGGGAGCAGATACCCAGAGGTTGCCCTCCGCAGGGAAAAAGCACTGCATTGGAGTCACCTGTGTGACCCTGGCACACGTGGCCCGGCAAGCCCTTCTTTCCCCTGATGGGTCTCTGTTTCCTGCCTTTGGTGCCCGGTGGTCATCATATGAGGATATCATGGATACGATGACATCTAGTGACCTCCAGCTCTCTCCTCATCTGTGCTCGTGTTGCAGAGAAGGGGCACGTGCCCTGCTGTCAGGACGGGCCCTTTCCTCTCCAGACCCCCAGGCCCTGCCCAAGCCCAGAGCACCTGGGAACCAGCAGACATGTGGCGTATGTGTGCCCGCAGTCAGGCGCTGGCCCCAGCTCCCCGGGGGACCCATGATGATGGCGATGATACAGCCACAACAAGGACAACCAGTCCTGGGGCCCTAACGGCACAAGCTGAGCACAGTTCAGCGAGATCCCACCCATCCACGCAGCCCTGCCACGTTCCCCATTTGTCTGAGGAGGCAACTGAGGCACGGAGCCAGCTGTCAGAGGGCAAGTCACCGACCTCAGCAGGGCTGTATTGTACGAGCCTGTCCTTCGGAAGGCTCCCCGGGCCGCAGGAAGGGAGTGTGAGCTCACACGCACAGAGCGTGGGGGGCTGCGCTGGACACACACAGCAGGCATGCGGCGAACGTCAGGGGCTTGGGCAATGTGTCTTCCGCGGGCTCCCCCGGACGCTGACTGGGCACGCGCCGCACGCCGGGCCCTGTGCTGGGCTCTAGCCACGGGGCAGCTGCCTGCGGGCCGGGCTGGGCAAACAGAACGAGCCGCCAGCCAGGTGGAGGCTGGGAACCGGCCGGCCCTGGGCAGCGGTGCCCAGGGGAGCAGCGGGAAGGGCGGGCGCCCTCTGCGCAGGGTGGGGAGCGCGCGTGTCTGAGCCGGAGTGTCTGAATGAGGCTGGAGAGTGGGGCAAAAGGGCTGCTTGGGGGTCTCTTCTGGCTTTGGGGCCCTCGGTTGGCCCGGCCTGCTGCTGGGTGTTGGACTCCCCACCCCCACACGTGGTTGAAACAGTATTTCCCATAATGGTGCCTTTTGGGGTGTGGCTGCCTGGCCTGCCCACTCCTTGTCCTTTTCCTCTGGTCTCCCGGGTCTGATGGGCTGAGGTCAAAGGTTGGATTTTATCTCTAGGCAGTGGGGAGTCCCTGGGCTGACAAGGTGCTGAGGCTGCTGGGTGGGGAGGGAGGCAAGGGTCATGAGGGGCTCCGGCGGCCATCCGGGCGGAGGTCCCCGTTCGGCAACGATTCCAAGGGCCTCCAGCATGCCACACACCATTCTGGGCACGTGGGACAGGGCGGTGAATGAGAGGGACCCAGTCAGTCCCTGCTCCCAGGAGCTGTCTTTATAGGGGGACGTGACATGCTGAGACGTGCTGAGTGACAGCAGAGGTGACACTGTCACCGGTAAGCAAAGCTGTGCCCTGTGTCAGGACTGAGGGTGGGGGCTACTGTTTAAAGCAGGTCGTGTCAGCCCCCAGCAGGGGACGTCTGAATTTGACCTGAGGGCCACGTGCCATGAGGATTTCCTGGGAGAGGAGTTCTGGGCAGAGGGCATGGCCAGTGCAAAGGCCCGGAGGTCAGGAGTGCTCATGGAGCAGTGGGCCAGAGGGGCTGGGGTGCAAGGTGGGGTCCAGAGAGCGGAGGCCAGCAGGACTTGCAGGGCCAGCAGGTAGGCTGGAGGGGTGTGGGAACACAGGAGGGGGATGTGGGGCTCCCGTAAGTGCGAAGGTGGCTCGTTCTCAGAGCTGAGGAAGCCTTTACAGAGAACTGGAGAGCAGAGACAGGGCCCCCCTTTTTTGGACTTAAACTGTCATCCAGGCTCTTCCCTGCCCCAAGTCCCTTCTCACCAGGCCTGTGGACCCCAGGATGCATGTTTAGTTCTCAACCCTGCCAAGGAGGTGTTAGCGCTCACAGGTGATGATGGGACGTTCAGACATTCGGAGCCACTGGCCTCGTCGCCAGCCGGGACTCAGCTTGCCCTCACACCCAAGAGCACTGTTTCTTAAAAATAAACGTAGACGCCATTATTAACTAAAATGGATATTTTATGTAAGAAGTCACTCTTGGCGGTGTGCGTCCTGTGGGTTCAGACAGACGCGTGATGACGCATGTCCACCACCACAGGGTCACACGGAGAGGGGTCCCTACCCTAAAGCCCTCTGCGCCCCAACCCCTGACAGCCCCCGACCTCTGCACCGTCTCCCTAGTTCTGCCTTTTCCGGAAAGTTGTAGAGCTGGGGTCGCGGCGTGTGGTGGTCCCGCAGGGCCCCACCAGGCTGCACCTTCCCGAGATGGGCAGGGCAGCCCGGCCACAGCCTGCGGGGCGGGGACGGGGGAATGGCCAGAGTCTGCAGGTGGCGTCGGCCGTGGAGATGTTTGTTCTACGGCACGTGGCCCACGGAGTTGGCAGAGACAGCTTCTTGGGAGATCCCAGCCCACCGTTTCAGGTCTCCAGGACCCAAGGGCCCAGTGGAATTGTCAGGCTGTTGCACACATGTCCAGAGATTATCCAGAGACGCGGTGGGCGCCGTGTCTGGGGTCTGCTGGGTGCTGGCTCTGTACCATCTCGTTGAAGGGCTGGAGGCTGGGTCTCAGAGCTCGGCGGGACTCCCCGTCCCCTTGGGCTGTCTTCTGTTCTGTACTGTTTGTGTGTTAAACCGTGTCCGGGAGGCGAGGCAGAGGGTGGCCGGGCGGAGGGCCTGAGCGTGGGTGCGTGGCACGTGGTGCATTTGCACGGCTGATGTGACAGGGACCCTAATTCTGCCTGCCTCGATGTGTGCGGGGGCATGTGTTCCTGCCCCTGTGGGTCACCCTGGGCTTTCCTGGGGTAGCAGAACCGGTGACAAGCTTCTGAGAACCCCACGTGGCCGCCCACCTCTGTCCCTACCACCACATGGTGTGGCTGGGCTGTGCGGGGCTTGGGCTCTGGAAGCCAGGCTGATGTCCACAAGCCACGGCGCGGACCGAACACATCACCCGCGGGCCTGAGGCATCGCTGCGCCTCTGCAGAAGGCTTGGAGGTCGATGGCTCAGGTGCAGTTTTCTCCAGGCTGCCTTGGCCGGAGTCATGACCCCTTCCCACCGGCCCCCCACCTGCAACCACTGGTGGATGTGGGGGACAAAGCCCGGCCCCTTGCCTGGAGCACACGGCTCTGAACGACTGCCCCAGGGTGCCCAGCGCCACGGGCTGAGAACCCTGTCTCACCTGACTTCCCCCCACCCCACCCCTTCCCTCCCCTGCAGGGGTGTTCCCGAACATCCCTGACGAAGCCTCATGCACGCGTGTGCACACATGTGGACGCAGACAGATGCACAGACAAATAGATCTACACAGACACACGGACACACACAGAAGAGACATGTATATGGACACACACATGCGTCCAGTAATTCTTTTTTTTTTTCTTTGATGAAGGAGGAAAAACGTCCACTTTGGACCTCGGGCCCAGATGCAAAGTTGGAGCCGTCTGTGCACGGGCACGCTGGGAAGGCCCCGCCGACCTTCCCGGTATATTTAAGCCCCAGAGCGAGTGTTTCGGGGCGCTGGAGACACAGACCATATCACTGAGATGTGCTCCCTGAAATACAAAATGGAAAGGCTGCGGTGGCCCGAGTAGCATGTGCTTTGATCTCAGCTTTTGTCTGGAAGCCCTTGAAGGGGGGGTCCTCTTTGGGCGGCTTCCGCGCCAGGGAGCCCCACAGCGTGACCGCACTGAAGTCAGGTGAGCATGGGCATCCGGCCCCTTCTCTTCCATTGGCCTGAGGACACCTGTTCCAATGAGCTCTTGCCAAGTAAAAGTGATCCCGGCGCTTTGCGGTTTCAAACAACGGTCTTGTTTACACCTGTGACGTTCTGAGTCAGGAATCTGGGAAGCGCCGGCAGGCAGTGGGGCTTCCAGCATCAGCTGGGGGGTTAGATCGGAGTTGGGGGGTCAGCTTCCCAGCTGGTTCACTCCCACGCCTGGCCTTGTGGACCGGCCGTGGCAGCGGTGGGGTGGGGAGCTCTGTCCCTCCTCCCGGGGTTTCTTTGCGGGCCGCCTTGGGCTTCCTCGCAGCGTGGCTGCTGGATGCAGAGGCCACTGTCCCGGGAGCCGCACAGGAGCGGCAGCGGCTGACCTCACTCAGCCTCTGTCGAGAGACGGCACCTCGGCCTCGTCCAGCTAAGCCGGGGACTTCCCGAGATCGCCTGGGACCCACGCGCAGGCACCCCGTCCTGCTTTGCCCACTGAGCTTAAGGCCACCTTGGCCACCACGCCCCTCCTGGCATACCCGGCGCTGGTGGCCTGTGCCCAGCACAGGCCGGAGGTTTACTTCAGGACTCTGGAACCAACGATTACCTCGACTTAAAACAACCTTGGTTTCCTTTCGTGTGGATTTTCGGTCAGACACAGGTAGGCGGGCCACGGAGTGCTTCCTGGGTTTGAGCCGGCCAGCAGCAGAGTGGTGTTTTGCTCAGACATCAGAGCTGGTGCAGTCCGGGGGCAGAGCTGTGCGCCCAGGTGCGGGACAGCAGGGACCCCTCCTCGCCGAGACCATGGACCCGGACCCGCCACTGCACCTGAGAAGCCCTTCTGCATCTTTTACTGTGTGTGCATGTGTTTATATACACGTGTGGGTGCCTATGAGTCACGCTCTGAATATATGTTCCTGTATTGCATATATTAGGCACACGTGTGCACACATACTGGTCATCACACACACCCCGTGTATCACACACATGTACTGTGTAACACACACATATACTGCATACTTTGCACAGCACACACACACATTTACATGCTCTCTTCTCACTAACTCTGTAGCCAGTCTGGAGCTCACGGAACAACAGTTACGGTGTCATCGCTCCTCCTCTAGAGGACGCTTGCGGGAGCCCGTCCGCACGCACAGAGTCCGTGGAACAGCGCGGGGGCGGGGGTCTCTGTGTGGAACAGCGCGGGGCGGGGGTCTCTGTGTGGAACAGCGCGGGGCGGGGGTCTCTGTGTGTGCCGGCCAGTGCTGCCGGTCCCTAGCATTTCCCTAATCTTGTTGACTTCTCTCCTCCCTCCAGCTTTGAACTTTTTTTTTTTCCAGCTGGATCCCAGACCCTGTGTCCTCCCACAGGCAAATCTTGCCTTTCCCCGGGAGTAGGTCTGTACCCCCAGGTGCAGCCTGGACCTGCGGCACCGAGGCGGCCGTGCACCCTTCCCTGCCTTCCTCGCGCTGCCCACCAGCCTTGTCCTGGAGCCGCGCCTTTCCACCCTATTCCGGAAGAGCACTGCCGGCTTCCAGGGGGAGCCCCAAGCTTCGTCTGAAACCGACACAGATCCGTTGCCGACCTCAGGTCATGCCAGGTTTCCCGAGACCCCTCGCAGGGGGCCCGTCCGGCGATGGCTCACTGCAGACAGTCATCACTGCCCGGAGGGCCTCCCGGCTTCCTGGCTGCTTCTGTGCGCGCTGCCCGGGGTGGACAGCCCCTGCGCATGGAGGCTGTCCCATGGTTGCCCTGGAACCCCGGCAGGTCAGCCTGAGGCTGCTTTTTGGGACTTCTTTTGAGCCATTGACCCATCTCTGGTGGCCACGATCGCATAAGCATGGAAGCATCACACAGATACGCCATCGTGTGCAGACCAACGGCAGAAGGCACGTCTGCAGAGCCGACAGGTGGCCGCTCGGCAGCACGGCCTGGACTATAGGGGCACAACGGGGTCACATGGGTGGTGCGCGTGCGGATACAGACCGTCTCCCTTCCCCTTGAAAGTGCCACCTCCCTGCGGCTACTTCTCAGAGGGGCTCCTGGGGTGCAGTGAGGCAATCATCAGGTGGTCTTGGGGACCCGTGGTCAGGGGCTGGGGTCAGGATGGCTGGGTTGGTCCGACATAGAGAACCGGCAGGGAGTTTGTGCCAACTCTGCCTCGGGGACTCCAGGGGGCCTGCCCAGCTCGTTGTGGGTGGGCAGCAGGGGCAGGGAAGCAGTGGTGTGGGGGGTGTCAGGGGTGCGGGTAGGGGTCGTGACCTGCACTGGCCGTCTCCCTGATCATCTTCCATTCCAGACCTGCTCCTCCTTGCTGGGCTCTGACCCCGGCCTCCGCTGGTCTCTCCAGGGTGGGGTGTTCCTTCCGTGGGGAGGGAAGCAAAGGATGAGCCCCTCCTCTCTCCGGGCCTCAGTTTCCCCTCCAGGAAAAAAGGACGGGGGCCCCCGAGGCCTGTCTTGCTCAACATTCTTCGGGTCTTGGAAGCCCTTGCTAGTTTGAAATCTGCACCCCTCTGTGGCTAGCATGGACCCCACTCTGTGGCCCTCCTGGATTCAGGCTCAGAAGACCTCACTGGTCCCTCTAGTGGGAGGGAGCCCTGCACCCCAGAGCTCCTGGGCTTTTGTTTTGATGGTCACGTAGTTAATACCCAAGCAAGCTGGGCACTTCACTCTTGGTCCTGAGAACTAGCCACGATGGCAGAGCTGGGACGGCAGAGGCCGAAGGGAGTCCGCTTGTCGCCTGCTGTCCACTGATGGAGGCTAGGTGGGTCAGGCACTGCTCTCCCAGGCAGCGCGCCCAGCAGGCGGGGCCGGAGCGCCTGACCCACAGCCTCGGCCACACCACTGCCCGGCTCCGGTCCTTGTGGGAGTCTAGCTATGGGCTGAGACAAAGGCAAGTGTCTGTCTCCTCTGCTGTCTGGTGCAAAGTTCCCTCAGCCACTGCTCTCCTGTGCCAGGAGATCTCTTTTTGGTCCGTTATACCCCAGAGGGCCGGGGCTGTGATCTGCGCGACAGCACCTGGTTCCCAGCCGTCTGTGGAGACATTCCCATTGGTGCTGCTGGAGCTTGAAGCCCAGAGCCCGGTGTCTGAAGAGACAGAGAAGGAGAGAGGGAGAGAGAGAACAGAAGGGAAGAGAAGAGAAAAGGAGGGAGGAGGGAAGGAGGGAAGGAAGGAAGGATGAAGGAGGGCAAGGGAGGGAAGGAGGGAAGAGGGGAGAGAGCGGGAGAGAGGGACAGAGAAAGGCACCATTTCAGTTCTGTTTGTTTTTCTTTCCGGGGCTCTCCTGGGGGGGGGTTGGCTGTTTTAGTTTTCACCTGCCGCTTTGGGGGCTCCAGGAGCCACTTAGGGACCCGCCTCCCGCCCCCACCCTGCTGGCTCTTGCCCCTCCCCGAGCCCCGGCTGGCTGCCCGCACCCCCCTCCAAGGGGGGCGGAGGCCGTGGGCTCAAAGGGGACCCCCGTCGGGGGAGTGCGGCACGGGGGTGGGGTTTGGGGAGGCCAATCTGTGCCAGTTTCTGGGGAGAGACCGGCGTCCCAGGGAGGCGCCTTTCGGGGAACCTTGGGCTCAGGCCGGTGGGGCCGCCCCTCAGAGGCCCCGGGAGAAGGTGGGGAAGGTGGGAGGAAACGGAGGCGCTGGGCGGTTGCACGGGAGGAAGGAGAACCGGCGTCAGGGCGGGGCCTCGAGGAGGAGAGAAGCCACGCGGCCTGGCTGGTAGAAGTCACTCAGGGTCAGAAATGCCCAAGCAGGAAATGAGATGCAACTTGTAAAAGACATCAAAGGAAATGGAAAACATTCTTCTAATATGTCATGGAGAAGGGAGGGAATGGGAAGGATGCGGCCCTTTACTGGGGAGGGGCGGGGAGGGGAGAGGTGGGAGGCGATGGCACTAGAAGATGAAAATCCACAGAGCATGCGACCTGCCGGGAGCGAGCACCCCTTCCAGAGAGACCCCAGAAGCAGGTGGGAGCCCTCAGGGCTTGCCCCTCCGCCTGGCACCCCGGAGCCACCCCAGCCAGCTAGGTTGTCCAGGGTCAGGGACGCATGCTCGGGGCACATGCCTGCGGGCCACCAGCCAAAGACCTGGAAGCTGAATGCACGCCTTTTCCTGGAAGGAAACACCAGCTGATCCGTGTGCCCACATGTGCAGATACCCCCACAGCGTCCTGGTGCCGGGACACGTCCAGGAGTCCGCGTCCAGCCCCCTCCATGGAGAGGGAGGCAGTGCCTGTCCACCTGAGGGGACACTGCCCTAGAGGGAGGACCTGGCCTCAGCACCCTCATCCACAGCCAGGAGTCACCCCACACCTTCAGGGCCAGGCCCATCTCTACTGCCCACCTCTGCAGTGGGGCCCTGCTCCCTGACTCTGCGGGCTGGGCACCCAGTGAGCCTTTTCTGCTGCTATATCCGAGTGCCCCCCAGTTGGAACGCAGACCCTGCTGTAGCTCCTGACCGCTTTCTGCCTATCCACCTCCTGAGGAAAGAGATTTGCGGCCACCAAAGACGTTCACAGTAACATGGGGGGAGATACAGGCTCCAGCAGATGAAGTGGGGGAGTTAGTGGTCAGCGCAAAGCCTGGACTCAGACCAGTGTGTGCGTTGGGAAAGGCTTGCCCAGGACTGGCCTCACCACTCCCACCCCCAGCCGGGGTCCAGGAAGGTGAGCACAGCTTCAAGCTGGTTTTCTCCCTGATCAGGGGAGACTGGTGCTGGGTGCTCGTGTAAGCATTGGGCTACAGCTGCAAATCGAGGCTCCTGAGAGTGTCCCTCCGTTCCACCTGAGAGCCCGTCCTTGGAGAGGGGCAGTGGCTAGGAAGTGCTCTGGGGCTGGGGGCTGCTGGCTGTGGGGATCGGCAAAGTGTCAGTCCCTGCTTTTAAGGGTTGACAGGTCCCCAACTGGGCCTGGCCTTATGTGGCCCAGTGGAGCTGAGAGCATCACTCTGGGCAGAGTGGAGCTGTTTTCTCCCGGCTGGGGGACCAGAGAGCGCTTTCCTCGGCTCCCGACACTAGAAGCAGCAGCAGCAGTCCAGGCTGAGGTTCAAAAGTTCAAGGATTCAGTTCAAAGGCACTAGGAGTGGGCACCCTGAGCCCGGAGGGCGGGCAGCCGCCTGCTGGGTGCGTGGCTGCGTGGGCGCCCTGCAGGAGGGACCGCGCAGGACGGTACCGGCCACCTGCCGGGCCAGCAACCCTGGGGCGCAGGCCTCTGCGGAAGGGCCGCAGCTGCACGCGTGCGGGAGGGAGCGAAGCGGTGCCCCGCGGTCCCGGGCCGGGCCGGACTGACGGCGGACGCGGGGCGGCGGGCGGAGCCTCCCCCTCCGGCCGCGGCTGATGGGCCCGCGGGTCCGCGGGGAGGGGCGGGAAGGCAGCTGGACGCGGCGGCGATTTATGGGCCTTTCAGGCGAGCAGGTGCCTCCTCAGGCCGCCCATTGTCCCGCCGGGCTCACAATGGGGCCGCCGCAGCCGCAGTGCCGGCCCCCGCGGCGGCCCGAGCCCTGCACCGGCGCGATGGTACCGGGCGGCGCGGGCCCGCGGTCCGTGCGCCGTCGGTGCGTCCGTCCCCGCGGCCTCCGTGCGCCCGGCCTTGGGAGCAGTGCCCGTGCGTCCGGCGTCCGTGCCTGCGCACATCCCGCCTGCTCGGCCTGCAGGGTCCCCGCGCGCCGACGGTGCGCCCTTGGCCGTGGCGCCCGCTCCTCCTGCGCCGTCGGGCACCCGGCTCGCCTCGCTGGCACGGCCCGCGCCGCTGCGTCCCGGGCGCACACACAGGGGCCCATTCTTCCCGGCTTCGCGCAACCATATGGCAAATCCGCGTCGACACAGCAGCCCCCGCTCATTCAGGCGCAGAATGTCCCGCAACAGGGAACAATCGCAACTCTGTTCCCCTCTATTATGGATGCGAAAGGGCGAGAAAAAAAATCATTTAACTCCAAGAGATAGCCGGCTAATTACCCACCATATGTGAGCCCGGGTTCAAAGCCGTGCCGAGGAGTTCATTCGGAATCGGGGCGACTTTATTAGGTATAGAAGACAGATGTCCCGACAGCACACGCATCACAGAAAATCGTGTCAGGGAGTTCTTGAAATGTCCGGGAGAGCTCTTTAAATATTAAAGACCCAGCCTTGCTGATGGGCTGGGCTGGGGTCCTTGGGGAGCCCTGGGCCCAGGAGCGGGACTTAGCAACAGCCATCGTGGCAGACGCTGGCCCTGCCTGGCCAGGGAGGGGTCGTCCTCCTCCGTCCCCTCCTCCACTGGGCATCCCCTCCTCCACCAAGCGTCCGAGGCCCGGTTTCAGGTGCTCCCAGCGCCCCGGGGAAGTAGGAAGAGTGTCTCTGCGGACCAAGGGCTGGCTCTGTTGGGACCTCGAGCCCTCCCCACTCCACAGGAGCTAAAAGGAGCCTGTGCTTGGGGATGTCTGGTTACCCAGGCCCAGGGGGAGCCAGGCTGGGCCGAACACACCCTAGGTCTTCTGAGGGAGATGACTGAGTGAGTGAGCCGGTGGGGGTGGGGGGAGTGGGGATAATCGGGAAGGAACAACCTCCCGATTTCTTTACCAAGAAAATAGCTTCTGGCCATGAGCCTCAATCTTGGAGGAAGGAAAAGAGAAGGCACATTTCAGAGAGAGAGAGAGAGAGAGAAATCTTGCTCTGTTTTCCATGCAATGCAATTATGTCCCAGCTTTTTCCCCTTGTTATTCTTTTAAGCCAAATGTCTGAATAAAAGGATTATTCCCCTGCCCCCCCAGGACCGTGGGGGCCACTGCTGGCGAGATTAGCCGCCCCCATGGCTTCCGCATTTCTTCTATGAAAGTAAGTGAGGTCAGCTGCATTCATTGTCACAGCATATATATTTGAAAATTTAAATATTTGAATCAAAGGAAAAAGGGGGATTTGCATTTCTGCCCAACACGACAAGCGCGTCCCGAACACCGCACAATGGAAACGTTTCACTTGGAATGAATCGTCCCCTCGCGGGAGGGTTCTGCAGAAAGGCCGGGCCGCCAGCCCTTTCCCTTTTGTTTCTCCCGCTTTTGTTTTGTGTTGGTGTTTTTCTGTCCTCTTACCCACTCCAGTCCAGGACGGTGTTTTCTGAAACTTGGTGGCTGACTTTGGTTTGGAGAACATAAAGAAACACGGAGAAACTCCCCAGAAACGTTCACATCAGAGGCCTCTCGGGCACAAAAGCAAAATTTAATTGAACATGTGGGGGGGGGAGATATGGGGACTCCCAGTGCTGCTAGAATGGGCTAATCAGCTGACTCCAGCTGGACTGAATGCGGCTGCTAATGAAGACCCCGGTGGGTGGGAGGGAGGCCCAGCCCCGAGCCGGGCTTGGCCCTCCAGCCGGGCCCTGATTCTCCAGGGCACCGAACCTCGCAGCCAGCCACCCAGACAGACCCAAATTCCCACTGGCCCCGATTAGCATTAGGGACACACAGCCCTTGGCTCTGCACATGGCTTTTTCGTCTCGGTCTTGGGAAATGGCATTTTGGGGGACTCGCCGGTTTCAGGATGTGTCCCTGGGTGCTGAGATGGTGCTTCTAAAGGAGGCCAGCTGGGAGGCGGCTTCCTGAATCAGAAAAGGTCTGGAAGCTTGGGTGTGGGTGGGGTTTCTGTTGGGAGGCCTGGGATGTGGTCCTTTTGTCTGCCCTGGCTGCATGGGTCTGGACACAGGTCCTCCCTCCCCCTGTCTAGCTGTGGTTGGGTGGACACTGGGTACGGTAGTCTCCTGGGGCTACTGTGACACAGTCCCACACACCAAATGGCTTACACAGCAGAACCTACTGTGCCCTGGTCCTGGAGGCTGGAAGTCTGAGATGGAGGGGCTGGTGGGGCCGGGTCCCAAGGCCTCTTTCCTCATGTGTGGACGACCGTGCTCTCCCTGTGTACCTCTGTGCGTGTCTGTGTCCTGATCCCCTCTTCTTGTAAGGACCCCAGTCACACTGGCTCAGGGACACCCCGGTGACCCCATTTTACCTTAATTTCCTCTTTAAAGGTCCTCTCTCTAAATGAGGTCACATTCTGAGATACTGGGTGTTAGGACCCCAAGGTGGGAATTCTGGGGGCACATAGTTCTGTGTATAACACTGGGCTTCCATCTTGGGCCTCCTGCCCGGAGACCCGGGGTGCCCAATGGTGTGCCGCCCTCTCCAGGCCTCCGGCAGGTGGCCTGATTCATTCAAGAGTTGGGGCTGGGGTGGGCTCCGTGATTGGGGTTCATGACCAAAGCCGCCTCCAGAACCTCTTACATTTCAGAGAGGCCTAGGCGGCCTTTGGGGACTATCCCCTCCTTTTGGGGCACCCCCTAGACTGGACATGCTCCTCGAGGTTGCTGTCTCCCTCGCCCGGCCCTCCACGCGCACTGAGCACTGGGCCAGTCCCCCTGCAGGCCTCCTCCTCTGTCTCTTGGGCCCGGTTCCGAATTCCTCTCCTTTCTTCTGTTATCATATTTGTGCATTTTCTTCTCTTTTCCCAAATCCACCCCCAGCCCCAAATTCCTAAATCCAAATAAAAGCCCAGTGGGGGCTGAGACATGATGTAGCATTCACAGCTCTGCGAGGCGACCTGGGGCTGGAGCCTCGACGTTCTTTTACCTCTCTGAGCCCTGCTAGCCTGCCGCATGGCCCGCGGATGCCAGCCTGTCTCACAGGCAGAGTGAGAAGGACCTCCTGAAGATGGCGGAAAAAACACCCCCGGCTTTTAAAAAACGTCATGTAACTGCAAAATAGTAATGACAACAACAATATGCTTTGGGCCTGCCCTCTGCTGGGACCGAGGGCAGACCCAAGTGGGGTTCGGCACTCAGTGGGCCTGTCCTGGCGTCCCTCCGAGAGGCTTTAGTCACTGGGGCACCGGCAAGACTCGGGGGGTCCTGCCGCCGGACTCCCTTGCAGGGCTGGGGTCCCCCCACTGGTGGGGGCAGCTCGCAGCCTAGTGCTTTTTATTTTTGTAATTTCTAAAATGAAAATAATCCTGTGTTTTCCCTGATTGTAAAAACATAGGCTCATTGTAAAAAAGCAAAACAACAACAACAACAAAAAAAACCCAAAACAAACACAACCAAAAGCAAACAAGACAGAAACACAGAGATGTATGAAGAAGAAAGTAGAAGTTCCTTCAGATGGATTTTTCCTCCTGGAGAGCATGCCGGATGGCAGTCTGGGGCTTGACCCAAGTTTGGGATGCACACTCTTCAGGTGGAGGGTTCTATTTAAGAGTATCTTGTAGAAGCTTTAGAGTAAACATACGTACACACGTGCATGTTATTTTCATTTCAAAATATTTAAGCATGATGAGAGGGTTAAGAGACCCATAATGCGAGTGGTAAACAGAGGAGCCGACGAATGTTCTGGAGAAAGTCTTCCCTGTGACTATACAAGATGGGGGAGGCTGGCTTCCGTCTTAGCAAGTAAAGAGAGGGCTGGATGGGCCCCGGTTCTAGGCATGGAGGGACGCTGCTGTCACAAGGTGGCCGCAGGAACGGTGGGGGGGGAGATGCCGGGGCTCCAGAGAAAGTCACTGGAGTGAAGACTGGGCCACCACAGCCGTGCGTGCCGGTGGTCAGTGCGCTGGCCAGGCTGCAGGTCCCAGGACACCACGCAGGGCGGGGGGCTCCGCGGCCTGGGGGAAGATGGAAGTGTCTGGTTCATGATGGGCCTGCTGGGGGCCAGGACCACACTGTGTTTGTCTCGAAGGGGTCTATAAATCCCGTTTGAACTGTTTCCTGGAAAGAGATGAAAGGGAAAGGCCGAGGAGAGCACCTGGTATTTCTACACTGATAGGAAACGCTTTCCACCCCACGGCCATGGAAACGTCCACGGTGCCTCCTGGCCGCGCATTTCCCGCCATCCGCCCCTGCCCACGCTCATCCCTGTGCTGGCACGGACTCTCCACCGGCAGGAGAGGTGCCAAGGGTCAGCGAGCCTCCAGCCCCAGGCTGAGGGTCAGCAGGAGCGCTCGTAATGTCTCCCAGAGGGCCAGGCCGTGCTGGACACTAGCCGCTCCTTGGTGAAGGTGCTGGGGGGCTGCCCTGAGGAGTCAGGTGAGGGAGGTGCTCCGGGGGCTGTTTGGGAAGAGCACCCCCCAGAGAGGTCCGGAGGAGTCTGGGACAAGGTGCAGGTGGGGTTAGGGTTCAGCTGCCAGGCGGGGGGCGTCAAGGCTAGGCCGGCGGAGGCTGGGGGCTTTGGACCTGGCCGGCGGGTCATCCCTTGGCCTGAGCAGGTTACAAAAACACAACAGAAAATTAGAGGACCCAAGGGTCTCTTTTCTTTCTCATGGTGGCTCCAGCCTGAGTTACGTGTCAGGAGGATTTGCTGGCTGGGAAGCCGACTGTCCTTGTGTCCCCTGGCTGGTGGTGGGACACGTCCGTCCCTCATCCACCAATGCATCGGCTTTCTGAGTCTCTGGTGGGGATGCTGAAAGTTCACCAAGGGACCTTTCCCACCGTCCCCCCGTTCGTTCATTCTCTCCTTCACTCATTCATTCTGTGCAGACACTGTCCCAAGGCCGGGAGCCCCCGTCCTGCTCCCACTGCAGAGGCAGGCCAGGGCCAGCTGCGGTTCCAAGGTGGCACGTTCAAAGGCACCCTGGGGCCAGAGGCCTCAGCTCTTGCTAGGGCCGGAGATAGTGCAGGAAGCCACTCTGAGGTTGTGCGCCCATGGCCGGCCTCATTTCTGGGTCCCGGGGGAGGGGCATCTGTCACCTTCCAGTCGCTTCCAGCTGTCCCAGGACCCTGGCTCCAGTTAAGAGTCCCCGAGCCTGCCCGGACTCACCAGGCAGCCCCCAGATGCAGCCGGCGGGCCAGGGCCCTGGAGCCGGAGCGCGGGCCCCCCGGCAGGGGTCCCGTGGCCCCCCCGCCCGCCCCCCCCCCCCCACCCGCCCCTCCCCCCCCCCACCCGCAGCCCCCACCGCCCCGCGCGTCTGTTTGGAGAAGAAAGCGGACCAATTTGTTTTCATTCAGAATCACTTAAGATCCCATTTTGGAGAAATGAAAAGAGAAAAGCGCGCTTCCCGCGCCTGGCCCGCTGGGTGCCCGCTCGTGCCCGGCGGCGCGCTGGGGGGGGGGCGCCCCTCCCCCTCTTCCTCCGCCCCCTCTCCCCTGCGCGTCTCCCGCCGCCCCCCAACCCGGGCTGTGGCTCCGGGCCCCAGGGCAGCCGGCCTGCAGGCCCCCGGCGGCCAGGCCGCGCTCATCTGCATGAAGCCCACACTCGGGGCCCATCTGCAAAGGCGCAATTAAACGCGGGGGGCGGGGGGGGGGGGCGCCCGAAATTAGCATTTCCGCGGCCATCTGGCGCGAGGAGCGGGCGCGGCCGGACAAAGGGCGCCGGGCTAGGGGAGAGGCGAGTGTGCCGCGGCATTGACCTGCAAATGAGGCTTTGTCAGGGCATTAAAGCTGGCCGGACCCCCGACCCCGCTCCCGCCCCGCCGCCCGGCCCGCGGCCCCTCGCGGCCCAGGACCTAGCCTGGCACCCGAAGGCTTAGGGCGGTCCGCGCAGCCCAGCGCCCCCCACAACCGGCCTGGTCCTACCGAAGCCAGCGGCAGAGACCCTCTCTGCGTCCCGGTCCCTGGGGACGTCATTGCCTCGGGGCGGGCTGCTCTGGCCATGCCCGTGGATCCCCCCGGGACTCCTGGCAGGTGTGCTGGGGCGGGGGTGGGGGGCAGGTGTGGAAGAGTCTGCATGGCCGAGATGGTAAAACCTGGACCCCCGCCACCCGCACAAGTGTTTGGTATTTTCCCCATGGTATGCCCAGTCTTTGAAACCTTCAGGGTGGTTTACAGGCGATCCAAGTCAGGGGCCATCTTTGGCAACTTTTGGCAACTGTGTCTCAGCCTAATGACCAGGGCTCCAGCGCCAAGCTAGGGCTCATGATCTCGATGCTCTTTCCTTGCCCTGGGCCAAGGCCTCAAGAACTCAAGTGGAGGGCTGCTGGTGTGCCGAGGGGTGTGGTGAGACTCGGAGAGGCCTCAGCGGCACAAGGAAGCCGCAGAGGGGCCCACGGTGCCGGAGGCGGGAGGCAGAAGCCAGGGTCACTGGTGCCCCTCCAAGTCCCCTGTGCTTTTGACGGTATGGCTCAGACCCCTCGGCCATACTCAAGGTCTAGGGGTGGTGTGAGACACAGAGGACAGTGTGTGCCTGTCCCTGGGCCTCAGTTTCCCCAGATGGACAAAGGGGAGTGGGTGATGTCCATCCTATCCCGTCCTCTTCCCCTTCAGCACCAGCTCCCAGTGTGTGGAGGGAGCCCCTGGCCCAGCCTGAGGGGACCTGAGGCCAAGGGAGGGGACAGGGATGGTTGTCCCTCCTGGGGTCAGCGGGGTGGGGCTGGGGCCTGGGCCCTGGGGTAGGGTGTATGAGGAAGGTGCTAGAGTGACAGGGAGGGGCCGGGTCATGAGGCTGTGTGTGCTAGACAGAGTCATGGTTTTGGGGGACCCTCAGTAGCAGTGGCCAGGATGTCTGAGACCTCAGCGCTCAGACGTGGTCTTCTCCAGGGTTCCCTTCCTGGCGCTAATCCTGTCAGAGCAAGCTAAAAGCTGAGCAGTCAGTAACACTCCAGCGAAAATTCATCTTCCAGCTAATTTTCTGGGAAATTGGGGTCTAGGGACCAGGGCATAAGAGCATCTTGGACGGGAGCACTAGGTCTGGGAGGCATGGCCACGCCCGAGCTCCCTGCCCTGCAGCCCCCCATCTAGCTGCGGCGGGGGGTGGTGGTGGTGGTAGGGGGGTGGTGTTCCTGGTTCACCCACTGGTCATGTGACTGAGTGACCCTCGGCCGTGTCAGCGGACCACGCGTGTGTGCTGGGGCCGGGGTCTCTGGCCTGGGAGCCATGGGGGACTTGGGCTGGGCACTTCTCCACCTGGCCTTCCGTTTTTGCCGAGTACCTGGGTCAGAGCGACCCCCTCTTGCCGTTATCTCAGGGGTGCTGGGAGGGATGGTGCCTGGGGTGTGGTGATGCCTGGCACTCAGGTCTCCTTCGGGAGCTGGACTCTTCCTCAGACGAGGTTACGTGTGCGAGATATCTCGAACGGCAAAGTCAAGTCCGCCGCGACGACGATGAGGAAAGGGGACCCCTCCGTCCTGGGTCTGTGCTGGGGGCCTGGCGCATGGTAGCTGGTCCTCCCGGATCTCTGGGGCTGTGCCCCTGGAGCACATAAGGTGCAGAGAATTTCAGAAACCTGCTTTCCTGATACTGCCTTCAAAATTCTACGAATGGGGGACGTGGATAAGGAGGGCTTTGGGGGTGGGTAGGTCTGTGGGGTGAGAACCAGGGGGCTCCCAAGGGACTGTAGCATAGCCGGTATGTGGAGAGGGGCTGGAAGTGGGTGTGGCTGGACGGCAGGTGCACATGTGTCCCCTCCGTGTTCCCGATGGGCACCTCCCATCCCCCAGGGTCAGGTCAGAAGCAATGGGCACCATGGGCTCTGAGAGGTTAGCCCTTCAGAAAGGCTTCACGGAGGAGGGGCTCCGTGCCCTGGGCCAGGGTGACCGAGTAGGAGCTTGCTAAGTGGAGAAAGGGAGCAGGGGCTGATGCGGAGGGAAGTGGCAGCGGTGGTGGCGGCGGCAGGGATAGTCTGGGAGGAGCCGGGCAGCTGCTGGTGGGCCGGTTGGGAGCATGGGGGCTGGGCCCGGAGACTGGCCTCCTCCTGCCCCGGGGTTTCCACTCTGCTTCCTGTAGTGGGCTGAGCCGGTATTCATGCCTGCTAGCTACAGGATGCTTTTTTCAGTGTGACCAGCCGGGCAGAAGAGCTGAGTGACAAGCAGCTCGTGGCCCAGCCTTGGGAGAGCAGGACCGTCTCTGCGCCGAGTCCTGGCCCGGGCTGGATGCCGGAGTGGGAACCGGGGACGGCCCGGAGGGCGTGCCCAGCACGGGCCCTCGCGGTGGAACCCGGGTGCCCCTATCTGCTGTGTGGCCTGGCTGCCGAGGAGTACAGGATGGCACGGAAGCCCCAGGGGCCTGAGCCCACCTCCCTCTCCCTGCTCTCTCCATCCCTCTCTTCCTGCCTGGCCTACGCATGGCCAGTCAGACAGAAGACACGGCTGCTGGAGACCCTTAGGCAGAGCTCTGCTGGAAGAGTGGGGGTTCGGCTCGGCCTGGGGCTGGGGTCCGTGAGGTTGCAGGCCACCCCCGAATGTGGAGGCCGGGGCTGGGGGCGGGGAGAAGGCACGAGAGACAGGCCAGCCCCAGGTCACTCTGGGCCTCTCCTGCAGGAGAGGGAGGGCAGGAGTGGGACCCTCCTCTCCTCGCCCATCCACCTGCCTCCTAGACCCCCCTGCGGCTGGCGTGCTTGTAAGGGGGGTGCACAGGTCTGTCTCCAGGGCGGGAGGCTGGTTTCCGCAGACCTCACCCTCTGGGGGCTGCTCGCACTGTCCCCTCCACCCCTCTCCTCCCATCGTGGCTGCTGTGGCTGCTGTCCCCCAGGCCACCTCTTCCAGGGCTCCTTCACAGGGGACCCCGGGGCAGGGTGAGGGGCGGGGCTGGGGAGCCAAACACACCTGGTGCCACCCGGCTCTGCTCCTCACCTGTAGGCACCTGGGCAGGCAGGTCCTGTGCTCTGGCCTCGGGTCCCTCATCCATGAAATGGGGGCAGCAGGTGCTGCCTGATGTGTCGGGCCCAGGAGGGAAGACCAGGTCTCTTAACGCTCGGCTTGGGGGTCCCTGGCTTCCCTCCGGGCTGCTGTTGGTGAGGCCCTCGAGGTGGGGCAGGGTCTCACCTGCTTCTCCCTCACCTCACACCCGTCCTGCGACCCCTGACAGGCGGTCTGAGCTGTTCCGGCTCCTGGGGGCCAATGCCCAGGTGAGGGAGGGCCCAGGTCAGGCCAGGCAGGCTCCAGCGCCAGCTGCGCCTGTCGTCTGTCGCTGGGGTTCGGTTTCCTGGAGCTGGTGCGATGCAGGTGGGCTGCAAGACCGGTGACCTCGAAGCCTGGAGCCCGAGTGCCTCTGAGCCCGGGGGAGGTGGCTGGGGGTAAACGAGGAGGCCTTTTCCTGGGGGAAGGGGTGCTCAGGCAGGGGAAAGCAGTCTGCCCGTGCCCTCAGCCTCATGGGTGGCTGGCATGGAGAGGGGCTGCCGGGGCGGGGGTGCCAGGCCTTGGCAGGGGCTGGAGGGAGGCTGGGCCAGTGGGCGCCGGTAACCGAAGCCTCTGGGATGCATGTGGGGTTTGGTGGAGCATTTGGGGCACGGCTCCGCCCGCTTCACCTTGAGGCTGGTGGTGGGGGTGGGGGGGAGACGGGCAGGGCTGGGGGGGAGGAGCGTGCTCGTGGACACCTGCTGGCCTCTGGCCTCCCTGCAGCCACTCAGCTTCTGTAGGAGGTGAGGGCTGGCACGGCCCTTCCTGCTTGCTTTATAGGAGGCAGGGATGCTCTGGGCGGTGAAGAGGCAGAGGATGGGGGCTCGGTGGGGGGGCGCCTAACCTCTGGGCTCTTGCTGGGGCGGAGACCAGAAGTCCCAGGCAGCTGCGTCAGGGGGGTTGTGGCTGGTCTCAGACCCTGAGAGGAGCTGTGGCCACTCCTTGTGAGGCTGCGGGCCGCCCTCCCCATGGGGTGACCTGGGGCAGAGTCAGGGGGACCCCGCTCTGGGAGAACCATGGTGGCCCCTGCCGTGGGGGTATCCCCAGCGGGGTCTTCAGGGGCTTAGAAGCCAGTGGATGCCCATTGGCGGGGGTGCTGATGTGGTGACAGCACGTGGACGATGGAAGGCCAAAGGCCCCACAGGCTCCTTAGTGCCCGCGAGGAGGCGGCCAGCGGCAGAGCAGCCTGGGCCGCGGGCCGCTGTGAGTGACCCGGAGCCCCAGGCACACCCGCGTGTGAACCTGGACACGGGCTCTGTCAGGAAAGTGAGTGTCTGCTCCTTGGCCTCCTGGGAGGAAGGGGTGGGTATGTGAGGGGGCAGGGGTGTTTGAGAGCCCACAGTGGAGTGCGTGTGCACCTGCGCCTTGACAGAGGGTCAAAGGGAAAAGAGTGGGTTCTGACGGACCCCAACTGACGGGGCCGCGGGGAGAAGTCAGCAAAGAGCACTCGGGACTCCCCTACCGCGTGGCCTTACTGAGCGGTGCAACCACAGGGGGTAGGACACGGTCTCGCCCACGTCTGACTGACGGGGACACAGAGGTGCAGAGGGCTGTGTCCTGGCCTGAGTCCCCAGGCCTAGGAAGCTCTCGACCCGTTTCCTCAACGTCAGACGGCTGCGTGGGCCTCAGTTTCCTTTTCTGTAAGTGGTGGCTCTCAGGGCGGGGCCGTTGAGGCTGGGAGGTGCGTCTCCACCAGCTCTCCCGGAGGGGCTGCTCGGGATGGCCCGGTGCCCACAGAGGAGCGGGGCCCGTTAGGGTTGGGCGCTGAGCTGTGGGTGGGGCCTGAGCCCCGGGCTCTGCGCAGGGCCGGCCAGTCAAGTGGAAGGCCCCAGCCGATTGTCGGCCGCCTTCTTTTCCTCTCCAAAGGCCTTTTGACGAAGCGGATTTGATTAAGACCTTTTGAAATTACTTAATGACATTACCCACCGTCCCGACAACCCCCTTTAGAAAGCCTTTCTCGAGGGGCCTCCTGCCTCCCATTCCAGGACGGGCCCCTCTCCCGGGCGATGCTGTGGTCCCCGGGGCCTGCCCAGGCCTCAGCCCATCAACAGTCAGGCCCTCTGCATCTCCTCCCACTCAAGTGCCTACCCCAGGCCCGGCCTCTCCCAGCACGAGCCTCCTCTCCCTGGGCCAGCCCATCCATCTCCGACCTGTCACCCCCATTGTCCTTGGCCGAGGGGCTGCGGCCCCGCCTTCTGGGGAGTGGGCCAGGAGCTCCCTGTGTGCGGGTCCTCTAGTTCCGGTGGGGGTGTGCCGGCCTGGGGCAGAGGCTGGCAGGGGGTGTCCCAGGAGTCGCTCCTGGAGGCTTTTGACGCGAGGGTGTCGCGGCCTCCCTGCAGGGGCTGCCCATCCCCATGGCCCCTGGGCCACTGTTGGCCTCCCCTGACCATTCCAGGGACAGAGAACAATGAGGCCCTAGGCATGGCCCCAGTCCAGGTGCTGCCAGCAGCTTCACGGTTCCACGTCAAGACTTGCTCCTGGGGACAGATCCGCAGTCCATAGACCCGCTCCTCCCGGAGCTCAGGGAGCTCTCCCTCCCCGGCAAGAGGCTGCCGGGTCTTCCCTTCCACTTGGCATCCTGCTGGGATTCCGTGAGGCTGGGGAGGCCACGACCACCTGAAGCTAACAGACAGCCCGTGCTCTGCCCGAGGATGCACGGCGAGAGCGTGGCTGGGCCAGGACGGGCACAACAGGACCCGCGGCTCTAGCTCCGGTTTTCTGCATCCCCACTGCCGTGCCCCACGTCCCCGTGAAGACAGTTCCCGTAACCACGTGTGTGTGTTTAGCAGGTGGCGGTGAGGGAGGGATACGGCCAAAAAACAACCAGAATGAATTCAGTGGGGTTTGGTAGGTTGAATCAGCCTTCGGGCTTGGAACAGTTTCTTGAGCCTTATGGGGTGGTGGGGTGTGAGGGGCATGTTCTGATGTGCAGGAGCAATGGCAGCCTCATTGGAGCCAGTGGGCATGCCTTGATGGATGCCCTGGCCCTTGGCTGTATGTCCCAGCTTGCCGGTCCACATGGACCTGTGGAGGAGCTGTGTTCAAACCACCTGGTAATTCCCCTGCATCTTTTCCTCAGACCTAGCCTCTCTGGCCTTGTGATCTGGCTCGAGAAAGCCAGCTCCCGTTTCGGCCAGTCCGTCCCTCCCTGCCCTCCAGCTTCCCCGCCTGGCAACAGACTTCTCTGCTGCTGCAAGTCCCTGGGGCTTTTCCAGTGCAAATTCATACCCCTAAATTCCATACACGTCTGCCCTGGGCCTTGGTTTCTCACTCTGCACCAGGGAGGGAGGACCCATGTGCCCCAGGGTTTCTCCACTTCTCTGCTCTGTGTCCAATCTGTGCACCCCACGAACACCCACCAGGATCCCCTCACCATGTGTTTTGCCACTTCCTACCTACTTCCTGGGGCCGTGGGCTGGGCAGGAAGGTGGGGCCGCCGGCGTGATTGACCCTGGCAGCCGGCTCTCCTGCTTTGATGTTGCTCACAAAGATCACAGGCTTCCTACAGGCTAGAAACTGGGGGGAATTTCGCCGAGGAGGGTGCAGAGGCTGGGCTGGAGACAGGAGGTGGGGGGGTCCGAGTCATGGGCAGGTGGGTGTCCCTGTGGTGTCCAAGCGACATGCTTTCAACTCCATTCTGCCCCCTGCCCCTGCAACATGAGTCCGCGGGAAGCTGGAGGAGGCAAGACCCCAACAGACACCAGGACAGACTTGTCGCCTCTCAGGCTGTGGGACCACTGCCCAGACACGTGTGAACTCGAAGCCTGTCAGGTGAGGGCTGAGAGGGTGTAGCTCTGCCTCTGCGGGGGGCCTCTGGGGCAGAGGTTCGGAGATGAATGGAGGGAGTCTGAGGTCCACCCTGCGGCGAGCTCCCCCGCCACCTTCTGCCTCGCTAAGGTGCTCGGAGTGCTGGGGACCAGGGGAGGCTGGGGCAGCAGGGGCCTGCTCAGGAGGACCAGAGGATCGAATCAGGCCCGGGACATAAGGAGGGACCTGCTGAGAGAGAAGGATCCGGGGCTCAGACTGGACCCCACTCCCTGCTGCACGGCTGGCACCTGAGGTCTGGGTAGTGGGGGGCAGTACCCTAACCTCAGAGGCCTTGGGATGGGGCAGGGTGGTGGCCCCTGGTCTGTCAATGGAGAAGATCCTTTCTCCGGCCCACGTCTCTGGCCGGTGCCGACAGCCCCCAGCCCACCCTCTGCCCAGGCCTGGTTTGCTGGAGCTGGAGGTGACTCCCCCTGCAGCAGAAGGAGAGACAGCAGCTGGCTGGTGAGGTCGGAGGTCACCTGCCTGGGGGCTCCTGGGCTGCCCGCCCGCCGCCGGCACTCCGCTCCGCCATGGCTTGGAAAGGGCCCAGGTGGGAGCTGTCAGCGTCCAGAGGGCCCTAGCCCCGGGCTCTTGGCACTCAGAGGTCAGTGGAAACCGGAGCTCTGTTTGTCCAGCTCTGTGGACAAGCATGCTCCAGGCCCAGCTGCCAGGGACCCCCAGGCTCGGGGGCCCGCAAGGGTGAGGCCAGGGCCAAGAGGGGGCTGCCGCCCTTTCAGACCCCAGGGAGCCGCTGGGGTCCAGGGCTCAGAGTTGGTCCCAGGAGGAAACCAGGGTGTGGAGCAGGTAGGTTTCGGGTGAGCTGGGGATGGCCCCCAAGCCAGGGAGACTGGCTGGCTGCTGGGAGGTCCCCGTCCCTCCAGGTGACCCAGCAGACCCCCACAGGAGGACTCTGCTTGGGGCTGTGTGTGGGGCTGTCCCAGGAGGCCCGGGCACGCTGGACTTTTGCCACCCCATCCCCCACCCCAGCTGTCTGTGAAAACACCTGCCTGGTCTCGTCCTCAGGGCACGGGGTAGGGGACTCTCCTCCCCCACACATCCATCATGTGGCACTGCCTGGCGGGGCCCTGCCTGTGTCCGGTTGAGCCTGCAGCACCCCTGCCCTCTCCCCGGGGTGCCGGTAGCCCCTTTCCAGACCCTCATCTTATCCCTTAATTTAACTGGCCCTTCTGGAGGTCTGGCCTCCCCCTGTGGTCTGAGAGTCCCAGGAAAGCCTCTTGTCCACTGGCCTGCTGGTGGGCACAGCTCCTGACCCCGGCCCGGTGGGTGCCGCTGTGCCCTTGGGCGGGTGGCTTGGGACCACACAAGAAGAAGTGGGAGGTTGGCCTGGCCAGAGACTTGGGGGCTTCCGGTGGGAAATGCCAGAGCTGGGTGGGCAGGGCGGCGGCTCCCAGGGCCTCAAGGGCCAGCCTGGGTGCAGGGCCGGGACAGCCCACTGGGGTTGAGGACAGCTTCCGGCGGGGGCCTGGCGTGCAAGGCAGGGTCCAGGAAGCTGCTCTGAGGGCTTGTGTGGGCCGGGCAGGAGGGGCGCATCTCCCATGCTGCTTGTCTGGCTGCCTTTATTAAGCACCTGCTGTGTGCCCGACCTGGGCCCGGAGCCTCCGGGTCTTAGTTCCATCCGTCTCTCCCCCACGCCCCTTGGCAGGGCACCACCACCCGTCCCATTTCACAGATGCGTGGCCGCAAGTGTGCGGGCCTGCCCTGTCCCTCTGTTCCCAGCCCCGGTCCAGAGACCGGGAGAGCCTCGGACACGGCGATGGAGCCCAGTGCCTGCGAGGTGCCATCCGCCCGCCCGCCCGCCTCCCAGGGGCACGCTGGTGGGGGAGGGGGTCTGGGGTAGAGGAGGGGGCGCTCCAGGAAGGGGGCGGCAGGGCAGCCCCCCAGCCGTCCTCACCCTGTCACCCCAGCAGATGCTCCTAGCACCCATTGGACACTGAGCACCTCAATGAGGGAGCCCAATTTGGAGACAAAGGCCGGGCGCTGGGGACAAATACTCATGGACACTGTCAGCAGCGAGAGCCAGGCAGCCGCGCGAGGCCCACAAAGGGGCTGGGGGAGGGGCGTGAACGGCCGGGGCCGCACTTGCCACCGTTGCCCAGGCGACGGCCCTCTCCCGGAGAGGTCTGCTGGGCCATTGTCCGGGGCACACAGGACGTGTCATACACCAGATGGCCGTGTGCTGTCTAAGTCAGTTATCGGGGGACAGAGTGAAGGAATGCGGCCGGCACGGCGGGCCGGGGCGCCATCTGTTCCCGCAGACCGCGGGCACCGGGTGGGCACTGAGCGCCCGGCCGGCCTGGCCCAGCCTCCACCGCGGGCTTTAATTAGCTAATTCCATAATTGGGCTTTATTTCAGGTAAATTGCATTTCACACCCGAGAGGGCCGCAATGGGCCGTCCAGGAGTGAGGCACTCGGGGACTCTGTGTGCAGTCGATAATACGGGAAACAAAGCTGGGCTGGGTGCGGGGGCCGTGCCCTGCCCAGATGGGCGGCCCCGCGCCGAGCGCACCGAGGGCCGGGGGGCCGGGGTGCCGGGGCGCCGCGGAGGGCCCTGCGCTCCCGCCAGCCGCTTCCTGGGGTTTCCACAAATATTTACCCAACAAGGAAACAACAGCGTTTGCCTTTCCAGTAATTGTTGCTCCCGCCCCTCCCGGTGGGTGCAGGCGGGGGAGGCCCCGGGCCCTGGCCGTCCCTCCTGCCCTCCCCCGCCCTGGCCAGTGCTGGTCGGTCCCGATACCCAGTCCCCACGGTGGGAGGCCCTGGGGAGCACCGACGCAGTGGGGGTCGGCAAAGTGGGACCCCCCCTTCCCCCTCCATAGGGAGCCTGGGTTGCCTATCCTGACACGGGCCAGCTGGCTGCTTCCAGGTGTCTTGGGACAGCCCCGTCCTCTAGAGGTCAGCTGCCCCCAGCCCTCACGGCCTGCGTGCGGGTGCAGACGGGCTCTGGAAGGAGAGCAGGAGGGCAAACCGTCCTGGAGGAGGGTGTGCAGCGGGCTTGCCGACTCCACCCGGCTGATCATGCCCGCATCTGTGAGCTGAAGGGGGGGACTTGGGGGGGTGGGGTGGGGGGCGCCCAGGGGGCAGGGCGAGGGCGGGCTGGCTCTCCCTGGCATGTGCCCCCAGCCTGCTCGAAGCTGGGCAGCCCCAAGGGAGCTCCCTGTTACCGCAAGGGGACATCAGGGCCTAGAGGGGGGTGGGGATGTCCGTGTGGGGGCTCCGGAGCCCAGACCATCCCCTGCACGTATGCCCGGAGGAGCCAGTCTGTGTTCCTCGATGGTCCTGCGCACGCGCCCCCGCCCCGGTAGAGCCCCTGGGTCCTTGGTCAAGGAGGAGCCTGGCCTGGGAGGGGCAGACAGGCCAGAATATGTCCCCTGAGGTGGTTACCCCCCAGCACCCCACAGGCCTGGTCCTGGCAAGGTGCCCGCCTTCCCCAGGGGCTCAGGGGCTGCTGGGAGACGGGCAGTGACCACATGTTCACCACGGCAGGTGGTCAGAGCTGCCCCGGGGGTAGCCCCAGGACCATAGGAGCCCTGAGCAGGAGGCACGCCCACCTGGGCCGGAGCCTTGGGCTGGATCCACAGCCTCCGTGAGCAATCTGAACCCTGACCCCTCCTCTGGGAAGTGAGTTCCTATTCAGCAGCTCCTGGACACTTGCCTCTAAGCAGGCCCTAGGGGTCCTGTCCACCAGGCAGGAAGGAAAGGTGGCGGGACCCGGGAGGAGGTCGGGGGCCGATGCCCACAGGTAGGTAGGCAGGCAGCGGAGGGCAGGGTGCCCTCCCCTCTACACCAAGCCCTGAGGCCCCACCCCCAGTGCTCGGCTGGGGACAATGACCTCACCGGTCAGCCCTGTCCCCTCGAGGGGTCCCAAGGCCCGGAGGGGGCTGCCGCTCGTGAGCAGGCTGCCGGAGGAGCTGGGCCACAGACCAAAGAGACTCGGGTAGTGGTGAAGGGGTGAGGGCTGGAAGAGGCGCCCACAGGAGCAAAGGCTGCAGGGCAGACCTTCGGTCCTGGCCGCGCTCTCTCCCTCCGCTCAGCTCTGCGGACAGGTGCAGGCTACGGGGCTGGGGCAGTGACGGCCTGGCCTCAAGGTGCTTCCGGGTCCCTGGGGCGGGGGGTCCTCCTCCCGGAGAGCTGGGGCTCCGGCCTCTTCCCCTTCCCTGGGTTGGTGCAGAAGGCAGCGCGGGCGCTCGGCGAGGCAAAAGCTGGGGTTGTGCCTCCACGGGACGGGGCTGTCCCGAAGATGGACCTCTCCCTCGGGAATCAAGACAAGTGCAGGCCCGAGACCAGCTCCGTGACTCCACGTTTATTAGGAAAAGCGCCACAATTAAGGGTCAAAATCACACCGTGAAACTCATTAAAACACAGATTCCAAATCACCACAAATTATTCTGATTTCTGTGAGCTGATGCCCAGGAGGAGCCCCGTCTCGTGCAGGGGCTGAGAGACCCCTACGCCTGCCCCATGCTCGGCAGCTGGCCGGGGGACGGGACAGTTCTGGTGTCCTTCTAGCTGCCCAGACCCGGTGGGGAGCTGCAGTGGGGGCTGTGCGCAGGGCAGGGGTCAGTGGGAGAAGCTGCCAGTCCACAGTGGGGGACAGTCCACCCCCACGGAGCACTACGGGCACTAAGGCGGGCCGGCCCTCCTGCTGGACGTGGTGGCCTCAGGGTCCCTCATAACCCTGGCCTCTGAGCCAGTCTCTGCAGGTGGAGAGCATGGCCCGGGCCTGGATCGCCGGCACCCTCGGTTTGGCACGGGCTGGGCCTGCCCTGCCCTGCCTGCCTCCTCCCTGGGTCCTGGGTTCGAGGCTGAGGGTGGGTACCCACAGACCCCGTCCTGACTGCCCTCTGTCTCCTCCCAGGAGGTCCCCTGGGGCCTAGCAGGGTGGGCCTGCTCACACCTGTGTTTTGTCAGCCATACACGCGGGGACCAAGTGCCTAGGATGCCCGGCCCCCCGGGGTCGAGACTGAGCCCTGCCACTGTGTCCCAACTGCCATACAAATCATGTGGGGTCATGGTCTCGAAGCCGAGAGGAGGCCTCCAAACCCAGCCAAGTTCTAGTACCTGCTGGCTGGAAGGGGAGGCCTCGTGACTCCCAAGGCACAGCCTCTCAGGGCGGCGTGGCCCATGGCGGGTCTGAGGCCCGGGAGGGAGGGGCCAGTGACCTGGGGGGCCGCCCCTCCCAGGTGGGAGGTGGGCTGGGCCGAACTGGGCTCCTCCGGCCCTGCCCTCGCAGGCCTGGGGTCCCAAGCCCCCGTCAGGACCCCTCATCGGGGCCCCCGCGGGGCACAGTCAGCTGCTCGTAGGTGGGGAGGGCGCCGCTGGGCAGGAAGAGCTCTGGGTTGAGGGAGCCGCAGGGGGGCGGCGCCTGGGCCCCACCCGCGCCTGGGGTCCGCTCGCCCAGCCGGCCGGCCTGGTGCAGGGAGAGGAGCTGGCGAAGCATGTCCGTGATGAGCACCAGCCTCTGGTCCAGCTGGGCCACCTGCGGAGACAGGAGCGGGTGAGGACGGGGGCAGCCCGGGTGTGCACGACGCCTCTGGGTCTGCGCCCGGTAAGGGCAGGGGCCGGGGAGGTGCCGGGGAGCACGGCCCAGGGTCCCTGCCCACGGGAGCCGTGCACGGGCCTGTGTGTGTGCAGGGAACGAGTGTGTGGGTGCGTGCGGCCCTGTGTGTGTGTGTGTGTACGCGCGCATGTGTGTGTCCGCGAATGCGGAGGAACCCCCCGCCCCCCCGCAGGCTGAGCGCATGATTCCTGCTGGGGAGGGCTGGAGGGTCGCAGGGTGGGGTCCGTCTTCCGCCGGCCCCTCTGCCCCCTCTCGGGAGCAGCACTGTCTTCCCAGGGAGCCAGGAAATCAGGACCCGTCGGCACCCATCGCCCAGCGGTCAGGCCGGGGAGGCCCCGTTTCTGGCCACGTGGCCAGCCCCGCTCTGAACACTGAGGCTGCCGATGGGAGCAGATGGGGTCACCCTGTGGGACTGGAAGACGCGGGCGCAGCATGGGCTGGGGCCAGGGGAGGTGTCCCCCGCAGCCGCTGCCGGTTGGGGGGTTGCGGGGCTAGCAGTGCGGGGCCTGAAGGCAGCCCGGGGCAGTGCAGGGCGTCCCGGTGGACCCAGGGCAGAGGGCTGTCAAGGACAGAGGCTGTCCCTGGCCACAGGGAGTGCAGAGACCGCGAGCTGCAGGCCTGCGGGGTCCTGGAGCGAGCCGAGGTCGCTGTGCGCATCAGGGAACGAAGCAGGCCCTCTTGCAGCTGCCAAGGGCCCCTGGAGCACCGGACAGCCTCGGGACGGTGGGGGGCGGTTCTCCTTGAGGGCTCTGCCCAGGGCCAGCCTGCTCCCCGGGACACCCCTGGGCCCACTGTTGGCTGCTGTGCCCCTTCCCCGGGACCACGCAGAGCTGGAGGCTGGCTGCACCCCCAGGGGGGAAGCTGCTGATGGGCCGAGTGGCCCTCAGCCCCATGAGGGCTGGAGGTCAGGAGCTGGGTCCCCAGGGCGGTGGGCTCCAGAGGTTGGCCACCGCCAGCGCTCCAGCCCACTGCTGATGTTGAGCTGCAGGGGAGGGGAGGGGAGAGGCTGGCGGGAACAAGACGAAGAGGGCTCTCTCCCGAGAAGCAGAGGAGTCCCTTATCCTGAGCCAGGCAGAGCAGGATGGGGGCCAGAAGGAACCCCTGTTCCAGCAGCCCTCCCCCTCTGCTGGCAGGGCTGTCTGGGAGGGGGGCCGTGCCCTGCCAGGCGACGCATCTCCCCAGTTTTGCAGGGCTGAGGCTGGTGCAGTCTCTGCTCCTTGCCGGTGGCTCTGGGTGTGAGAATTACCTGTCTCAGGCCCCCTAGGAGAGCTGCTCATCTGAGGCCCCAACACCTGGGCCCAAGGGACCTGATCCTCTGTTTTCCCAGATAAATCTGTCGCGGGAGCCCCGGCCATCAAGAGAAGGGGTGTAGGACTTCTCTGGTCTGCTCAGGTGGGGCCTGGGACCACTCAGCTCTCCTAGCCCCCAAACTGAGAAAAGCACCCCAAACCACAGACAGAGACACAGACCCTGAGGCCCCAGGAGTAGAAGGGCCTTGTGCCTGGTCACCAGCTGGGACCCCTGGCTCTACCATTGCACCCTGCAAGCCCCCCCGCTGGGCTCCTGTGATGGAAAGACACGTGTGTCAGGCGGGGAGGGGTCAGGGCAGCTGGTCGTGGGAGAGGGTGAGAGCGGGCTGGGGTGGGGTCCTAGCTAAGCTCAGAAGGCTGTGTGGACACAGTGAGCAAGGCAGGAGGGGACATGGGGTGTGGGGACTTGGCCCTAAACCCCATCCCTCTTCCTGGCCCAAGACCCCCCTGGGGCCCCTTCGTTCTGCCCCCTGTGGGCGCCCTGGGAGGCCCCCGGGAGGTCGCCTGGGCTCCTCGGGCTCTGCACAGCAGTGGCTCTGACGGAGGCCTGCGCAGGTGCGGCTGGGTGTCAGTCGGTGTGGCATTAATTAGCGCACGGAACACGTTACAGAAGAGCATTTGTGGTTTCATAAATTTTCACTCCATGGCACTGGAACATCTGTTGGGGCCCCCAGATGTGTAAGTGGGCACAGAAGCCTTCGCAGGGTGTTCCCGGATAAAAAGGAAACAGAAGTGTGGCTGGGAAGCAGGAGGAGTGGGGGTGGCTGGGCGTGGCGGAGGGACGGGCTCTGTGGTCCTGCCACGGGGCGCTCTCCAGCGGACCATACTGGGGCAGGCAGGGGTGTGGTGAACGTGGGGTGGGGGCAAGCCTTCTGGACCCCTCCTGGCCCGTCCCCCCTCCCTCCCAGAGCTAGGCCCCCTCCTAGAGCTTGGTGGTCACACTGAGTGCCAGCCCCGTCCCCCCAGGACTGCCCTGGGCTCAGCTGCTGGCTCTGAGCACCCCGAGTGGGCCGTGCATTGCCCCGCCCCCCAGCCCCCGGCCCCCTCAGTGGCTGATGGAGTCAGACTCGCTTCTGCTCCGGAGTGGGGCGCCACAGTGGTCCCAAGACCCACTCAGCAGCCCCTTGGCCGGGTTTCCCTCCTTCTCTCAGGCCTGTGGGCTGAGGAGGGCCCCAGCCAGGGGGACAGGTGGGTCGCTCCTGCTTGGCCTTGGGACCCGCTCCGTCCCTTCTCAGACAGATGGCCCCCAAGGTGGCCTTGTCCCCTCCCTTCTCTGCTTGAGCGCAGGGTGCTTCCCCCCCATTCACACGTAGGTGGGACGCTCCATGGCCAAACCCCAGCGGCCGAGAGGGGCATCCACCTGGCTGGTGCCCTGGGGATGGCAGCCCCATGTGCTGGACCATGACGGCGCTCCCCGGAGCCACAGGGCAGATCAATTTTGGGGAACTCGGACCTCACGGTTCCTGGCAATCTGATAGAGACTACAAGGACGGGGCCGACAAAGGGCCCTTGTTCCTCGCCTCGACTCACCAGATTAATAACCACAGACGACACACGCGGGCCTCCGAGGAGAAAACAGCAATTAGACTAACAGCTAGCGAGAGGGCCCTGGGCGGCCGGCGATCAAGCCCGAGGCGACGGGACTCCTGTGTGATGTGGTTATGAATTTGTTTTCGAAAGAAAATCTTGAAAAAGAGTCTTTCAAGCGAGATTTTTACAGAACCTGCTCAGCCTTGATTCTGGTTTTCAACCTGCTGATGGCCCTGACGCTCTGGGGGGACATGGAGGGCTGGGGCTGGAGGGAGGCACCTGTGGTGCCCTGGGTCCCTGCTGGCTGGAGTCTGGAGGTGGGGCGGAACCTCCTGCTGGGACATCCTAGAGCCCTCTGCAGGGTCCCTGAGCCCTCCTGTTTGCAGACTGTCCCGGACCCCCCTGGGCTGCAGGGAGTTGGGGGGCTTCTAGGAACAGGAGCACAGAGCCCTAGCTAGCAACACCCTGGCTCGCACACCGGGGACACGCTTGGTGACGCAGCCGTGATCACTGCGCATCTGCACGCTGGCTCTGCCCTCGCTTCATCCTCTCCCTGCACTCCCCATCCCTCCTGCAGGGCCTGGCTCTCCCTGGCGCCCCTGCCCCTTTCACAGACACCAGGAGGTGTGGGAGTGAAGGGCCGGGTTATGGGGGTGCCGTGGGGCTGCCGTCGGAATCCATCAGGTGGGTGATGTGGCCGAGTTCCGGCTGTGCCTCTGGTTGGTCCCTGGAGACACAGCTGGGGGCAGGTCTAGGAGGGGCTCATGGGAGGGGTCCCCGGGGCCACCCTCCCAGCCCCCACTCTGGCCAGGCCAGGAGGGAGCCCTGTGCTGGAGCGCTCAGGACAGAAGCCCACCTCCCCTGTGCAGGGCCCCAAAGCCCCAGCCACTCCTCAAAGTCTCGTGGTTGTGTGTGGAATCACCCCTCCAAACACAGAGTTCAGGAGAAGCCCCAGCTTGGGCAGGACATGGGGTCTGAGGAGTGAACTGGCGTATAGGGGTGTGTGTACCCGGTCCGTGAAAGAGCCTGGCCACACCAAGGGGGAGCCTTGGGCTCTGCTGGACCCAGGGAGGGCTTGGTCTGAGAGGGGGGACCCCCACACTGGGCCGCGGGGCCGGTGAGCAGATTCTAGGAGGTGGTCCTGGCCCCTTACACAGGACTTCTGAGTTGTCTGTCCCCATAGAATTCCATGCTCATGCCCCCCTCGTGGGCATGGCCCCTGGCCTTCACTCTGAAAGCCGCTGCTGGGTCAGGGAGGGCAGTGGGGGTCAGAGGGACCTATGGCCTCTGCCCCCTGTGCCCACAGAGAGAAGCCACAAAGATGGAGCACTGGCTCCGTCTGGGGTCTGCCTGCCCAGAGCCCTCTCTGCTGACCATGACCAGAGGGCACCCTTGTGTGACAGGTGTAGGCCGCTGTCCTCTGGACCTCTGGGCCAGGCTCAGGTCAGGGACGCACCCAGGACCTGCCCATCAGCCCCAGGCTGAACTCAGACTGTGAGAACATAGCTTCCTCCACCCCATCTAGGTCCTTCCACCTCTCTGGGCCCATCCTGTTCCTTCTGAAGTCTCTTCATCTCGGAAAAAAGCTCCAAATTCAGCATCATGCTTGGTGCTCTTGTCTGTCGGCAGAGCCTGGGGGACTCCTCCATGGCCCAGCCTAGACTAGGCAACCAAACTCTCTCTCTGGGACGGGTGCAGTAGCCTGCCAGCCAGCTTCCCGGCCACCCCCAACGTGCTTCTACAGGCCTTTCCAAATACACGATAGGTCACGCTGCTGTCCTGCTCACACCCTCCTGAGCAGTCATCCAATTACCAGAAGACTGAGTCCCTGCGTGGTCTGCGGCATGCCCCCCAAGCCCCATGCCCTTGGCTCTCTGGTCTCCCTTCCTTCCATCCTCTTCATTTGCTCCACTCCAGAGCTCTGGGCTGGTAAACGTGGTGGCCTTTGTCCCTGCTGCTCCTGCTGCAGGCATCAGTCATCCCTCCACCCCCCAGGGTCTCACCAGCATCACCAACCTGAGGTCAAATCCTTCCCTTGCCACGGCCCACCCGATCCCCCAAGAGCAGCCCATATTTTCCCCAAGACCCCTGGTATGTGCTTGTGTCTCTCACTACAGTCAGGCTCCAGGGGCCCGGGGCCTCTGCCCTTCCTTGCCAGCACCTGGGGGCGGACAGAACCAGTGCTTTGTTGCCCAGCAGCTGGACCCCAGAGCCCCCCAGGGAAGGGGAGGGGGCTCAGGGTGCCTGTCGGCCTGCCTGGGGCAACCTGTCCTAGGATGTTCTGCCCAGCGGGCAGCCTGGCTGGCCTGGAGCGCGCATGTGGCCCGAGGTCCGCCCCTGGCGCTGGGCCTCTGACTCCTCAGGGCTTGGGCGCTCCCCTCCCCCACGGCAAGAAGCTGACAACAGCACCCATAAATCACCCTTTCGTTAGGGCCCATGGGGCTGGGCTGTCTTACAGAGCTGGGTATGAGTGGGAATAGATCACAGCGCTTCATAACGTCCTAATTTACGGCAGGAGACGGTGTAATTGTGTTTATGACTTTGTTTTAGTGCTTTAGCTCTTGGAGAAAAACCAACCGCGCTTCTAGCGCGGGAGGATTTACTGCCAGTCCCAGCCACGGCTCTGCTGGAGCTCTCCATCCCGATACGAGCCGCCGCGCACCCATCGCCGGGGGGGGGGGGGGGCCACAGGGCCGGGTGCGCATGCGCCGAGCCGCAGGGGTTGGGGGTGGGCCTGGGGCCTCTGTGGGCGGTTCTGGGGGTGTGCGAACCGGGAGGGCTGCGCACCACTAGGTTCGGATCCAAGTGGAGGAGGGCTCGGGCACCGGAGGGTCTGCCCAGGGTCCTGTCTGAGCCTGGTGGCCTTGGCCAAGTCCCTTGGCCTCCCTGAATCTGTTTGCCCACGTAGCCTGCCGGGATGCCAGAGGAGCCTCCCTTTGCAGGTGGTTGCAAGGACTGGAAGAATGCAGGAACCCTGGAAGCAGTGTCTGGCGCTCACGGACCTCCCGTGCAGTGTCCCATGGACGGTCCTCAGTGATTCCCGCAAGCACGTGTTCCATGGCGCCCATGTGCCGCGCAGACCTCCACCATGTGCGGGAACGTGCCCACGGGTGTACACTGGCCTTTCTGGGGCACGGGAGACTGGAGACTGGAGAATGCTGGAGAATGCATGAGCTGCCCTGGGTGTGATTTTACACAAGTCACCGACCACTAAATCGTTCCCAGAGCTGCCGAGGGTGTGAGCCGGTCTGCCAGGACCTCTAGGCCCCTGGGCCTTTGCATGTGCCATGCTGCTGGGACAGAGCAACTCAGAGGCTGAGCAGGGACCCCACCCCCAAGCAAGGGGCTCTGTTGGGGGCCAATGTCTTCTAACAGGGATTTGTGGTCACCAACCCGTGTCCTTCTGCCTGTCTCCCAGGGTCCTCTGCTTGGCCAAGTCCAGGCTAGGGGTGAGCCTCGGCCCAGAGAGGACAGCAGACATGGCAGCCACTTGTGTCTTGGCCCCGGGACTGGTGTCACGGTGGGGTTGATGACTTGGCACTTTGCTTAGGTGAGCATTTCAGAGGCCACAGACCAAGGCCTCTGTCCTAGTGTCTGTCCCTTGCATGTCCTGCTGTCTGGGCCGCAGGGAGGAAGGAGGAGGCCGCGCTGTGGCAGGTGGACCGAGCCACTGCCGGGGTCAGCCGTGTCTCAGCTGGGTCCTCTGTAAAGCGTGACCAAATGGCTGAGGACCCGGTCAGTGCCACCCCATCCCCAAGACCCTTCTAGAGGTCTTCCAGTGCCGGCTGGCCCTCACTGACCACCCCTCAGGACTGCAGGTTGCTTCCCTCCAAGAGAGCACCGTGACAGGGAAAGGGCCTTCTACCGGCCCCGCAGACACCTGCTCGCCCAGGGGCTGCCTTGCTGATGCCTGGGTCTCAGGGAGCTTAGCACTGCCTTGGTCCAGACCAACTGTGGACCGGGGTCTCGGGATCATCACACCCGTGTTCACCAGGCCGGCACAACCTGGCCCACACTCGCACCCAGCCCCGGGACCTGCCTGTGCACAGACACCCCCTAGTCTCGGCCCTGGCTCTGTGCCCTCCCCGGGGCCTCGCCTCTCCCAACATGCATCTCAGCATAGCAGGTCACAAAGAGAACTGCACCCAACCCCGTCCTCCTGTCTCAGGGTTGGTGCTGGCCCTCCCTCGGTGCAGTGCTCAGCTGGGGTGCCCTTGTGCCCCAGAGCACGTGCCCTGAATTCCACGCCTCTCCTCTCCTTCTCTGACACCCCAGCCCGGGCTGGCTGTATTCTTCGCCGGCATTGTTGGGACTCCTCTCACTGACAGGCTCAGCTCTCTCCCATTCGGCCTGGAGAGCTGCTAGGCCGAGCTTCCCCACGCTGACCTGAGCTAGCGCCCTCTGCAGAATTCCCGGCAGGGGGAATCCCCCATGCAATGTAATCTGCAGCCCCCTCACTCAGTCCTCCCAGACCCCCTTCTCTTGGAGCCTGAGCACACACATCCCTCTTGACCCTGCCCCAGGGCCTTTGAACTTGCTCTTCCCTCTGCCACCACGTTGTAGAAACTCCACTCACATGTTGAGAGCGGCCTTCCCTGACCTTTTCAGGCAGGAGCCTGCTGACTGTTTTGCTCACAGTTCTGTTTGTAGCCCCCATGACTTCCCAAAATGTCCTTGTTTGCTGGTTTGCTTGCTCGTGGCCCCATCCACTCCCTGAAGGCTCCTGAGGCCAGACCTCAACCGTGCGGTCACTGTGGTTTCCCCAGACGGTCTCCCAGAGCCTGGCATGTAGTGGCTGTATGGTAAGCACAAGGGGGGCGGAGTTAGTGCTCTGTGAATACTCGCTGGATGAGGAAGTGAGGCCCCCCGACATTCCCCTGGGGCCCCAGTGCCAGGCAGGAGGGCAGAGGTCCTACAGGCCCAGTGCTGGCTCTCTCCCTGGCCAACACTGCTGGCCAGGCCTTTTCATTGTCATTGATTTATAAGGGCTCTTTGTATATTAAGGAGGCTGGTCCTTTCACGTGTGCATCACAAATGTGATTCCCCAGCGTGCTGTTTGTGGTTGACGACAATCATAATTATTACTGTTTGTCTTGCTGCACAAAAATCTTATCTACTCATTTGCTTTTTCACGGAGTGAGAGTCATCCCTCTTTTCCTTTATGGTTTCCAGATTTCTGTGCACACTCAGAGTGGCCTTCCCCATTCCAATGCTGAAGCATTTTTTCCTGGTGCCTTTTGGATTTATACTCTACCCATAAATCTTCGATCAGCGTGGGACTGATTTTGAACGACAGACCACGCTGCACCACACTTTGCCGAATAACCTCCCTTTTCCCCGCCGAGCGGAAATACCCTTTCTACGCGCTAAGCCCCTTGTGTCTCCAACTACCTTGCAGTCCCCATGAAAACGTGAGTAATGGCGGCCTCATAACACACTCTGCTCTCAGCTATCAGTGCACGCTTTCTGGAGGCGAAATGCCTCGCTGGCCCTGCCCCGGGGGGCCGGCAGGACAGGCTGTGAGGGGAGTGCGGACCGGCTCACCTGGACAATGCCCTCTGCCCTTGGCCCCTGTAGTCTGAGGAATCTCGTTCCTTTGCTCAGAACTGGGAGAGGACTGTCCTCTGAGCTCTGAACAGACGGCCCACTCTGGTGGCTGTGGGGCACTATGGGGTCCGAGCCCGTCACCCACCCTGTCAGCCCCAGCCTCGGCTCCCCTGCATCTGTCCGTGCTCCTGCTCCACAAGGAGCACCTTCCGGGGTTCTCACATGGCAAGTGCCCTTTGCTCATCCATATTTCTGTGGTCTCCTCCAGGAAGCCTCTCCAGGTTCTGTACTGGACGCACTGACCTGCCTCCCAGACCCCGGCCTCTGTCTCCTCTCCTCTCGACCTCACACCTGCTTCATTTCGCCCTCCCCGCACCTCCACTGCCCCGGGATGAAAGCCCCACGAGTCTGTGTGTGCTGAATCCCTCGACACAGATCCTACTCCTGGACCCTCAGCCCCCTGCCCTCCCCCTGGGCCTCCCTCAGGGCCCACACATCCACGGCCCCACCGAGCCCGGCCGACGCTGCTACGTGTGGACTTCTGCTAATGCTTGAGGGAGGAGAAGGCTCACGGGACATGGGGGGGTCAATGGCAGAGTCAGAGGACCCCGGAAGGAGGCCGGGGTGGTGGGGCCAAGACCCACAGACACCAGACGGGTGGACTGGGGGAGACCCTGCGGCGGGGGGGCTCGGTCCTCCCCGGCAGGCCGGGCCAACCCCTAGCCGGGTCCCCGGGGGGTCCTGCCAACGGAGGCCAAGCAGGGGCGGCCGCCTGCCCTGCCCACGTCCGGCAGCCCTAGCCGGGCCGACGCAGCCGCCCTGCTCGGGGTGGGGGGGCGGCGGGCGGGCGGGAATGTGGGGCAGGCTGGAGACGGAGGCTGGATGCGAGAAGCCGTGTTTGTGTTGGCGGCAGGGAGGCCCCACCGGCATCTGCTTCCCCCCGCCTCTCCTCCTGCACTGCCCCTCTGACGGGCCTCGAAGTCCCGGAAGCCAGGGGGACGCTGGGCAGAACACTTTGTACCTGGAGCCAGCGAGTGCCTGGCCTCCTGCGCCAAACCCCGGGCCGGGCGGGAGGGTGACACCAGGCCCGGTGATGGCTGGCAGGTGGGTTCTATCTGCCATTGGCCTCTCGGGCCAGGCCTGGCCACCCCCACATCCCCACCCTGTGGCACCAAGCCCGCCAGCCTCCTGGGCACCCAGCAGTGCCCCCTTGATGCTCAGCTCACCTTCCCTGCAGCTCTCCCTGGCCAACAGACCTCCTCTCTGTCCTCACAGCCTGTCCTTGCCCCAAATGAAACCCCTATAGGTCTCCCCACTGCTCTTGGGATAAAGACACAGCCCTGCCTTGGCCACAGGATCCCTCCTCTGGGTCCTGTGTCCACCTCAGTCCCTGCCCCTTCATGCCCCAGGCTGGCTTCTTCCAGTTCCTTGGATGTACCATTACTCTCCCTGCCTCAGGACCTTTGCACCAGCCGGCCCCACTTCCTGGAAGAATCCACTCCTCTGCCCAGCCCACAGACCCTTCTCATTCTTCCGGTCCCAGGGGGATGGGTCTCCTTCTTGCTCCCTCCTGGTCCGCCTGCCAGCTCCTCCCTGTTCTCCTTGCCCAACAGTCGGCCTGGGTATCGCCTGCATTAACATCTCCCCTCCCAAAGCAGGGCACTGCCAGGCATCCGTGCCTCCTCACTGGCTGGGTGACTCTGGGCCTAACAGGGAGGGGACCATGGGTTCATCCTGCAGCGTAGGGCAGCTGTGGGGGATCGTGTCTGAGAAGGGGGGGGTCTGTGAGCTTGTGGCTGGGTCTCCTGGGGGCAGGGTCCAGCTCCCCTGGACAGCTCCTTGGGCCTATGAAAGGCCGCAGTGTGTCCCCTGGGTTTCTAACACCTCACAGACGCCTCTGACCACTTCCCTGCTCCTCAACATTGGCTGTACCCCCAGCCTGATGCATGGCTCTCTCGGGCCACTCGCACTGTCCCCGCTCAGCCTGGGGCCACGTCCTCTCTCTGGACACTCGCAGCAGCCTCCCCAGCTGCTCCCTGGTGGCACACGCCCCATGGTCTCGTCCCCAGTGGCTGCGGCCCGTCAACCCGCCTCAGCCTGCAGGCGAGTGGCCGTAGGGCCCTCTCCCCGGGTCCCGCTCTGCCTGGCCGTGGTCCTTGTCCTGAGACGAGACTGTTTGCCAGGTTCTGTGCGACACAGGGCTCTTCAAGAACACTGTCCCTCAAAGGCGAAACCATCACAAAGGAGCATACCCTCTGACCAGGTACCCTGCCGGGGTCCTCCCCTCCCCCAGGTTGGCGGCACAGGGATGGGCCCTTGGTCCTTGCCGCTACGGCCAAGCCCCACTCATGCGCGTGGCGCCAGCTCCGTGCGGGAGGTTTTGGTGCAGACGGTGACGTGAGGTTCCGCGGCTCCCCACTTGCTTGTTTTCACTCAACGTGGGTTTGAGGTCGCCTTGTGGGAACATGTCCACAGAGCTGGCTCCTCGGGGTGGCCACACAGGGGTCCTTCTCATGGGACTTGGGGGGTGTCATGTGGCCAGTGTCCCTAGCCGGGGGTTGGGGAGGCCAAGAGCTCGGCTGACAGCATCCCTGTGCCTGCTCCGGGGACGCCGGGGAGGGGCTCTGCTCTGGGAACGGGTCTTCTGGGGGCCGTGGCCAAGGCTGTGCTCTGCAGTGGCCCTTCCATGTGGCCCCCTACCTGCCCTTCTGCTCCCACCATCCCCTCCTTGCCCCCAGGGGCTCACAGTCAACCCTGGAGCCATGGCCCACCCCTCTCAGTGAAGGTTTCTGCCTCCTTTGCTCCTCTCCTGGGCAGAGCCTTCCTGTAGGTGGGGGGGCTCCTGTGACCCCGATTCCAATGTGTCCTTGACCCCAAGACCAAGCCCTGACTGAACACCTCTGTCCTTCAGCTGTCTCTGTCACCTTCCCTGTCCCATAGCTTCCAAGAGGGATCGCTTCTGCCTGGCTGCTCAGTGAGGCCACGCACTGCCCAGCTCCCCGGCCACGTCCAGCCCAGGGGTCTCCCCGGACTCCACTCGCCAGCCCCCTGCTGGTCCACTCACTGCCCACTGTCCGCTGTCCTCCCCAGAGCCCCACACCCTTCTCTGCTCTGCCCCTTGAGGTCCTGTGGGAGAGGAGACCTCTCCCTGGCCTGGCCTGTCCGGCTGCCATCTGAGGCTGCCCCTCTGCGAGCACCCACCCAGTTTAGCCCTCTCCCCAAAGGACCAGCATGCCCTTCCCTCTGCAGCAGACACCCCATCCCCAACAGCAAAACAAACAAAGTCCTCTCTTGACTTTGCCATCTGTGGCCGTGGTTGCCGGTCTCTCCTGGGCCCAGGTCCCGCCCAGACCCCTGCCTGCTGGGCCTCCCCTCCAGGGTGTCAAGGCATGTGGAACTCAGCAAGTCGATTCTGGGCCTGACTGCCCTCCCTGTCTGCGCCTCTCAGGGCTCCCTTCTTAGCTAAGGGTCGGCCTAGTGACACTGGGGCTCCTTCCTCTCACACCTCTCATCTGATCCAGCCCCAGAGACACCAACATGGTCAAGGGTGGAGAGCTTCAGGACCCAGCAAATGCATCTGGAATCTGTGCCTCCTTCTGGACCCCCCTCCCCACCCCCACAGCCGTGGCCCTGGGCTGAGCCACCAGCACCTCCTGGATGTCACAGCGGCCTCCCACCTACAGTCCCACAGCCACTCTTAGGCCCTAGGAGAAGGATGTTAGAAAGGGGGCTCACCATGCACTCAGCACCAAGGCCAGGGTCACTGCAGTGGCCTTGAGGCCCACCACAAGGCAGTCACACCCTCTTTGCTGCCTTTGCTCCATCCTTGTGGGCCTTCTTGGGCAGGCTTCATCCTGCTGCAGGCCCTTTGCACCTGCTGCCTGTAAAGAGGGTCTCAATTCTACGAGCTTCAGGCTGCCTCTGCCTTCTTTTAGGTATTCACTTAGATGCCCCACTCAGGCCCGCCCTGGCATGCCTGTGACCTAGCAGCTGTCCTGTCCTTGGCACTCATCACTGTTTTGCTGACTTGTCTCCTTTGCTGTCTCTGTTGGTTCCTTAAGGGGGGGGGGGCCCTGCCTTGTTGTGTCACAGCTGCTAGCCCAGGGGCCGGCACATAGTAGGTCCTCAGGGAAGATTTGCCGAAGGAGTTACCAACCCCACCCCCCAGATGCCAGAACTCTTCAGGACAGCTCCAGGGACAGGGCGACCAGCAGAGGGGCTGAGGGCCTTGGCCTGCCTGAGCATACAGGCACGTGTGTGTGTGTGTGTGTGTGTGTGTGTGTGTGTGTGTGCGTGCACACGCAGGCTTCCACCAGAGCTGTGCTGAGGGCTGCGCTGGGTGGGGACACTGGGAGCTGGCACTGGAGGGTCCGGAGTTGGTCGTGGGGATGGGGCTGCTGGGAGAGCTAAGGAACAGGCTGGCCACCCTCCGTCCCCGGGGGGCCCTGCCTGCCCTCTAGGGGCCAGGGCGTCTGGCCTCACTGCTTTTCCCGCCTTGGTCCTGGCCTGGAGACAGCAGCCCCATGACTCAGCAGCCCAGGGCCGGGCTGCAGCTGCGGCTGACCTAGACGGGCAGGCAGCCCCTAGCCCCCGGGCCCCCCGGCCCCCGGGCCCCCGGGCCCCTGGGCCGGGACCCAGCACAGGGCCGCTCCCCCCACCCCCACTTCCTGCTCACACTCCTAGGACAGGATTCCTTGAATCAGTCTCCCCTGAGGTGGAACCAGGTTGGAGACTGGGGCCCCAGGGCTCTGGGCTGGGGTCCCAGATGGGGGCTGGGTGGCCAGGCCTGGAATCCGGAATCCGGCCCCTTTCCTGGCACCCGGAAGAGGCTTGGGGTGAGGGAGATGTGGGACGTGCCCGACGGCAGGGCTGGAGCCCCCTCCTGGAACCTGCCTTCCTAGGGAAGTCATGGGGGTCTCCTCCCCTATAGGCTCAAGCCCAGTGTCCTGCCCGGAATTTGAGGCCCGGCTGGGGGCTTGGGTGTGCCTTCCGCACCTCGTGGAAAGACAACACCCTCCCCGGCCTGCTCCCTCCTGACTTGTGAGGCCCAGAGCCCTGAGCCAGAAGGCCCCCCGCCTGCCTTCCCTTTGCTGGGTGCCGGCTCCCTGGGCAGGGCCTCGGCCTCTCAGAGGTGAGCCTCGCGGCCACGCTCTGGGTGTTGCTATAGCTGGCACGGCTGCCCGGGGCGCATCCTTCCGAGACGCGGCAGCCCCAGCAGAGTGGGGACAGGGCCTCCCGGAGGCTTGGGCTGGGGCGGGAGTGCACGAGCGGCTCTGTGAGGCCTCCCACATCTCTGGCTGGTGCTCCAGCTGTTGAGAACAACTAGGGACCCTCCAGGGCACCCTGGCTTTTCTGGCCTGCGCCATCCCTTCCATGGCATCTCAGCACGTTGCCCCGCACCCCACCTTCTGCCTTGCCGATGCTCTGCCCGCCTACCCCCTTCAAGTCCCTCATCCTTCACGGCTCAGCTTGGGGTGGTTCCCACGTGGCTGGCTCTGGGCGCCTCCCCAGGACCCATCTCCCGGGGAGGGGTGGGTCTGGGGGGCTCGGGCGGTCACTGGGGCACCTGGCAGGTGCTCCGTGTCCTGTGGGGGAGCGGACCTGAACCTCCACCTGCCCCCGGCCCAGGTGCCCAGGCCCCGGGGCGCACGCCCTGGGGCTCCGTGGGGGTGCAGCTGAGCCCCAGCCCCCACCCTGAGACCGGCTGGCCGGGAAGTGGGTGAGGAGGTGGGGGAGCAGGGTGGGCGGGCAGGAAGTCGCTGGGGCTCCAGGCCAGGCCCCGAGTGCTCCAGCCCCATCTGGACACATTTGGCAGGTCCTGTTCTCTCTCCGCTCCCAGATCCCCTCCTTTCCAGGCAGGCGGACGTTCCCAGCCCGCCCTTCCGTCCCGCCCCCTGGCCCCCCTTCCCCACTGCTGCCTGTGGTCTCGCCCTGGGGCCCCGCGTGTAGGTCACACTGGCTCGCCTGTCCCGCGGTGGGGCACAGCCGACCAGGCCTGGCCACGTGCAGACATGGAACGTGGCCTTTGGTCGCCTCCCCAGGCTTGTGTTGTGGCCCAAGACAGGGATGGGAAGGGATGCTTCAAGAGGCGATGGAGGGTCAGATCTGACCCACTGATGAAGGCGGTCTGCGGAGAGCTGCTTGGGGAGTGCACAAATGCCCAGAGTTCCAGGGGGCTGCCTGGGGCTGTGTTCTAAGAGGTGGGGCTGGGGGCTGTGGGCAGGTGGGAGGGGTCTGGCTCTCAGCCTCTGCCCCCCCACCCACCCACATGGACCCCGGGGGAAGAGTAGGAGGCTGCAGAAGGCCATCCAGGCCAAGAGAGACAGTCTCTGGACACAGGGGCCACCCTTAGCCCAGTTCCCTGGGGTCTTAGGGCCCACGCTAGCCCCTGAATGGTGGGCACTGCAGGGCACGGGCCCCGGTTCTGTGGCTCTTGGGCCTCTAATATGCTAGCTCCTCCGGAAGCCCATAGGCCTCCCACCACTGGAGACTTAAGGAGAGGCCAGGTCCTCCGTCTTCCTACGTGGCCAGCTCCCGGGGTGCTCCTGCGGTACCGAGGGCTGTCACATGCACCCTCGACCCAGAGCTCCCCCTACTCACAAAGGCCCGGCGGCCATTCCACCAGCGTCCGGACGCTGGGACAGTGGTGGGTGGCCTCATGCCCCACCTGGCTGGTAGGGCCGTGCTACCTAGGAGCCCCCAAGTGCCACCGGCAGGAGTCGTCCGCATGGAGACCAGTCGAAACGGAAGAGCGAAGAATGAAGCTTCTCGGTATGGCGTCTCCTCACCCTTACGGACCTTTGTCCAGGCCACCCGCAGCTCCTACAGAGCGGACAGCACGCCCTCACTGCCACTCCCCTGCGCTCCCGTCCCCACCTCAGTTCAGCCTCCACACCAAAACTGTGACCTTAGGAAGCCTGACTCTGACCCTGGGGTGTGTGGCCATGAGGCCAAGACACTGGCGGGGACAGACGTGGGGTACCCTTGGGAGGTTGGAGGCCCGAGAGCTGCTGAGCGGCGGTGGTGGGCAGGGGGGCTCCTAGGAAAGCCCAGAATGCTCGGAAGGTGAGCGGAAGGGCGGGGAGGCCTCCACCCAGGAAGGAGGCCGGGGGCTGGCTGGGGGCCCGTCTGGCCCAGGCTGACCTGAAGGCTGATGAGAGACTCAGGCCCCATCCTGCGGCTCCCAGCCCGCGCCCTTCCTGCTCCTGGGGCTGGGAGGAAGAGCTGCTCGGAACCCGGGCCTGGGTGGGGGAGACCCACACGGCCCAGATCGGGTGTGGTCTGCCGGCCTTTAGCAGGACCTGGGTCACCGACTGTCACGGCCTGCAGGTTCCCCACTTGTGCCTAGATCCAGGGGCCTTGGAGACCATCTCAGCTCTGGCAGGAGCCCGTGTCCTTCTGTCAACCTGAGTTAAAGGTGGGGGGTGGGTGCCCACTGATGAGCCTTCTGCTCTCACTGCCGCCCCCTCTCATGCAGCCCCAGCGCTCTGGCTTACTGGCTCGGGTCCAGGGACCCGCCAGTGCCAAGTGTGCACGTGTAGCTAGAAGCGCCTCCTTACCCACTCTTCTGCTCTTCCCAAACCCGGCAACACACCCTCGCCGTCCCCCTCCTGAAGCCCCTGCTCCTCTGCTGACCATCTCCTCCTCCTCACCAGGGTATCGCCAGACCTTCCGTTCTCCCGCACCATTGCTCCCTCCGTAATGGAGTTTCTCGCCGCCCACCAGCAAGCCCGCTTCCCACGGGTGCGATCTCTGTCAACCCCAGAGGCAACTCCTCAACCTCTCAGCCGCCTCTGGGCTTTACCTTGGTATTTCTAACTCACCTGCTTATGTTGGTCCCTTGTTTTTGCAGTTTTAGACGTTATCTAGCGACCGACCGCCTGGCACGAAGGAGGAGAGGTTAAGGTTTCATTTTCACAACCTCTGCGCCCAGTATATCACAGTTCTAGGCTAAGTAAATATTTAGTGGGGCCCCTGGGTGGCTCGGTTGGTTAAGTGCCTGCCTTCAGCTCAGGTCACGATCCCAGGGTCCTGGGATCGAGCCCCACGTCAGGCTCCCGGCTCTGGGCTACTTCTCCCTCTCTCTCTGTGTTCTAAGTAAATAAAGAAAATCTTCTAAGAAACATATACTGTTTGCATTTTGTGTAAAAATTATGGAACTTTATGTGCCTACATAGATGAGGTTTTCAGCTGAGTCATAGGGTCTCGAATGATTACAACTTTTTGTTTTTCCTAGGGTTAAGAATTGCCTTCATGTTTTATTTAACCTTTTTTTTTTTTTAAGATTTTATTTTTAAGTAATGTCTACACCCAATGTAAGACTCAAAATTAGAACCCCAAGATCAAGAGTTGCGTGCCCTACTGACTGAGCCAGCCCGGTGCCCCTATTTTGCTTAATTTTTAATGCATCTGTCACTGGCTTATTCTGGAACTTTCTGCCAGAATCGTAAAATTTCTATTCATTCACTTGGGAACATCAGCAATCTATCAGCTTTATTACTTTTTTCTCCTAGAAGTTTCTTTCTTACAGTCCTTGGAGGACTGGTTGCTCTTCAGGTCTGCTGAACAGCAGTAAACTAGAACTCCTTTCCCCCTCACGTTAGGAATTTCTTTGGCTGGCCAGTCCCTATCTACCTATCTTTCTTTCTTTCTTCCTATCTATCGTCATCTATCTTTTGGTGTTGCATTCTGCTGATTTTGGAGCCTCCTCTTCTCTTTCTTGGTTTTCCCTTAATTTTGCTGAAGCATATCCCCAAGTAACTTTCTGAGAAAAAGCATGTGGTAGGTAAAACTTTGTCCATGTTTGAAAATGTCTTTAACCTACTTTTATATCTGAGAGCTGGATTGGGTGTAGAATTCTAGATTGGAAATACTCTCTTCCCTTGGAAGTTTGAAGGCATTTCTTCATTATATGCTAGCTTTCTGCATTGCTGTTGAAAAGTCTGATGCCGTTTGACTTGCTATGCTGTGTATGTGACCTACTTCTTTTCTCTGAAAACTTAGGATGTCCATTTTCTGCTGGTGTTCTTAAATCACAATCTTGTACCCCAGTGAGAGCATTTGGGGATTTAAGGAGGGAAGAGGGTAGGAGCATTACTTTCTGGCATCAAAGTGTTCACTGAATCCCATTTGCTTTTATCACGATGGCTCACTCTCCGCCCACGACTGTTCCTGGTGTTCCCATACTCAAAACCTCTCAGATTTAGCTTCTCCAGGGACTGAGAAGCTTTGTCTTTGGCTGGGCGGGCTTCATGGGCCGAGGAGGTGGTGGTGGATGGATGATCTGGGATGTGTCTGCTGCTCAGACAGTCTTCAGTAAATGTCCCCCTGGTCTGCAGTCAGCACTCTGGAGGCCACCTGGGGTGCCTGACCCTAAGCCTGCCCAGGGTTCCGGGCTGGGAGCATTTCCCTTATCAGTGTCTCTTGCTTTTGCCAGGAGTGACATCTACACTCCTGGTTTCCACAGGTCCCTCTGCTTCCCCATTTCTAAACTTTGGTTGACAGTTTTTGGTGTCTTTATTGTCTTCTGATCACTTTAGCCTCGTTGATCTGCGTCTTAAAACACTTAAAATGCCGTTACTGTCATTTCGATGGGGTTGGGAAGGGGTAGAAGCGAACACATGTGTTAATTTGCCATGTGTAACCAGAAGTTGTGCACGAACTTCTCAGCCCTCCTCGTCTGGACTGTGGTCCCTGGCACCCGTGGCTCAGGCGTCACTTCCCCACGTCTCCTGCCCTGACTTAGAGTTTTCCTCTGTGGGGGCGGGTCCCCCTGCTGAAGCCTTCCAGCTCCTGGGACCCACACTCTCCTGGGTTTTCTCCTCCAAGTCCCCTCTGTGCCCCTTTCTCTGCTGGCCATTGCCTGGTGGCTGCTCCACGGCTGTGCCCTCTGCTTTCTTCCCCCTAACATCCAGTTCCCACCCGGTTCGATCTAGCCTTCAGACCGCCTGGACAATTTGTTCTGTGCAAAGATGGTACATTGTCCCGATAGCTGTTTCTCTCTCTCTCTCTCTCTTAACATGACCATGAATTAAATGGGTTGTATGGCCGCCTAGAGTAGAGCTCCGGTTTCTCAGGGGCCCTTGTAGTGACTTGCGGATGTGTTACATTCTGGTCACTGGAAAGAAGAGAAGCTGAGGCAGGTGCCTTCTACGTCAGGTCTTGTCTCTCCTTCCTGCTGCTGGGATGCAGATGTGATGGTGACTGCGGGAGCTGCCATCGGGGGCCGTGAGGCAGAAGAGGCGTGCGGCAGACAATGAAGCAAATGGAGGGCAGGGCCCTGGGTTCCCCTGCAGGGCTGTGCACGCCTCAGCGCCGAGACCCCAGGGGTGGCAAAGTTCTGTCTGGGTCAGGCCGCCATTGAAGTCACTGTCTTGGCGACAGCTGGGACCGGTCCCCTTGCCCTCAACCTAGTTTGTCGCCCCGCCAACTGCTTCTCTGTGCCCCGGTGTCCCCGCCCCGTTCACATGACAGCTCAGATGCATGTAAATCAGAGCACACCCCCGCTGGGCTTAGAGCCTCAAACCTCCTGCACCTTCCCACCAGAGTCCGTCTCCTTGCGGGGGTGCCAGGCCCGGGTCTGGTCCTGCCAGTGTTCTACCCTCACCGTGTCCCACTCGCCAGAGTCCCACTGGCCTGACGTCACTGTCCCCTGAACCAGCCAGGTCTTCACTCCAGGACCTCAGGCCTGATGTCCCTGGCCCTGTAGTAAAGGTTTGTTGGACGACATAGGGACCAGGTAAGCAAGTGAGTCAGTTCAGCCTTCAATATCAGAAAGTACAGGAAGCTTCCAGGGCTCTGGCAGGGGTCGGAACCTGGCCGTCAGCACCACGAGGTGTCGGGAGGGCCGAGGACGGCTTGGGCAGCCCTTCCCCTGCCCCCGGGGTGCCCTTCTGGCTCAGAGGCCCCTCACTTGGTTCCCGCTGCTGCCACCGACCTCACCGCTCCCTCACAGCTCCCTCACCGCTCCCTCACCGGGGCTTTCTTCCTCCTGGTCCTGGCTGCTCCATGCGTGGCGCTTGTGGGCTCCCGCCGGCCCCTCCCCGGACCAAGCTTCCTGAGAAAGGGGTGTACGCGGCCTCCCCAGCACCTGGCGCGGCTCCCAGCACATGGTAGGTGCCCCAGTCCCTGGTCGACAGATCTGGGGTGGGGGCAGATATCCCGTGTCCCTCTCTGTGCTCCCGGGGAGCACCAGTGGCAGGCCGGGTGGGCCGGGCGAGCCCCCCACCCCCACTCCAGAGCCATCTGCACACTGTGGGCACCTGGCCGCCGATCGTGGGAGCAGAGGGAGGAAGGGCTCAGAGGCCAGGCCTGGCGCAGCCTCCAACACTGCCGTCCTCCCGAGTTTCCGTGACTGTCTGTGCGTAACCGCACGGCGGTTTCCATTGGCGCTGCCAAGTGGCGGCTGCCGGCCCTGGCCACGGGTTCTGATCCCCAACAAGCCTGCTCTCTGTCAGGCAGCCTGGGAAGCTGGGGAGCGCTGGGGAGCGCTGGGGGCCCGAGGGGTTAAGCTGCCCTCCACCACCCCGCTCTCAATTTCTCAATTTTTCAAAGGCCGGGCCCTCTTTCCTTCCAAGTCACAGCTGATGTGAAATGTAGCCTTAAAATGCAGCTGACACGAAAAACAATAGCATTCCCTCGGAGAGGTTCTGCTGTGGGCTGGATGGCCCCCCGCCCCCCAATAATTACTCAAGACATTGGCATGAGCCGGGCCTGGTTAGGTAACAGGCTGCTTGCTCTGGAGACTTATAACTCACAGGCGGTTACACATGATCTCCACAGACAACAAAATCGTTTCCAGGATGGCGGGGAGGGCGAGGCCTCGGGGAGAGGGTACGGGGGCAGGAGGAGCCGACACCGGGCCGGGTGGGGGTGGGTCCCCGGGAGGCAGCCTGGGAACTTGGGAGCCGGGGAAGCTTCTGTGGCAAGTTATTGTCCTGCTCCTCTCTGCTCTGACTCCCCCCACCCGCACCCCAGTCTCCGGAGTCTGTGGCCACCCCGGTCCAGTCCGTTACCGAGGAAAGCACAGGAAAAACTCATTCATACTGAAGTGTGAATGACTAATTGTGTTGGGAGAAATCCCTCCTTCTCTGCAGAAGATAATTCATTGTGTGTTTACTGTCCGTGGCCCCATTGTACACGACTCCCTCAAGGGCACGTCCACATACTTTCCCCCGTGTTCCCAGTGCCTAGTACATAGCAGACATTCAGAAAATATTTGTCGAAGACAACATCTAACCCAAAGAAGGAAGCGCCAATGGTGTAACTTCAGGCACACGGGGTGGGGCCTCCTGGCGGCAAGTGCCGAAGGGATGCTGGCAAGTGGATGCTCGCGGCCGCCCGCGCTCCCCCGCGCTCCCCTCAGAGCCTCTTTCTGACACCGGGGCCTCCGGAGCTCTCGCACAGGAAATGCCCGTTTCCCTGGAAGGATGCTGAGCCGGGGCGGGTGGAGGAGTTGGAACGTGTGGGCTCGGAAGGCCCTCCCTCCCACCCCCGTCGGTCCAGGTCTGCGCTCCAGCAGCGGGGCAGCAGGACCAGGCCCAGGGACCCAGTGTCTGGGGCTGCAGTGGGAGGGAGGCCCCGGTGTGGGCCCGGCCTCGGAAGCACCCCGGGGAAGCAGCTGCTCCCACCATCTCTAGGTCCATTTTCCTCTGCGACTGGCTCTGGACACAGGATATCCCTCTCCGGCTCCACCTGACCTCTGTCTCAGGCCCAGGCTGCGGCCAAACGTGCCACCTCCTGTACCGACCCCAGGCAGAAACCGCCATGTGAGCAGTGGAGGGGGCCCACAGCTCCCCTCATCGGGCCCCTCTGCTGGGCAGTGCCAGCTTCTGTGGACACCTGGCTGTCCTCGTCCCTAATGCCCCCCACCTCGACCAGGCACTCAGGCCACGGGAATTTCTGGAGCACCTCCGATGCGCCAACACGGGGGGCCTGGTGGCCAAGGTGGCGTGATCTACGTACCCGATTGGCACAGTGCCCATCCAGTGAGACCAAATATGATATTCCACAGCTCTGTGTGGCCGTACCCAAAGGGGTGTCCCCATTTTGTCTCCTGTCCTCTGGGTGGCACGGGCACCCCTTTGTGATGCCAGCTCCCCTGAGTTTTGTGGATGCCCGAGCCCCAGCTACTGCCCTCCCACATCTGCTTGTCCTTCTGTGGCCCGTGGATGGCCTGGTCCTGGCTCACTGTCCTGCCCTGCAATCTCTTGCTGGTGACCCTGTCCCACCCCTTCTTCAGAGGTGCCGCCCTGCTGCCCTCCAACATCCATGGTCAGCTCGGACCTCTCCTCTGGGCCTCATGCCCTGACTGCGTGCGAACGCCCCCATACAGGCATCTCAAAGACCATCACACCATCCCCCACTGTGTTCCTGCCTGGGGCTCACAGCAGGGCCAGCCACAGCTTGGGGGGAGGGCTTTCCTGATGAGGCCCCTCCCCTCCCCTGACCCCACCACCCCTTAAGGCTGGATTTTGGTCCCTAAACATCTCTTGTGTCCTCCTTTCTTTTCAACCCCTGTCCTCTCTCCCTCCCCCCACCCCCACCCCAAGGACCTTGGCCATGGGCCCTCATCGGTCCCCCAGTCTCCCCTGTCACCTACTGATCACATCACATTCTAGCCAGACAGCGGCCCTTCTGGGGAGGGGTAGCTACACGTGGATGAGTGTGGCTGGGCACAGCCACCCAAAGGACACACTCACTCTGCAGCTCACGATGAAGAAGCATGTGGGGCCCTGTTCATGCGCTGCACCCCGCAGGGGACAGCCGCTTGTAAGGCTCCCCTCTAGCGGGTGCCGCAGCAGCCTTAAGAAGCACGCACGCCCTGAGACGTCCCCATCGATCAGCTTCAGACATCTCTCCCGGCAGGGGATGAGGATGGAGCTCTTGCACCCTCCCAGGACTCTGGGGCCTCCCGTTTCCCCAGATGGCTCCCCTGCTATTTTGACTCAGTCCACAGTGATCCGTGCCCAGTGCCCGGCTCCCTTGGAGCTACGGCGTCCATGGTTCGCCACCGTGTTTTCTAGTGATGCCTTCATCAGCATGGCGCTCTGCAGTTTTGGAAGCTCTGGGGCCCCAGGTCTGCTTCTGAGACCACCCCACTCCTCCTCCTGGAGGGCCTCCCCCGGAGTTGCTGCCCCTGCTCGGGCCCGGGCTGGGGCCACCCTGCCCACTTCCGGAGGCTCCTCCATCCTGGCTTCTCCCACATTCTCCATAACCTCCAGAGAAAAGGCGTGGAAAGAAAATTTTAGGAACTCTGAGTGTCTGAAAATGCCTCGCCCTTGATGGTGACATTGGCTGGGTATAGAACTCAATTTTCCTTCAGAAGTCTGAAGGCATTTCTGTAAATCTGTACTGGGGACAAGGACGAGGTTCAGTAGGTCACCTGTCAGTTCTTTAGGAGGATTCCTGGGAGTTCCAGGGGGAAGGGCCTGAACACATCAGCTGCCCTATCTAGCCCCAGGTTTCCAGCGGGCCCTTCCTCTCAGTTATGGTCCCCCCTCAGCCTTCTCCCATGTCCCTTCCTGGAACGTCAGATTTGCGTGGTGGGCCTCCTTGGGCTGACCCCATGCTTTCTGGATATGCCTCTTGTTTTTCGTCTCTCTGTCTTTATCTCACTTTCTGGGAGATTGACTTCAATAGGTCACTGAGGGTTTTTGTTTTGTTTTTTAATTCAGCAGTCTATTTTACATCTCTAGGGGCTCTTTCTTGTTCTCAGTTTGTTTCTTTTTCATAGCGTCTTGCTCTGGCTTACTGATGACATGACCTTGAATTTCAGAGTGATGTTATAATGCAGAGCTCCGTTGCCTTCTGTCCTTTGGGGTATCCTGCCGTCTTCACCCTGAGATGCCCCTCTGGGTGTAGCGCCTTCTGGCACTTTCCCTCTCTCACCCCACTCTCTCCCTCGGCCTGTGCTCAGCCCTCTACTTCCACAAGCCAGATGTGTTTCCTCCTGCCTCGGGGCCTTTGCACGTGCCGCCCCCTGTTTAGATGCTCTTGGCATCCCTCTGCATAGTCTACCTAATTTCCACACATCCTTTCTGTTCGGATCACAGTGTGCTTCCATGGGATGCCTTTGCTAACTTCTGGGACAGGATCACGACCTCTGTGGTGTGCCCCCCAGCTCTCTTTATCACACTCAGCATGGTTCTAACGAAATGGCTGTCCCCGCTCTCCCCCACCTCCAGGAGGACAAGCCCCACGTGGGCAGGGTCTGGTCCACCTTGTCTGCTGCTGTACCCCAGGGCCTGGCCCCATGCTGGTACTTGTGTCAGTGTCCCACTGTTGCGGTGACAAGTCACCACACACTTAGGGTGCAGACACTGACCACCCCATAGCTCTGGAGGCCAGGAGCCCACAAGGCTAGAGTCATGGTGCCATCGGAGCTGTGCTCCTTCCGGAGGCTCCATGAACAAATCTGTTTCCTGCTTTCTCCAGCTTCTAGAAGCGCCGCCTTCCTTGGTTCGTGGCCCCATCCTCCACCTTCACAGCCAACAGCCAAGAATCTTCTCTCCTCTCTAGACTTTGCCTCTACTGTCATGGCCTCTCCTCTGACTCTGACCTCCTCTGTCCCTCTTGTAAGGACCCTTATGAGGACACTGAGCCCACCCGGACAAGCAAGGGTAATCCTTGTCTCGAGACCCTGACTCAGTTGATCTGCAAAGTCTCCTTTGCTATATGAGGTGGCAGGGAGTAGGACAGGACCCTGGGGCTGGTATGTGACCAGCTCGCTCATGTGCACTCGGAGAGAAAGGACACGGTTCTGGTGGAAGGTACCTGGGACCCCCGGAGGAGGTGTCCTTCCAGGGGCACCTCAAGGACCAGCCAGGTAAGAGGGGGAGATGCTCCAGGCAAAGAGATGAAGGTGAGAAACAGGGTGGCACCTCTGAGCAGCTTCCAGGGGGATGTGGGGAGGGAGGGAGGTCAGAGCCCACCTCAAAGATCCAGAAGCCACCATGAACAGGCTAGAATGACAATAAGGGGGGGGGGCAGACTGTCGGTGGCCATGGGTATGGAGGGCAGCATGATTCCTGACTTCACAGGGCTCTTCAGCAGGCCTCTCTCTTCCTTGACATCCCCAGGGCTCTCTACCTGTCCTCCTTTGTTCTGGCCCAGGTCTGATGACCTCCAATCCCCTCTGAGCCAGCCTGGCCAGCCCCCGTGGGTCCCATGACCCCTGCCGCCAGAGCAATGATTCAGAACAGACAACAGCCCCCCAAAAGCTTTCGGGAGCTTTCGTTGGGGTTGGTGTGAAGACCCAAGTTGCAGAATTCTCACTGTGCACCCCCAGACTCATCCCGCCAGGCCCCAGTCAGTTTTCCGTCCTCCCTCCTGCCCTGCACGAGGCCTTGCGCGTGCTGAGAGCCAGAGCCAGCAGGAGATGCCGGCGCTCAAGCTGTAACAGCCTCCTGAGCCACAGGTCCCTGAGATGAGGACTCACATGACACCCAGGGAGCCCAGCCTTTCCTGTGAGCCAAAAGCCATGCTGCAGGGGTGATCTCACCCTCCAGCAGGGCAAGCCAAATCAGCCTTCGGGTTAGAGCTGATGTCCTTGGAGAGGCTGAAGGGCTGGGCGCCTGCAAACAGAAGGGGATCGAAGATCCCGTCCATGGGGGTGACCACGGAGCACGGTGGGAGCAGTGAGCAAGGAAAGGTGAGGGCCCCCAAGGCTGCGGTTCCAGAGAGGGATAGAGAGAGGGGTGGACCCAGTGAGGAACAGAGCCTGTTGCATGGGTCTGCGGGGAGGACACAGAGTACGGAGCGGGAGAGATCAGACAAGACCTGTACATCACCGGGAGATCCACAGTGCTGTCGCAGCTACGGCACCCTCGTCAGGAGCTGAGAACCACAGTGGGGGAAACAAACCAACAAGATGAGGATGTGGAGGAACCGAGTGCCTCTGCGAGCAAGCTCAAGTCGGTCGGCAAACCAGCCTCGGCTGCCTCCACACGTGCACAGAAAGGTCACAGTAACAACTTCCTCCAGCTCCCCAAGGAAGTCCACGCATTTCCAAAAGTCCATGCCTTGGAGTAAAACAGGAAATTAATAACCAAGAGGCCTGACGAGACTGACACACACAGAGCTTCACAAGATGTAGTTCTAAATGGCGCTTTGGGTAAAGAGAAACTAAATAGCAATTAAACCCATCTAGAAGGATCTACTGTGACAGTGAGAACATAGAGATGCTGTGGGACGCTGCCAAAAGGGTATTCAGAGGAGCAGGGATAGCAGTTTTAAGAGATCAGAAAGGTTAAGGATAAGCTTCAACTCAAGGAGGTGGAGGGAGAACACCAAAATGATTGCAAAGAAAGAGCAAGAGAGGATAAAGGAAGATATTAGCAGAACAGAAAAATTTTCAGGAAAACAGAATTGACCACTAAAACCAAAGGCTGGTTCTTTGGAGAGCCAAAAATGTATGTACACGTTTGGCAAGTGACAAAAAATTAGGAACAGAAGGGGAGGAACACCTCTAAGAGCAGAGTGAGTTGAATACATCATGTCCTAGAAAACTAAAAACTTGATGGGATGAATCCCTTTTTAAGGAAAAATTGCCCAAAGCGGCTAATGAAGGAGACAATCCCAATAAACTGAAAGCCCCTGGAAGATGTGGAATGACAGTCACCTGCCCTCCTCCAGAAGGGCTCAACCAAGCTCTTTGGGGGTGATTTCTGTAATATTTTTTGGAAGCAGGAAACATGGATCCCACGCAAAGTGTCCCAGCGCAAAGGGAAGATGGAGCGTCGCCTCATGTAGGAGATAAAACCACATGCCCAACCTGGCCAAAACCAGCGGCAAACACAGATGCACCCCTTCCCCCCACCACCACGGCGACACTGTAAGACAGCGGACGGGATCTGGTGTCTCAGAGGCGTTTCTAGAAGGCAAGGCCAGCTCGACCCTGGAGGCTGAGCAACGCACTAGCTCGCGTAGTCTGCTTTGGCCCCGCCCTTGGCTTAGGGGTGTTTCCAACCTGACTCCTACCCCCACCGTGGGCAGGTGGTTCTGGGGTGTGTCTCCGTCCCCGAGCTCCCTGCCCGCCCCAATCACGCCGGCCCTGCCTGCCCTCATTCTTACTCCGGCGGGTCATCTGTCTCCATCCCCTCAGTCCCCCGCTCAGGGCCAGGCGTATGGCAGGCACCTGGGGGGCCCCTGTGGAACCGATCTGGTGTTCACTGTAGCTCCACATGGCTATGGGCAACCTTCCCCACCAACCACGGTTCTTGCACAAGTGGGGTGTGCCCCTGGGATGGGAGGGATGGAGGGACGGGTTGGGGGTGGGGGATGGGAGAGGATGAGAGGCAGCCAGGGGTGATGGCTGAGACCCCAGCCCCCCCACCCCAGCAGGCTGACATGGATTGGAGCCGAGGGTCCTCAGGATCTCGAGGTGCAGGGGATTAGGTGCTCCGGAGTTGAACCAACCCATGGATAGAAGGTGGCGTTCAGATGACCTCTCAGGGGACAGAGAACCTGGGGCTCTGGCACAGGAAGGCAGGGGATTTGTCCCTGCAAGCCCTCACCAGATGCCTTCATCTTGTCCCCGAGTGCCTGGTAGTTCCATGAGACCCTCACCCCCAAGCGTCCCTGGGCCACGCAGGTAGCGACTGGCACTCAGGGGACGTGGCAGGGCCCAGCCCGAGAGAAGCACATTCTCCAAGGAACCAGGAGGACACGGTCTGGGGCCTCTCCGGGAAAGGCCCCACATTCCTACCCCAGGGCTTTTGAACCTCTCTTTGCTCCGCCTGGTCTTTGCCTGCCTGGCTCCCTCTTGCTGTGTTGGCCTCGGGTCCCACGAGACACCCTCAGGGCCCTGGAGGTCCCCTCTATCAGAACCCCCACATTCTTGCTGTTCTCAGACGGCTGTCTCGCTCGCTCGTTTCCCTGATTCCTGTCTGTCCTCCCCAATACGCCACAGCCCCTTGGGGATGGACCGCGGACCCCCGCCATCTTGGCCACCACTGCTGCCTGGAGTGTGCGGGGCACGCCGGACGCATGAGTGAACACGCGGAGCAGTGGCTGAGAGCTAGGAGAAGACACTCCTGAGTCTTGCTGAGCAGAAACTCCCAGGGGGAGTTCTGGCTGGTCTTTTCAAAGGGACAGGAGAGGCCTGACCTCCATCCAGGCTGGACTGGGGAGCACAATGAGGTGGGGGTCCTGCAGGGCTGGGGCAGGGGCGGTGGGGCTCGGCTGGAGGCGGGGCCTCTCATGCCACCTGCCTTCTGAAGTGGCAAGTGGGCTGTTCCTCCCCTTCCCCCCAACACAAGCCTGCTGGCCCGGGGGGCAGCGGGAGGAAGCCTGTTGGGGAGGGCGTGGAGGGGGCTGTGGTGGCAGCTGAGAGCAGGGCCTGGCAGGCTCAGGGGAAGGCCTGGGGAGGGGGACTCCGGGCAGCTGGCGCTGAGGACCTGTGGCCTGACGGTGGGGCGGGGTGCGGGCCCAGCAGCTGAGCCGCAACAACTGGCGTCACTGTGGGCCCCGGGGCCACGTCACGGTGCCTGAGCTGTGTGCACAAGCGCGGGGGGCGGCGGCCACGGGGGACCGGGTGCAGGAGAAGGGACAATGGGGGTCCCTCTGGGCCCCCCTCCACTGTGGCGATGTGCTGGCCCCCAGCATCGGGCTCAGACGTGTCACCGGCTTGTCCATCTGAGAAAGGCCTCGGTCTGCCTTTCCGAGGGCTCCTGGGCAGCCCTGGGGTCTGCACACAGTGGGGACAGGCGGAACAGGGTTCAGCACATGTGTGTCCCACTCTAGGGGACAGGAGAGGCTGGGCTCCCTCAGTGTGGGATACAGGCTGGAGAGGGGACTAAACTCATGTTTTTTTTTTTTTTTTTTTTGACAGACCTGCAACTTCCTGACAAGACACTCACTTAGATGTTACTGTGTTTGTGCCAGAAAAAGAGAAGCTGGTTTTGTGGATAACAGGCATTCGGGAATGGCAAAGAGTTAAACAAAGTAGGTTCTCCTGCAGGCCTTCTCAGGGCATTTAACACGCAGATAAGCATGTTCTGTGCAAAGGTGAGGGAGTGGGGCACAGTGGGGAAGGGAAAGTGTCTCCAGAAGGTTCCTAAGACTCTTCTGACCACAAACCCACGGTCCGAACTCTGAGCAGCACGTCCCAAGGACTCGGGTTTCCTTCAGGGCAATGCTCTGCTCCGCTCTGGACCCTGTGTGGGAAGGACCGGCCCCGTGCGTGGCTCTGCTCCCTGTTCCCCCACCCACGGAGGCTCCCACAGGCTCTGTGGAGCTGGGATGGCCCCCACTTAAAGCCCCGGGCTCTGCCCTGTGGCCACGGAGCCCTGGCTGAGCCTCAGGAAGGCACCAGGACCTGAAATTGGGGAACCTGCTCTTCCCCTGGGTGGGTGGAGGGAGGGCAGGGAGGGCTGGCAGGCGCAGCTTGGGACCCGAAGGGGGCCCTGGAGGCCCGGGGTGGCTGCCACGTTGGGGTCAGCTCGGCTCTGGGACCACTGAAGTCTGTCAAGGCCGGGGGGAGGGGCGCCAACACGGCCCTGGTCCTGGGGTATGACGGGGGTTCAAGGTAGCGTTCAGAAACTGGCCGGAGCCACGGAAAGAGCCGTCGTGGGCTCTGTCCAACGTAGTTAGAAACATCTGACTGTGACCACAAAAATGCTGGCATCCGGGTCTGCTGCAAAAACATTTTCATGTGAAATGCAAACGCACTGCTGCCTGAGGAGCTCGTGCTTAACCCTTGGAAGGGAGCGCGCGGCAAAGCCACGGCCTGGCTCCCGCAGCCACGAGGCCCGGCCCAGACCCCCACCCCTGGCGCAGGTGCAGGGCGTGCAGAACGCCCCTGGGCTCCGCTGCCCCGAGAGTGCCCCGCTCGGCCTCCGTTCTCCGTGTGCTCATGGCGTGGGGACAGCTCCGTTTGGGGCGTGACTCCCAGGGGCAGAGGGGCGGCCCCTCCTGGGGCCAGGCCGTGGCTCACAGGCGCACGGACACCCACTCAACAGGGTGTCGGGGGCGGCCCACGGCACGAGGCACTTGCAGTAAAGCTCGCAGGGTCCGGGGGCATCTTGGAGTTGGGGGAGAGACGCAGTGATGAAAGGCAGAGGGCACCTGGGGTCCCGGGGGGCCTCTGAGGGACGAGTGGGAGGGTCACGGGAGGCGAAGGCCCCCCAGTGGGCACGCACAGCTGGTCCTGGGAGCCATGGCCCTGTGGCCGCCCTCCGGCAAGCACCTCCCTCCTCCGACACGCTGCTGCCTCAGCACAGTCCCGCCATGCGGCTCCTTCTCCCCCTCCAGGGCCACAGGGCAAGCTCAGCTTTCCAGCGTGGGTGGAGGGAGGCCTGTCCCACAGCAGAGCTTGGTGCTCCGGGAGCCATTCTGGGAGGGGTGATCGCAGGGCCGAAGGACAAGCCAAACCCCCATTCTGATGGCCTTCGAAAGTCTCCCCAGACAGGCGGGGCAGCCGCGGGTGCCCTCAGCATCCCCAGCACTGAGCACTACTCTCCTTTTTAATTTTCACCAGTCCGCCCTCCATGGCTCGCCTTCCCAGGCCTGAATCTGGGGGCTCCTGGCCCAGTGGCCATCTTCGTGGCCGTGGCACTTTCTCCTGCCGTGCGTGAGCCCGCTGCACGCGGTGGCCCGGTCTGTGCGCGCTCTCGCTGCGTACGCCGCGCAGGGGTGTCCCCAGAACGGGGAGATCTAGTCTCACTCCCTGAAACGGGCCGTGCTGGGAGGGGATGCACCGAAGGGCCTCGGGCCGGCCACCATGTCCAGGCCGGGCCTCCAGCTGTCCACATTCATCTTGCGCGGGCGACCCTCACCCAGGGCTGTGTACACTCTGGCCCCCAGTGCCAGGGGCTGCCTGCCAGGGAATGTGTCCAGCTGGTCCAGCCCCCCGGGCCCGCCACCCCCCGCCCCCAACAGGTGCGGGTGACTCAGAGCAGGCAGCTGTCGGTACAGCCCGGAGACCCCTGAGCAGCCTCGGCTGAGGGCGGGGCCTCCGAGTTCCGGAGGATTCTGGCCCGAGGGCGTGGGGGTAGCTCAGCCCAGGGCCTCGGCCCTCCTTCTCTGCCCCCACTCTTGCAGGGGCCTCCAGCACCTCCTGCTCCTTTTTGGTGGGCAGGGGGGTGGGTGGGGGGGTCCTCCGGGGAGGGGCTCGGGTCGCCCTTTCATTCGCACAGGCCTGGGCCCGGGGGTGCAGACGGTGCTAGTGCCGTGGGATGATGCTGGCAGGCCAGGCTGTCCTGGGAGCCCTGTCTTCCTTGGGGTTGGCCACTGCAACGGGATACTCTGTCCCCACTCCCGAAGGCTCTGGAAGGGGCACCAGGGACCTGGATGTACAGAGAAGGAGGAGCTCTAAGACCTCCTTTGACTCTGGCCCAGGAGAAGGGCCCCAGCCTGTCTCCTCGGAACCTAGAGACGCCCATAGGGCCCCTCATGGAGCCCAGGGCCCCACGGGGGCCCCTGCACGGCTGTGCGCGAGCCAGAGCTGCAGACTCGACACACTTTCTCACCAGCCCCCTGGCGGCCCCGGACGCAGGGGGTCAGGCAGGCCAGGAAGCAGATGCGGAGCACCTTCTCATAAGCAGGGAAGAGTCCCGAAGGGATATGGCTCAACACTTAGGCCTTGGCAGGATGACAGACTTGTTTGCTCTGAGGTAGATGGAACAGGGAGGGAAGCCAGCCTTGAGGGCTCGAGGCCCACACATTCCTTCTCTGAGGAGTCCTTGCTTGAGATCTCTCCACCGAGTTTGCTTGTCTGCTCACTCTCTAGCTCCCTCCTCTCTGTCCGTCTTCCGTTCCGTCCACCCACACATCCATCCACCCACCCACCTACCACCCTCCACCATCCCATTCCATCCGTCCATCCATCTGTCCATCTACCCACTCACCTACCATCCATCCTTCCACTATTTCATCCCATTCGTCCGTCCAACTATCCATCCACCCACTCCCCTGCCGTGCATCTCTCCACCATCCCATTCCATCCATCTGTCCGTCCGTCATTTTTCCTCCCTCCCTTCTTTTTCTTCCTCATGTCCCTTTCTTTCCCTTCTCCCCGTCCACGCAGCTTTCTTTCTACCTCCCCACCCACCCAGGGCCCAACCGCACTTACTCACACCACCCACCCCTGCCCCTGCCGCGGTGCCCGCTTTCACTCTTTCTATAAGCAGTTCGCAGCCGCTTCCCGTGTATCTTGCGGCAATGACAAGAAGATCAAAAGGCCTTGATGACGCAGCCACTGGCCTCTGGAGTGACAGTCTGCCACCAACTAAAAATAGACCAGGACCAAGATGCTCCATTCCTTCTCTGTCTCGTGAGCCCCTGCCTCTCTCTGCAGGGGACACACTCCACATGGCCGAATGGCCCCAGATCAGAGGAGATTACGGGGATGGGCCCTGGTGGTGGTGTCAGGGCTTGGTGACCAGGTATGGGGTGGATGGAGAGGGTGACTTTCAGGGTCTTGGGTGACGGTGTGCGTGGGGCCATTTGCTGAGAAGGTGAGCACCCAAGGCGGGCAGCCTGGGGAGAGGAAGTGGAAGCACCTGGTCTTGGCCCCAGTGGGTGTGGAGCACGGGGGCCCACCGATGTGGAGTGGGCCCGTGCTGGGGTCCTGGGATCGTGTGGGCTTGAAGTGGCATTTATGGGGCGGTCAGAGCCCCTCTGAACTTCCTGGGCACTTGTGAGCTGGGATAGATGCCGTCTGCCTCCCGCCTGCCCCTCTGACCTGCACCAAGAAGGAGACAGCGGTGGGGCTTGGCTTGGCCTTTGTTCGTGGTCAGTTCATCCGGACAGCAAGGACACCACAGACTCGGCCCGGCACTTTCTCCATGCCAGGCTCTGGTCCAGGCACAGGGCTTTGGGAGGGACAGGTCCACACCAGCCCTGACATGGCGGGACTTCTGTTCCTGGTGGGGAGCCGGACTCCCCAGCCAGGGCTCTGGGGGCAGAGACCCAAAGGCAGTACAGGGATCAGCGTGTCAGCTGGGAGAGAAGCAAGAGCGACTGGCGGCCCCAGGTGTGGCCGCGTGGCTGGCCGGCCATGGTCCAGCTCCAGAGTACCCTTTGCATGGGCTCAGGGGCCTAGGACAAGTCCCCTGGAGGCTGGCAGGCCTCACGGGAGCTTCCGGCAGGTAAGGCTACGAGGGCCGTGTGAGGCTGTGGGGCCCGTGGGCCGTGGAAAGGCGCCTGGATTGCATTCCAGGAAGAAGGGGCTTTAAGCAGGGAGCGCATGGTCTGGTTTATGTTTGAAACGTCCCTCTGGCCACTGCGTGGAGACAGGAATGTCGGGGGGAGAGGGAAGGCCGGCGCCCCTTGGGATGGGCCGGCCCTCATCTTTGGGAAGGAAGGCTGCCTGTGTACATGCTGTTCCCGTCAGCCGGAAATGCCCTTCCGCCCCTGGCAGAGGCTGCAGAGGAAGGAGGCTGGGTTTCCAGTCCCTCTCCCCATTACTTAGGACCCGTGCCCCCTGGGTGTCCTCCTTCCCTCTCTCCATACCTCTGTCTTCTCAGCTTCAAATGACCTTAGTGAAACCCCCCCGCAGGGCTATGGTGAACCTGACTGACCTCAGGGCCCGCCTCTTCCAGGCAGCCCTCCCTGGGTGCCCACAGCTCAGGTGATTTCCTCCTCCTGGGCGTCTCTGCCCTTTGGACATTACAGGGACCCTGGACACACAGTAGCCCCTCACCTCTGTGGACGGCTAGCCCAACAGACAAGGAGCTCACTGTGGGGGCACTAGGCTTTGGGTCCTGCTGTGTTCCCCCAGCAGAGCCGAGAGCCACATGCCCGAGGACCACTCCACAGGGTATAAACAGCAGTGAGTCCATCACTGTGGCCAAGGACGTGGCCCCCAATGCCCTGGCCTCTGCAGTCAGGGACTCAGGACCCCTGTGAGTGTGTGTGGGGTCTCCCTCCCCACGGACAGTCCAGACCCCGTGTGCAAACAGGGCCTGTTTTTGCTGATAGGACAGTTGTGTATGTCCCAGTGTGGCAGGCAGCCAGACGGGCAGCAAGGAGCTGGGGCCTGGTCCTGCTGTCAGGGTGGGGCTGGGAACGGAGCCCTCCTCCCTGTCCCAGATCACCAGGAGGGATGAAGAGAAGGAGGGAGAGAGGGGGCAGGGAGGAGGGAGGAGGAAGGGAGGAAGGGAGGAGGGAGGGAGGAAAGGAGGAGGAAGGGAGGAGAGAGGGAGGAAAGAAGGGAGGGAGGGAGGGAATGAGGAAGGAGGAAGGAGGAAGGAGGGAGGAAGTCCGTGCACCAGATTCAGTGTGTATGTGCAGGCCTGGGCATATAGCTCACACTCCAGGGTCCTACTCTAACCCTAGGATGGAGTATCCTACACCGAGGCAGGGGTGAGGCCCAGAGGGGTTTGGAGACCCTCCAGAGTAGGGGTGTTGGAGGTACTGCATGATGCGCAGCTAAAAATTGGGATTTTTAGATAAACCATGAACTTTTTTTTAGCATAAAATGTCGTATGAAATATTTGGGAATACACTTATACAAAAACCCTCATTCATCCGAGGTGCCCTACATTTTTTTCCTCTTTTGCTAGAACTGGTGACCTTCTCGGAGGCCCTGTGGCTCAGGAGGGGCTTCCAGACTTGGGGCCCCCAGCGGTCCCTGGTCTACGAGGCCTGCTGCTTTCGGGGTGCGGCCCCGTCTCCCTGCTGCGGGGACTGGCCTGGCCTTTCGGTTCCCCCTTCAGAGCAGCACTGGGGATGGGGTCCCTGTGGGCCAGCCCACACTCCTCACTTCCCTCTGCCCTTCTCTGGTCCCGCGGAGCCCACTGGGTCAGAAAGTCTCAGCCCCCGAACCCCTACTGCGGACCAGTGGAGGTGGGCTTCCCCCTCCTGCGGGCAGGCCAGTCCCAGGGAGGAATTCTCACCGCAGTCCCCTGGCCACCTTCCCTCCGACCTCCAGTCCTGGAAATCCTGCACCGCCCAGTTCAGACAGCAGCCCCGCGGCACGGGCTTGCCACCCAACGAGACCCGTGGGCTGTTGAAAGCCCTTTGCTGCCTTCCTCGCCTCTGAGCCCTGGATCCAGACACACCTGAAGCCACTTCTCTCTGGGACTTGGCTGGTATGGGAGTCAGCACGTTGCCTTCCTCATGCTGGCAGTTTTGGGGTGAGTTTCTATTTCTCGAAATGGAAAGTTGGGTTTCGGGACCAGATTTCTGGGTGAGGGCTCGGTGCAGGGGTGAGACTGCCCGATTCGGCTTCCCCAAGGAGGGGTTGACACAGCGGGGCCCTGTGGGGCAGGCTGAGGGGCGGCGGGGAAGGCATAGCTGGGGAAGGAGCGTGGTGGGCCCATGGGGCTGGATGCGGGGTTCACCTGGGACTGGCCCGTGCTGCTGCTGGGTGCTGAGCTGGGAGGGCTCCGAGGGGACATCTGCACCTGCAGCTGCCCATGGGACAGTGCACAGGCCTGCACAGCCCCTCCCGTGCCAGGACCACCACTGGGACTTGGCACGGTTCGTCCCCATTCCGCAGGGAAGGAAACTGAGGCTAGAACCCTCAACCTGCCTGAGGTGGCACTACAGGTCAGGGGCAGGGCTGGGGCTGGAACCCCCGCTGCTGGAGGCTGACCGGGCCCAAGAGTGGGGGCTGGGAACTCGGGAGGGGCTGTTGGGGACTGAGAGGTGGGAGGGGCTGTGCGCTGGCCAAGGGACCCTGGCGGAGAGAGTGGGCGCCTCTGCTATCATGATGAGAATGAGCCCGGCCTGCCCACCAGCCCATGGGGACGAGAGACCCTGACTCATGGCATGTCCTCATGGCCCCAGCGAGTGCCAGCACCCCTGCGGGCGCCTGCGTGAGATTCGATGGTGGTGACGTGGCCTCGGCGAGAGCTCCCTCAGTCCCCGGGTGCCGTGGACCCTCTCCGCTCCCTGTTACGTTACAGATAGGACGACAGTCTCAGCAACGCGACCTCTCCCGCCGCCGTCGAGCTGCCCCTTCCGGTCCTCCCAACAGCCCTGCTGCCCCGGGAGCAGAAGGTAAAACAGACTCAGGAGGCCTACGCCCCGCCCCGTGCGGTCCCACGGACACCGTAGCGGGTGGCAGCTCGCGCCGACGGGCTGGGCGCCATGGGAAGGGCTTCACCACGGGCTCTGCATTTAATCCTCCCTGCCCTGGGGGGGTCTGGGGGGGCAGGTGTCCCCAGAACCAGAGCCTGACAGAGGGCGAGAGGCCAGCTGCCCAGACCCCAGACGTCAGGTCACCCTGGCCGGGATCCCTGGGGATGATGGGCGATGTGCCTTGGGCCGACTCCACCCGAGGGGAGAAGGGCTCGGGCTCAGGGGCTCCCCACCAGCCGTGCAGAAGGGGGGGCACGGTGTGACGGCAGGGGGGTCCCCTGGCCAGGCTGTGGCACCACCGAAGTATGTGGTATGGGACAGAGACGTCCAGGGGACCGTGCCCTTCCTGGTGAGCCGGGGGCCGGGATCGTGCCGAGGCCAGGCCTGCCAAGTGCCATGCTGAGAACTGCCTGCAGCACCAACGGGGTGGTGGGGACACAGGACGGGGTGTGAGGTTCTCACCCGTCCCTCTGCCACACCGCTGTGTCTTCCCCGTGGGCTCCCAGCCGCCAGCCCCGTGCTTCCAGACAAGCCCTCGGAACCAGAGCGCCACACACAGTGACACATGGTGTCCGTCAGGGCAGTGGCTGGTACCCCACCCATCACAGCTGACACAACTTAATGCCAGCAAGCCCATCCGCGCTCAGATCCCGAGCAAACATCTAAAAACGCTCGGAACATGAAAGAGAGGCCAGGCTGACCAGAGACAGAGGATCAGGAAGCGAGGTGATCTCAAGATGTGAAAATGTATCTGGAATCCCCGGAAAGATTCCAGGAACTGTAACACCCACCAGGCAAGGCAGGAGCAGACCGCAAATGTGAGAGAGCAAGAGGACAGGACACTGGAGACAGGGCTGCCCATGCAATGTCGCCGATGAGGGTAAGGTCGAGGACATAATCCTACAAGTAGAAAAGAGAGAAAGAGACATCGAAGATTCATTTAAAATGTCTTCCATCTGGTTAAAAGGAATTCAAAAGAGATAACGGGGATGATGTCATGAAGGGCATGGTCAGAAATAATAAAGAGAACCTTCTGGAATTCAAAGACTCAAGTCCCCAGAGGGTCTGCCAGATACTACACACCCTTGGTGAACAAAGTCGGCCACGATGGAACCTCGCTGGGAAAGGCAGCCCCCTAAGGCTAGAATGGAGATACAGAAGAATTCCAGGGAACAGAGAAAGGGGATTCTTGGGGCTAAGGCAGGCATGAGAGGTACCCACACAAAGTCTGGGGGCCAGAAGACCTCGGGATGGGTCTGCAGGGTTCTGCAGGAAAACTTGCAATTCTATACCTGGTTCAACTACCAACAGGCACAACGATTGAGTGAAGCTATTTCCGGATGTACTGAGGACTCAGAATGCTTGCCTTCCATGCCACGCATCTCTTACTGGGAAGCCACAGGATCTAGGGACAGTAAGTCCAACCTGGGATCATCACAAAGGCAAGTTCTAGGATGATGCTAGACAGGAGGCTTCAGGAGAAAAAGTCCCGACTGGAGTAGGGAAGAAGGAGGGCTCCAAAGGGAACATGGCCAGGACATGGCAGGGTGGGGGGCGTTGAGAGACAGGACACCAGCCTGGATCTGCGCACACGGAGGGGACAAGCGTAGAAGGACAGCAGGAAGTGGGCAAGAACTATGGGCCCCTCCAGAACTGATCCCTTGAGGAAGAAATTTGTCTAACCAGGAGAGTAATCAAAATTGAAATAAAGAACGGAGGAGTGGGTAGCAGGGTGAGCTCCAACGCCATCTTAACGTGGAATCAAGGTAAACCCTCGGCGGGAAGTAGGGCCTGACCAGTGCTAGTGGTCCTGACCACAACACCGACACGACTCACCTGGGAGGCAGTGAGGGAGGTGGGCCGGGTCTCAGCATCGCTCTCTACCACGTGAAGTTGAAAGAAGACCACAGAACCCACAATGACTCCAACTTCCCACATTTTATGATGTTCCCCTGCCCCCAAACCTGAAAGTGATGTTTAGAAATGAACTTCTCCTTTGCTGAAGAAACATTTATCTAAATTCAGCATTTTTTGATTTCACTTTTTTCTTTGTTAAGAAAAATGAATAAATCAAAAGTAGCACTACCATATTTATAATAATTTCTGATTGTTTGTCATCCATCTACCATCCATCCATCCACCCATCCTCCCATCCTCCCATCGATCCACGCACACACGCATGCATATATCCATCCCCCACCCTTCAACCACACACCCATTTAGCTACTCATATATCCCCCCCCCGCCGCCGTTTTTTCCGTGCGACATGCACCACAATGTGTCAGACGCTACCTCCCTCTCATTAAAGACGGGTATTTCTGGGATAACAAGGGTTATCCTCAGGGACAGAAGGGAAGCTCTGGAGGTTTTCATTTTTGTTTTTGGACCTTCCTGTACTGTTTGAATTTTCTAGACATTCAAGTAGACCTAAAACATCTATCCGAACACTTTCGTTGACTAAAACTAGTGACAGTCATTTATGAAGAAATTAGGGTCTTCTTTTTGTTTTCTCCTCGTCAGCTCTGCACTGAAACCTATTAATAGCAACCCAGAGAGCTATTTTCCTCCCTTGGAGGTCTCCCCCGGTCCTCCAGCCGCCCTGTCACCATGCCCTGTTCCGCTCCTGCACGGTCGGTATCTGGGTCTGGTATCTGATCGGGGCAGCCCCGTCAGGCCGGGAGCGCCATCCTGTCCCTGCAGCAGCGGCGGCACATTCCCTGCCTGGGACGGGTGAGGAGCTGGGGCGGGGGCGGCGGCAGGGTTGGGGGGCGGATGCTGGGTCAGCCTGGAGGCGTTCGCCTCAAGCCGCAGCCCACCAGGCTCTCAAGGCCCCAGGCAGATGGCGTCCAACCTCTGTCTGGCGCTTGGCAGTGGGCGGGGAAGACAAACCCACAACAGTGCCCACAGTGGTGCCCACAAGAGGGGGCGGGAGCCGAGAGCTTCCACCTTGCCACGTGCCGGGCGCCTGGCCAGGTGCCGCACAGACAGGGCTGCAGGTAATCCTGGCCCGGGGCCCGGAGTTAGTGTCCTTGTCTCCTCCTTACAGATGCAGAAACCAAGGCTCAGAGGGGCCGCGTGGGGTGCCCGGGGTCACGCAGCTAGGAAGCGGGGAGGCAAGGGTCCGCATCTGGCTTTCTCTGCTGGGAATGCCGCAGGCGAGATCACCGGGCTTTGGGGAGCTGGGGAGGCCGGGGAAGGAGGCTTTGGGATGGCGACGGGGGAGGTGCACGGGCTGGGGCAGCAGTGGCTCCGCAGATGGGGAGGTGGGTGGCCGGGCTCCCCTCTGCGCTCCGGAAGGCAGGGCCTCCGTCCTCCGGGCCTACTGAAGGCAGGAGATCCGCAGAGACAGAGGCAGGCGAGGCAGTGGGGTGGGCTGTCGCCAGGAGACCCAAGACGCGAGGTGCGGAGCGGTCACCCCACATCCTGGTCTGCCCCTGCCCCAGCTGGGCGGCCCCTGAGGGTGGCAGGGAAAGGGGGCAGAGAGAGGTCACTGAGGCCCGCATGTGGGGGGAGTTGGGGAAGAGGATGGGAGAGAGTGGGGTGGGTGACAGGCAGCGGGGGCCGGGAAGACTGGGGGGGCCCGGGGAGTCCCGGAGCTCGGGGAGGCCGGGGCTCCCAGCGGGTCTGGGACGAGCTCGGTCAGGGGACCGCACTGGGCCGCGCTGGGCCTGCCTCGAGGCCACGCGTCCCAGGCAGGTCGCCGTGCCCGGTGCCGAGCAGGAGGGCCCCGCCAGGCGGTGGCCGGCCCAAGGAGAGCTGAGGGCCCGCGGGGCGTGTTCCAGGGGGAGATTTCTTAGTGAAACAAAAGCATATTTTTTCAGGCGGGACGGCCTGTGCAGTTACCTCATGACGTCGCCTTGGCCCGGGGCCCAGAGCAGGCGGCGGGGAGGCCTCGCGGGCGGGCGGCTCGAACCCTCTCCCGCGCGGTCCCCACGGCCGTCCTTATCTGGTCCCCGACATCAAAGCGGGGGCCTTTCATGAGCGAATGCAAACAGCACAGCGGCGGCCCCCGGGCCAATTAGCTCCGGGGCGGGCGGGAGGCCTTTCAGAGGGAGGCCGGGCTCCTCCGGGCCGCGGCAGCTCGTCAAACTCGATGAAATATTTGCCCAAAGCTCATTATAATAATGAACCTGCATTTCTTTCCCCAAGAGAATAATTAGCAGACTTCCAAATGGCTCAAAGCGGCAATTTAAAAACTGCCCCCCCGTCCCCGTTCACTGTCCCATTTAGTTCATTTTGTGACAAGGAAATATTGGCGCTTCTGGGAAGAGCAGCGACTCTCCCGTGCCTGGCCCGAGCGGCCACTTGGCTGGGTCCCTCTGCCTCTGGGCCACTCCCCCGTCTCTAACTGGGGAGCCGGTGCGGAGGCTGGACAGGCTGAAGGTCTAGGAGAGGCTCGGGGCCGGCGCTGGGGAGGGCATCAGTCTTCCCCCACATGAGGAGCCCCAACTCGGGGAGTGACCTCGAAGGGGGCCCTGAGTCTCACTGTGCTCCTGGCAGTGGCCCGAGGCTGCCCAGCCCATGGAGGGAATGGGTTGGGGTGTGCGGCCGGCAGGCAGGCAGGGAGTGGGTCCAGAGAGGGAGCCCCAGGGAGACACCCTGCCCACCCTACACGAGGCCACAGGCTTCCCAGTGGCTCCCAGCAAGCAGAGTGGCAAGGTCCTGGTGCCTGGCCACTGACACAGCCTGGACGAGAGGGTCGAGCACATCCCAGGTCCCCCAGCCCAGCTCGGGGTCACCGTCCTTCCCAGACAAGGTGGCCCAGACCCTCAGACTCTCTTCCCCTCCATGCTTCCTGCTTACCCCTTCCCCCTTGTTGGAACAAGAACCACTCAGGGCAGAACGTTTTGGAAAGTAGAGGAAAATCTCCTCAAACGTGCAGCTAGAAGCCCACCCCCAGGAGACTGACGCCAGGGACAGCCCATGCTCCTTCGAGGTGGTGTTCGACACGCACACACGTACACTGCCCGCGGGGACCGGGCGGTGCGCTGTCCGTCTCCGAGTCCCCTCATACACCAGGCCTTCTCCCAGGTCCCTGGAAGCCTCACACCGTCCCTCCTGCATAAACGTCGGCCGTGTGGTCCGTGTCTGATGTTTCACTGTTAAAACAAGACTGTGATTGGCCAGTTTGCTTGAACTGGTGTTTGGGTCACCTCGGATCTGTTTTTGGGGCAGATGCCTGGGCGGAGGGTGACAGGGTCACAGCGAGAGCCGCAGTCTGACACACGTCATCGGAACACTTTCTGGAAGGGGCACCAGAGTCTAGGCCCATCTCGTCTGGGCGTCACCAGCACAAAACTTATACTCATTTCTGCTGACCTCGCATCTCTCCATTTAGGGTTTTAGACGGAGGGTTTGCGAGCTTTTCTGTCAAGGGCCAGGTGGCAAATAGCTTAAGTGTTGAGGGCCTCATGGTCTCTGTTACGGCTCCTCGACTCTGCCGTTGCCTTGGGAGGGTGGCCAGATGCGGATCCTACATGAGTGGGCGTGGCTGTGTTCTAGTAAAATTTTATTCAGAGAAGCAGTTTGGGGGCCGGATCAGACCTCCAGGCTGTGGTTGACCAGCCCGGTCTTGAAGACAGAAGGAGTGAAGCATCTTTTCAGTCTTTGTGACCCTTCTTTTTGTGAACCCTCCTTCCAGTTCTTGGACATCACCTTTATGCTTTTTAACTAAAAGCCAACTTTCCATAGTCACCTGCAGTTCTTGGTGGGAAGGGTCTGGCAGGGAGGGGCATAGCGGGGCGGCCTCGCTCCCTGTTTTTGGCTCTTCGCCCCATCACGGAGCTGGACGGAGGCCCCCTCTGTCTGCTGCACGTGCGCTGGCTACTCACACCCTTTTCCTACTTGTGCCTTTTCAATGGTTTCGATTTTGCATCTACGGCCTCATCACCTTCGGTGTCTCGTGTCCCTACAGTGATGCGGTAGCTTAATTTCCCCCCCAAACAGCTGGTGTCATCAACATCCTATCTGGTTTGTGATGCTGCCCAGTCTCCCCGGTACAAAGCGTCCTCACTGGTCCCCTGTGCAAAGCCCGGCGGGTTGGGGACAAAGCCCACCGTGTGGCTCAGAGCTATGAGGCTGTGCGCCCAGGCCCAGGCGTCCTCGAGGACCATGGAAGGGGGGTGGTGCCTGCTGCACCGGAGGCAACCCGGGCACCTGGTGCTGGGGGCATGGTGTCAGGCTCCCACGGTGAGGCTGGTCCCGCCCGTCTGAGAGCCGTGAACAGGACATGGACGGCGGCTCGGCCCTCCGCGCTGGGAAGAGCAGCTCCGATCCCTGGCTGCTTCCCCCCGGAAATCGTACCATCCTCCTCATTTTCTTGTTCTTCCACGGGAGCTCCAGCTCTGTCGGGCACCCCAGAAAAACCCCCCAGTGCTCTGCTCCAAGGCCACACAAGCCCAAGGCCTGAGCCCGAGGTGGGCACGGCTTCCCGCACCCTGCCCTTCCGCCAGGGGCACATCGCTCTGCTGCGGCCGCGAGTGCCCACCATCCCACCCAGCACCACTGTGCCACCGTGCCTGCTGTTCTCGGCGCTCAGCCAATGGGTCACCCTGTGGGCAGCGTGACCCAGGGTGCCAGAGCGCTCCGAGCCCTAGTTCCCTCTTACAAGGTGACGTCACGGAGGCCGATGTCTGAGAGGAGTCGCATCTGTGGGTTGGGTGGAGAGCCGGTGCGGGGCGCGCCAGTAACAGGGCACCTGCCCCCATTCTCTTCTGACTGGCTATCGGCTATCGTGGAGAACCAAGTGACCCCGAAACACCTCCAACTTGAGATGCAGAAGCAGTTCCTGGTTCCTTCCGCACCCACCAGTGCACACAACGCCACAGCAGGCAGGACACCAGCCCCCTCTGGCCTGCCCCTTGGCCCCCAGCAACTTGTGGCTCTGCCTCGCACTGGTCCGGGGGTTGGCACGAATGGGCCCTGCCAGGGGTCACAGCAGAGGACCCAAAGTGGCTCCACCCCCGGGCTGGCCACTGACCTTGGGGCTGTGGGCTTGGCCGCTGGTGCTAGTGGCAGGCGCGGGGCTCCTGAGTGCCTCGTGTACCCATGAGACTGTAGGGCAGGACATCAGGGGCGAGTGGGGCTGAGCTGGGGGAAGGAGAGAGGCCGGGAGAGGAGCAGGGGAGGTGGCTGAGAGCACAGGAGAAAGAAGGGCCCCGGGAACTCCCGGGGCAGGTCTGGGCAGGTGGTAGTCCGGGCCTTTGGGCGGCAGGCCAGGGCAGGCAGGGAGGAGAGGGGCCAGCAGCAGATCTGCAGAGGGCACGGGCCCAGGCGTGCGTGCCCCAGTTCCGGCAGGATGCTCTGAGCCCCCTCCCCAACCCTAGCACACAGCCCCTCCCCCAACATGCCCACCTCCTCCTCAGCCCTGCCTGCAGGGGTGAGGTGGGTGGGGGTATACCCACTGTGGCTCCCGACCACAGCCCTGGGTGCCGTAAGAGCTCCTGGGGACTGAGGTGCGCCTCCAGGGTGCGGGGTCCCTGTGGCCCCTCTGGCTTGAGAGCGTGTTTTGCACAAGGAGCCCGGAGCCCCCGGCAGACAGCCCCCACCCACGCACAGCTGGGCTCCCCTCTCCCAGCCCTGCCGGTAGGGCTTGCAGGCCCGGCTCCCACCCCGGCCCATCCCCGCCTTGGCTGAGGCTGACCCTTGGCCAGGAGTGCTGCGGCCGAGCCAAGCCCTCGCTCCGCGCAGGCTAACGCGGCCCCTCGGAGGCCCTGCTCGGCTCGCGGACACTGTTTAGTTCTCTGCGATCGGCTCAGGCAGCCCCAGAATCCTCCCGCATGGCCACGTCGGACCCTGGGTGTGTCCGGCGTGGGGCCCTGGCTGGGGTCTGGGGCTGCTGGAGTCCCTGCCCCCTCTGTTTCTTCTCAGTCTCCAGGTCTGCGGGGGCCGCGAGGCAGGTGCGCCAAAGCCCAGCTCACATCGGGACTGTGCTGCCCGCCCGCTTTCTGCTCATGGGGCATGGCTGGGGCAGGGTGTGTCCCAGGGGGTCTCATGGGCGCACTGAGGCTGGGGGGGCCCAGGGGTGGCTACACGGAGCCAACGAGCCCAGAGGACTGCCTAGCCCACCCCCTGGCCATGGGCGTGGGAGCCGGGCCAACACAGGCCGTGCTGAGGCTCTGCCAGAAGGGCTGGGGGCTTCCTGGGCCCTGCTGCTGGGGCCTGATGTGGGGGGCTGGGTGGACGGGGCCCCCTGGCCTGCAGGGGAAGAGCTGGGGAGCCAGCTCCGGCCTCACTGTTTCCAGCCCAGGCTTCCGTAGACAACCCTCTCTGTGTTCCCCTCTCTCTGCAAGCCCCACTTGCTGGACCTGGAGCCTCCACACCCCTCTGTCCCCTGGAAAATGCCACACTGGGGGGAGTCAGCCTCTGCCAGGGCTGTCCTCGCTTCCTGGGGACTCCAGCGGCCACGCTCTGGTCCCGTTAGGTAGGAGGGCTGCCTAAGCCACAAACCCCAGAGGACAGACCTCAATGAGAGGGCATGCAGATGGGGCCAGGGCCCCAGAGGGGGTGCCGGGGGTCCAATGGGCCCAGCTCAGGCGTGGCTTTAATGAATGAGCGGGTCACTGGCGTGCAAGGGGGGCCCCATTCCAGGGCCGGCCCCTCAAGATGGCGAATCACACTGACCCGGTCTAGGAGGCTGTGATGTTTCCCAGGTCCCGCTGACCAGGGGTGGGGGCCAGGTCAGAGCCCACTGTCTTCCTGTTCTCCTCCTTAGTGGACTGGGCAGTCTAGAAGGCTCCACAGAGCCTTCCCCAAGGCCAGGGAGTGGTTCAGCAGAGCTCTTGGGCTGCTGGTCACAGGGCCTCCCCATCACCGGCTGAACCCCCCTTGCAGCAGTAACAGCAAAATCCCCTCCCTGGAGGGGGCCCGCCCTCAAGCTGAACGTGGACCATCCCACTGAACCCCCTGCTTCTTCTGAGTTGGGGTCTCTTATCGTCCCATTGTCTCAGTGGGAACACAGAGGCTCAGAGAGAGGCGTGGGCTGCCCACGTCCCAAGGCTGGTTCGTGGGAGACAGAGGAGCTGTCTGGGGTCTGGAAGCGGCAGGAGGGAGGAGCTGAAAGCCGAGACGGAACCCTACCCCAGACCCCAGCACCAGGCGGGGCTCCCAGGGATCCGGTCCCCACTGAGAAGGGTGGAGGTCAGGCCACCTTCCCAGCGCTGTCCCCGTCCCCAGACAGTCTGCACACAGACCCACGGGCTTGGGCACGTGCCTTTGCCTCCTCAGGGTCAGCAGCATTCTTCCCATGGGCCCCCAGGGGGGCCACCTCAGAGCAGTGGGGACCAGGGGCCATCCTGGATTTCCAGTGAGGACGGGCAGGCACAGGGAGGCCCGCCGGGGCTGGGGTCCTGCAGCTGGTGAGCAGGAGGGGAGGGTCTCACGCCTGACCCCATAGCTTCCCACGTTCCTGACCACGGAGGCGAATGAAGGTCGAGACCCCGCTGCGGGCTCCCTCTGTTCCTGGCGACGGGCCTGCGGGCAGCTTCTGAGGTCACTGGCAGATGGGGAGCCGCCTGGACACAGGTTTGCTCACCGCAAACGGGGCTGGGCTGCACTGACCTGTGGCCCACAGGCATGGCCCCAAGGGTCCCCAGTTCTCCCTCCCTAACCTCCTGCTTGTGGCCCCTGCGCCTTGCTTGTGGAAGGAGTTTGGGGTGATGTCGGGCTCCGCGCTCGGGTGCCCAGCAGTGGGTGTGTGTGATGGACCGAACTGTGTCCCCCCAAATCCACATGCTGAGCCTTGCCTGGGTGACCGTATCTGACATCCTGGAGGCTTAATGAGGGCGAGGTGGGTCCGGGGTCCACGAGCGTCCTCGCGCCCGGAGGAGGCTGGGTGTGGACCGTCAGAAGGTGGCGGTCCGTAAGCCGGGAAGCGTCCTCACCAGATGGCTGTGTCCGGCTGTGACCACGCACTAGCAGTCTGAAGAAGTATGGGGACCGAAGGTCCATGGTTCAGGCCACCTGGTCTGTGGTGCTTGTTACAGCAGCGCGCGCTGACCGATCGGACGGGCCGGCCGGCATGACGGGGAGCTGCCGTCTGGGGGGAAGGCGGGTTGGGGGCCCTGGGGGAATGCCGAGCGCACCCCCTAATGTGTTTCTACCACGAGACTTTCAGGGTGTCCTGTTGGAGCGGACGAGCACATGCCCCCAGAGTCCTGAACGGTGCCACCCCATCTCAGCCCCTGACAAGGCCACTGAGCCACCACCCGGTCCTGCCACTGGCCTGCACCACAGGCCGTGGCTTCCGCCTCTGGCCGGCTCTGGCGCCACGCATACCTTCCCCTCACCAGCACCACCGGGGCGGCTTGCTGATCCCCTGCCTTCTCTCTCACTCCTGGAATGTTCTCCAGACTGGGCGGCCATGGGTCTGGTCCCATGGTCGTGGCCTCGTGAGCACCGACCTCGTCAGACCCTCTCCTCCTGTCCAGGGCCTGCCCGCTCTCTGCCGCGCGCCGCAGCTGAATTATTCCGCAGCCTGGAAAGCCGTGCTCGCCCGTCATCCCCGGTGCGCGCTACATACCAGCTCTGGGTGTGCGACCTGGAGCGTGCCCAACCCCAATCAGCCCTGTGGCCATTCCCGTCTCCCACTTCAGGGCAGAGGAAACTGAGGTGCACACGGCATAAATGATGCCAGGCTGGGCATCGGCTCCCGCGCCCCTGCCCCGCCCTGTCCGCCCCACCAGCTGCCGCCACAGGCTGTGCCCCAGCGGGCACGTCCCCCCCGGCCCCTCCCCACCACCTTGTCGGGCTGCACGTCACGTCCCTGGGGCTACCACAGGGGAATGCCAAGGTGGGGGCCAAGGCAGGGGAGAAGGAGAGGGGCTGCATGGGGGGTGAGGGTCTGGGGGGCGGGACCCCTGGAACTTGGAGTGGCAGGCGTGGCTTCCCATGGCCACACCCCTCCGTGCACCTGCCACCGCCTGTCCTGGGGACCTCACTGCTGCTTTGGACGTCTCTGACCACCGAGAAAGTCTGGTAAATGCTCGCAATGTGGACACAGAAATCCCACTCCTGGAGGAGGAAACACCACAAGGGGACAGAGCCTTGGTACCGGTTGGCGCTCACAGGACAGACCGTAGTGAGTGAGGGCCAACGGCTCTAATCCAGCCCCTGAGGTCAGGGTGACCTAATTCCTCTGGACTTGCCCTCCGGCCATCTGGGGCGTGACACACGCGCAGCCCATGCACACGCTAGGCTCTGGCCCACCACAGACCGCCACCCTTGTCCGAGAGCTCCTCTCCTGCGTCCCTCTGTAGGCACCCGGCCTCCCATCTGCTCCAGACACAGCTCTGCCCCAGGGCCTTTGGTCGAGCTGCCCCTTGCCCGGGAGCCCTCCTCCCAGTTACCTGAGGGAGCTGCTTCCTCCTTCCGTCCAGGTCCCCATTTCTGCTGTGTGGTCGCTGATCCCGTCCCCATCTCCTGTCCCTCCTCCACCCCTTCACGTGGGCTCCCCCTTCCCTCCCTCCTCTCCTCCTCCTTGCCCTGCTTTTAGCCCCTCTGACCCCTCCTCTGTTGCAACCCCAACAATCGCCCAAACCAGCCCCCGCGGAAGGGAACTCAAGCCCGTAAGCCAGCCCGGGCCCTGACGGCTCAGACAACGCGCAATCGATTTATAAACAATTTTCTCGGTGACGATTTGGTTACATTTCCCCCAATAGCTGCTTAATTTTCTTGTCAAAAATACACAGTTTTCACATTTGTCTCGCTGCAAGGGTAATTAATTTCCAGACCATAAGTAAGAACTTAATTTGATACCTGCAAGGATTATAAACTATTTCAAGCTGTTGTTTACATGAAATCAAGAAAGATCCGTTCTGTTTGCAATTATGTTAATGAGGAAATAGAGAGGGTATTCCTTTTTTTCTTAGGGAGCGCGGCATTAGTTGCTGTTACCGATGAACTAGCCCAAATGCGTCGCCTGCCGCTGCAAACCCTGCCACGCTATTTTAAAGGTGACCCTGGCTGGTGAGGGGCCTGCGACGCAGCTGTGCACCCCAGGAAGGCTTCTGTGGGCCACGTAAGCACTGGGGACCTGCAGGCGGCCTGAGCTGCCTAGGCCGTGACCCCTTCTGACGGTGGTGCTGAGAGGCCGAACGGAGGGCGGGAGGCACACGCGCCCCCGGCTCCCCCATTGCTCACCCCGCACTCACGCACAGAGCACCGTGAGCTGGGCTCGGCACAGGCGAAGACTGGGTGTGAGAAGCCCCCCGGTGCCCAAGAACAGGGCCAGAGCCAAGGAGGCCTGCAGGAACAGGAGCTGGCCCTATGGAGAGGGTGAGGAGAGCCTTCGAGACACCATAGTGTGGTCACAGGTGCGCAGGGGAGGCCCTTGGGCCCCAGTGTGAGGGCCGAGGGCAGGCAGGGAGGAGGCTGGGCTGTGCGGGCAGCAGGTGCGGGTTCGGCTCAGCCCTGGGTGCTCTGGGTGGGGGCTTTAGGGGAAGACGGGAGCCAGCGTCAGACCGTCCCTGGTGTGCACTCGCCCTCCCACCCGCCCCAGCATCACGGTGCAGAGCTCTGCCCACCTGCCCGCCAGTGGGAGACGCAGGAGAAGAGGGACCGTCCGCAGTCACAGATCCCCACTGGGGAGGTGTTGTCGGCCTCTCTGGGCCTGCCTGGCATGGCCTGACTCAGGGCTGCAGACGGAGTCCTCATAAATCCCAGGATGATGGGGACAGCCCCGGTGAGGTCAGAACAATGTGCCACATGGCCCCGTGGGATGGTGTGCCACCGCCCGCCACCAGCCGGGCACGGCAGTCTCTCCCATGCCCTGAGGGGAAGGTCCGGGACAGGCACTGGCCGGCCCCATACAGGAACCGTTCACAACCAGAGGAAGGCCTCTCAGGTCAGCACCTGTCCTCATGTTCGGCTGCGGCCTCGTCTGTCAGGGGCTGTGGGTAGGGACAGTGCAGCCATGGGCTCGTGTGGGGACAGGGACAGGCCCTCAGCTTCCCAGGGAACCTGCAAAGCCTGCCTATTGCCCCAGGCCTCAGGGTGCCCATTATGGGGGGGCCTCAGCTCAGAGGCAGGGGGATGGGCAGCCCTGAGTCTGGGCCGGGGAGCCACAGGCCGGAGGGACACTTCCTCTGTGGTGGGAAAGGGCTGTGATGGCAAACCCAGTGGAGAGAAAGCCAGGAACAAGGGGTGTTCCTCAGGCTGGGACGGGCCACGGAGGGACGCGCTGGGAAGGCCCAGGGAGAGGAAGGCGGGGGGTGTCTCCCTAGCTCGCCCACTGAGTGCAGAGTGACCGTCATTGTGCAAAGTGTGGTTTGGGTAGGGAGCCCACGGGCAGGCCGGACAGGGGGCCGGGCTGTGTCCTCACTCAGGGCCCTCCCGGGGACCATCAAGAAGATGAGGCAGTGGCCACATGTGGCTGTGCTGGGTGGCGCCGGCATGTGGACGTTCCTCAGCAGTGGGGGACAGAGAGGCTCCCTGGGATTTATGGAACTCAGAAATCAGGTGGTTTTCCTTGTGGCTGGCTCTGAGGCCAGGGGGGCTGGGGGTCACCGTGGCAAGAAGAAGCCTGAAGCCGGCAGGAGCAGGGCAGTGCTCTGACCTCGATGACTCTGGTCAAAGCCCAAGTGAACCCCGGTGGTAGTGTCTGAGGGTCTGCTGGAGCTGGCCTGGACTGGGGGCGGCGTGGACCGGCAGGTGGGGAGCTGGCCTGGACCAGGGGACTGCTCTGTGGTGCCCACCTGTGCCCGAGGGTTCTCAGCTCTGGCTGTCCCCAGGTGTTGCTGCAAAGACAGGCAGGCTGGATGGGCCGTGGCACTCCTGTCTCGGGAACAGATGGAGACGGAAGGGGACAGAGAAGCCAGTCCACCCAATCCCCCGAGGCCCTGTCGGTGGTGTCCGCAGCGAGTGGCACAACCCTTGATGGTGGGCCCCGCTCCTCCTCCGGCCCCCAGCACAGAGAAGCCCCGCAAAGGGCACAGAGCCTCCCTTCCTGTGCAAGCTGCTTCTGCCCGGTCCACGACACCCCCGGGGGCAGGGAGAGCAGACAGCGGGACCGAGGCAGGGCACGGTAAGCTGGCTTGTGTGCTGGTGAGCCGAGCAGCTGTGGGAGCGGGAGGTGACCTGCCTGGCCCCTCCCTCCTGCCCTCTGCCACTCTCCAGGGTGTGTTGAGTCACACCTTCCCAGGGCCCTCTGCCTGCCCAGGGGCATCTTCTTGCCTTTAAAGGAGAGCAGTACGTGGGCTTCCCCAAGTTTCCACCACCAGGAGAGAGGAATTTGGGAGGGACAGGCGTGGCACAGGCGTGGCACAGGCATGGCTCAGAGGGTGGTGGCTGCAGAACTCACCTGCTCTCAGCCTCATCCAGCCCAAGCCCCAGGGCCTTTGCATAAGCCACTCGTCCACCCCACGCCACCCTCCGCCTCATTCCCTCCTGTGGTTCCATGCCCCTGACCCGCTGAGCGCTCCCTAGTCTGCCTGCCGGACTGTGTGCTCCATGGGGCAGAGATCAGCCTGTCCCACTCTGGTGACAACCCCTGCTTGTAGTCAGTGCCCAATGGACATACAAGGAACAGAAGCTCGCGCGCACGCCTGCAGGGGTTCAAGACGCCTCCTTTCCTGGTTTCTCTACTTTCTGTTCCTGTGACTTCTAGTCCCTCTGTCCAGTCCAGACCAGAGGGGCCTCAATTTCTAGGACACCCATGGGTGCTGGACATGGTTCGGGGCTGAGAAAATACTCTCGGGGAGCTGCTAACATGATTTTCACCTGGTGTCTGGATGCGACCCTTCTTAGAAAGAGGTAATGTCACAAAGCCTTAAAACCAAGACCCTGTGTGTCTGCCAGCTGTGCCCAGGCTGTGCCCAGGCTGTGCCCAGGCTGTGACCAGTGGCACTCTGCCGGGCCTCACTGCTCTGGTTCTTGGGGCCGAGAGCGGCCAGGTGACGAGGGTCACCCGGATGTCAGTAACATGGGCCAGGGCCTCACACCGCCCCGAGGAGCTCCTGCCAGGGGGTGGGTGCTGGTGGTCCAGCAGGGTGGGGGTGTGTGGGCCCTGCTGGATAGAGTGTCCCTGTGCGGGCGGCAGGCTGGCCGGCCACCTCGCTGCCCACACAGATGGCTCTTTATGTGTGAGACCTGACCTGTGGCTCCTGGCCGGCGGGGAACAGAGCAGGGGCTGTGCACGCTGACCGGCCTGTATCCCAGGGCGGGGGTGGTGGCAGTGAGCACAGCGGAGGGGTGGGAGGGGGCGCACTGGCCCCCACAGGTCCGCCTGCAGCCACACTTGCCCCTGTATGGGCTCTTCTCAATGAGCCAAGAACCATCGCTAAAAATGAGAGTCAGCTCTCTGCCCTGCTCAGCCCTGAAGACTCCCACCTCCCCCCAGCGACGTCCCGGGTTCTTCTGGTGGCTCCCAGGGCCTGACGGTCAGCCCAGCCCTTTACCTATGTGCCCCTCACCCTCCAGTCTCCTCCTCAACCCACGGGTCGGGCCCCACTGCTGCTTGCCTCCGGTTCAGACAACCAGGCGCGGCCCCACTGCAGGGCCTTTGTACGGGATGTGCCCCTGCCCAGAATATTCTTCCCCTAGATACCCACACGGCTTGCTCCCTTGTCCCCAAGGTCTTTCCTGCAGATCAGCAGGCCCAGGTCCACCTAGACCCAGAGGGTTTCTCTCGAGTGGGAGGGAGGTATAAAGCCCCTCATGCTACCTGGGTGACTTTTGCCTTCCCAGGAGAAGGCCCCATGACGGGCCTTGTGTGCTGAGTATTTTCCTGGCGCTGGACCCACGGGCTTGCCACACACACTGTCTGCCTTGTCTGTCCAACGGCTCCCATTTCACAGAGGAGGATCTGGAGGTCAGAGGGGCCCCCTGTCCGAAAAGGGCCCCAAGTAGCCGGCCTGTCCACTCCATCTTCCCGCATCCTGCAGGCTCTTCCCAACTTGTTGGGGGGGTTGGTTCGAGGCTGCCCTGCTCTGAGCTAGCATGTCCCCTTCCCCCCCAGTGCCGCCCCAAGGCAGGAGAAGGAGGGTGGGCACTGAGGGCTGGAGTGGAGGAAGGGGGAGGGGACCGGGAGCGGAGGCATGAATGGATGCTCGGGTGACGAGGGCGGGAGCAGCGGATGAGGAACGGGGTGGGGAGGGAGCGCGCTGCCAACCCAAACAGCCCAGCGCGCCTCAGCCCCGTGTTCAATCCACAAAAATTTCCATCTGCCTCTGGAGCGCTCGGAACCCGGGCAACGAAAGGCCGTTCACTCGGCAAAATAAACACCAGCTCCGCGCGGCGACTCCCGGCGTTCGCGGCCCGCCTGGAGGGCCCTGTCAGCCATTTTGTGGACTCGGCCTCTGAGGAGAAGGGGAGCCCCAGGCCGAGGGTGCCGGAGGCCCGCGCAGGGTGGGAGGCCGCCTGCTGCCCGCTGCATGTGGCTTTGTGGTTGGGGACCTGCTGGCGTCCACCTGCCGCCCCGCCCCGCGGGCCAGGGCCACGCTCGGGCCCCACCAGGCCCAGGCCGCCGTGGCCGACACCCAGGTCCCAGCCCTGGATGCTCCCGGATGTTCACATCCTGCCCCTGGCCTGGCCCTGGGACCCTGTGGGGCGGTGGCCCCCAGAGTGCTGGGCATGGGCTCCCCACGGCCAGCCGTCGGGGCCCACACGCCGGGGCCTGGGCCCGCTGCCCCCTCTCCGGGCGGCGGGACAGCCCTGCCTCCGGGCTGGGACATCTATTTTTGGTGGTGACCAAGCCACTGCTTAATATGCAGGACCGGCTGGGGGCAGGCTGTGCCCTGACCCGCAGGGTGACCAGTTTAAAAAAGGGCCCATTTTGATCAAAATACATGTTTTTCTGAGGTCGGCCAAGGCGGCTGGGCAGGGTTCGCCTCAGAGACGAGGCTCCGGCCGCCCTCACGCCTGGGCCCCCGCAGACGGCCTGCCCACCCCAGCTCTCCCGGCGGGTGCTGCCGCCCACCGCCTGCTGGCCCGCACGCCGTCTCTGCCCGCCGCTCCCTGCCGCGGGCCTTTCTCAGTCAACGCGCGCAAGCTCACACAGACCGGAGCTCCGTTTTTTCAAAAAAATGTAAATTTCCTTTCTGGCCAATATTTGCAGCCTATAAATAGAGTCATTCAGGAGAGGCCTCGTTGTGGGCGGTGGGGGGGTGGGGGTAGGGGTGGGGGGAGGGCAGTTTCGTCCTGGGCAGACCGGAAGGGAAACGCCCAGGAGAGAGGGAGGGAGGTGTGGAGGAAAGAACAATTCCCGGCCACTGCCGAAGCCACAGAAACAACAGGCCGTGGTGCAGCTGGGGAAACTGAGGCTCAGGCCCAGAAGTGCATGGGGTCAGAGCAGAGCTTGAACTCCCGGACTGGCCCCTGAGCACCACTCCCTGCCCGATGGCCGGTCCACTCTCATGCCCACTCTCCCGGAGCTCTACATCCGATGCCCAGGTTCCTTGGTCCCGGAACTTGCTGTACTTCCCCACGCCACAGGGCCTTTGCACGTGAAGTTCCTCAGGTGTGGATGTGGATCCACTTAGGAATTCTCCGTAGCGCTTGGCCCAGTAGCACTAATGTCACTCCCTCCACTGACTGACTCATGGGGTTACAGAGGCCCTGGTGTGACTCACTGGTTCTCATGGCTGGTGAGCCAAGGGGGCAGGGCTTGAACCCAGCCGCTAGAGGCACAGGTGCAAAGGGAAGGCTGGGTTTTTTTCTCTGTAAGGTGGGGAGGGGAGATGGGAAGGTCCTTGGGGGCTTCCCACCTATGAGTGGGAGGCCTGGACCATCAGTCAACCGGAATCCGGATGTGTGCGTGGGAGCCTGGCTGCCAGGCTCAGGTCCTGGCTCTGCCCCCGCTGAGGCAGGACAGAAGGGAGGGACGAGGCTCCGGGTCCATAAATTTGGTGAAAAGACGCAGCCCTGGAGGCAGCTAGACGGCCTTGCTGTTGGCAATGCTCTGGGCAGGCACTGGCCTCTTGGGCATCACAGGAGACCAGGCCATGGATGGAGGGGGAAACTGAGGCTCAGAGGGCGACAAGCCCCATGAGCCCTGGGCACCTCCCCATGGGCTCCTCCAGGCCCATGCCCGGGCACCATGGCCCTGGGTTCCCAGAGACAGGGACCTGCTGCTGGGTGCAGGTCATACTGAGGATCACGGCTTTCCACAGAACACCCCGAGCCCCAGGGCCTGTGCCCGAGTGCGCTGCTGAGGGACGGCAGGTGTTCTAGACCTTTCCATCCCTGCGCAGGTGAGACTCTTTGCCCCTGTGGGCCTTTCAAGGCCAGAAGCAGACTTCAACAGCCAGCACTCACAGTCCCTGCTGGGCAGCCAAGGGGCATCTGCTCCTGCTGGCCAGGTGGGAGTGGACTGGGGTCAGTCGTGGACTGACTGTGAGGTCAGCCTTCCCGCCTCTTGCCTTCGTGTCCGACGAGGCCCAGGGCTCATCCTGGCCAATATGCTGCCCTGGGCGTCAGCCCTGACGTGCACTCCAGGGTCTGGGTCCAGGCCAGCTCTGACCTCCGTCCCACAACCATGGCCCCTTGGCGGCCAAACACCTTAGATCCTGCCGGGGGCTCCGGCCTCACCCTGATGGGGGGAAAGGCCGAGAACGCCGGCAGCTCCCTCGGGGGCCGCCCTGACCAGTGCTTTCCTTTCAGTGAGAGCGATTCAGCCCCCCGGGGTGACGGCCTGTCTGCACCAGGCCACCCCGATGCCCCTGGTTGCAAGGCCTTACCCGCTCCTCTGACCTCCGAGAAGGGGCTCCCTTCAGATGTCGGGCTCCTGTGCCGGCCCCGTTGCCTGGACCACGGGGTTGAGCGTGATGCGGGGAGTTGCTCAGACGACAGGACGGACCCCGCGGCTGACCACGGCCCCTCCCATCGGCCCCCCTTATCTGTTTTGTGCAAGTGTGCCTATGGCTGCCTGCTGGGTGCCAGTCCACGCTGGAGGGCCACACGGCCTGTCTCCTGGGTGTTTTCTAACCCTGCTGGGGACCCGAGCTAGAGAACCACACCCGGCACGAGGGCCCGTGGGGCTGGGCTGTCCTAGGCCCTTGCCAGGGGCCGAGAGGCTGCGGCAACGAGCTGTGCAGGGTGAGGGCGGGAGAGGCGGGAGGCAGGGTGAGGGCGGGAGAGGCGTGGAGGCAGGGTGAGGGTGGGAGAGGCGTGGAGACCGTGGAGGCCGGGTGAGGGCGGGAGAGGGTGGGAGAGGCGTGGAGGCCAGGTGAGGGCAGGAGAGGGCGGGTGAGGCCGGGTGAGGCCGGGTGAGGCCGTGGAGGCCGGGTGAGGGCGGGAGAGGGTGGGAGGCCGTGGAGGCCGGGTGAGGGCGGGAGGCCGTGGAGGCTGGCACTCGGGGGGCAGGCCTGAGGCATGGGTGGGTCTGCCGCCCCTGGGAGCCCACGGATGGTCAGACAGATGTCCTGACTCACGGACGGCTCCAAAGGTCCCTGCTCTTACCATCACGTGGCTGGAAAAGGGCTGCCCTGCTGGGACTCCATTCCCCAAACTCCTCTGGGAAGGGCCAGTGACTCGTTCTCCCCCACGGGGTGGAGAGGAGGCCAGGAGTGTGTCCCTTCTGGGCTGGCCTTCAGGCCTGGAGGAGGGCAGGCCCCTGCGGACTGAGGGGAATGTCTAGACCCACTTCCAAGCCCTAGAGGGAACTTGGAGGCCTGCAGAGGGGAGTGGAGGGTTGGAGCCCTGGTCCTTGTGGGTGAGCAGCCCCCGTGGACAAAGGACAGAGCCCCAGAGTGGGAGGCTGCACCTGGGAAGGCGCACACGGCCTGGAAGGGGCATCTTGACCTTGGCCAAGGAAGGACGGAGCATCTCATGGGCGCGCACGGGTGCCCCCCAAGTCCCCCACCCTGCAGCCCCGCCGGGCATGTGCCGTCCTCCCCACCTCTGTCGGGGGCCACAGGCCTTCATTATCCCAGCCCTCATTGTCTTCCTCAGCAGCTCGTGAGGGGGCCCCTCTTGCGGCTGGGGGGGCCTCTGTTTGCTCAATCCCCCCGCCCGTCCCGCTCCTACAAACCGGGCTGTGCTGAGTGTGCCCCGTGAAACCCCCAGGCCCCAGTGCTCCGCCATCCCAGGAGTGGGCACGGGAGCCACGAGGGCACAGGATTCTCTAGCGGGAGCACACGGCGCTAGACTCCTTCCCAGAGCTCCATAGCACTGTGACCCGCTCCTTTCCGGTGAGGCCCGGGGTGCCCCCCAGCACAGCACAGCCTTCCTAAACGGTGGCGTCGGTGTGTGCCCCCCGCCACCCCGGCCACAGTGGAGGGTGGGCAGCCTCCCTTGGGAGACCGTGGGCCGAAGAAGCCCCCCGGGCCTGGCCACGAGAAGGCCTGGCACGATGGCCCAGGGGCCCCGAGGGCTCTGACCTCAGGTCCCCGCCAGGAGCGCAGCTGCCCCGGCCCCGCCAGGTCTCCCCCTCACGGCTCGCGGGGTACGGGACCCCCTGGCTGGCCCGCCCGCCCCGGCCCAGGAAGGGGGGTAGTGGCTCTCAGCGTCTACTGGCGTTTTCGTTACAGGTTTATCTTTGAAACCCTAGACAAAACACGGCTTGTGTGGCTTGACTGAAGAGCTCGCACCTCAGGCCCTCACCGTCCACTAAGACGGCTCCTCAGGAAAGAAAAAATACACTAACCTTAAAATAACCAGTTCCCAGAATAGCAGCTAATGAAGGCTTCTGAAGGGGGCCCTTTGATCAGCCAGAGCCCACGCCTTCGCCTGTTTACAGCCTTGTCACTCAAGAGCCAGTCACCAGTGCGGGGAGCAGGGGTGGGGGAGGGACGGAGGAAGTGGGGGCGCTCTGAACGGGGCGGGGGGCTGGGCTGTCAGGAGAGCCCCCCCATGCCCGACTTCTGGTGCGACCAGCCGGAGCTGGCAGTGAGGGGCACGATGGAGCCCAGGGTAGTGCCTGGTGCCTCCCGAGCAGCCTGCAGACGTGGCCTCCTGGGAGCGGGAGTCAGGGGAGGCCTGGCTGCTGGGGGACAGAGGTGGTGGGAGGACCAGAGTCCCAGGCAGGCAGTGGACAGGGAGGCATGGGTCACAGGCTCCGGGGGCTCGAGCGAGGGAATCCAGGGAACGTCCTATGGGAGCTGAGGGACCCGCAAGGACTTGCCCGTGCTGGGGACGTCGGGGCTTACGAGGTGGCCTTCGTCTGCCTGTGTTGGGCACCGCTCAGCAGGCGTTCCCCCCGTGGGTTGGGTGCTGGGGCGCCACAAGAGAGCGGCCTTGTGCGATCACTGCTCAGCAGCCCATGGGGTCCCGGAGCAGCTGATGTGTGGCTTGTGAAACCAAGGAAGTGAATTTTAATTGGATTTAAGTTAAGCGAATTCAAATTTAAATTTAAATATAGACCCCCAATTCAGGGATGGGAAAACTTGAAGGATGTTTGGAATGACTTAGGTAAGAGACCCTCCTTTTTTAACTGCACGTTTTGTATCTAAACGCAGACCGAGTAGCTCTTAGGAAAACACGGCATCCAAACTGAGACGCACGGTGAGTGTGAGACACGCCCAGCATTTGAGCAAACAATGTCGATCATCCCAACGATTCTTTTCATATTTACTATATACGTAAGTGATAATATTTTCACTCTCCCGGGTTCAGTAAGATATATGGTTAGAGTGAATCTGATCGATTTCTTTGTATCTTTTCGACTATCGCTATTAGGAAATGTTAGGTTGTATCTGTGGTTTCCACTAGATTTCTACCAGACGACCCTGGCCTAGACTGGGGGTCAGCAAACTTTTCCGTAAGGGGCCAGACTGCAAATATCACAGATGAGGAGGCCTTTCAAGCTCTGAGTTCTGTTTTAGAATTTACTTATTTATTTATTCTTGTTTTTTATTGTGAAAACGGGTCTGGCCCGAGATTTGGCCCTGAGGCCCCAGTTTGCTGGTCCCTAGTCTAGAGGCCCTTAGCTGAACTAGGCCAGTGGGCCTCAGTACAAGTTAGTGGGGGGATTCCCCCCTTTCTGAGGGGTGGAGAGGCTGTAGAAGTGGTTCTTTCTCAGTCCAGCCTGCTGAGGGCTGGCAGCCCCACCCAGACCCCCTGGAGCTCCAGCATGAGATCCACTTACGACTGAGACCCCAGGGACCAGCATAAACCAGACCTGTCACTACCACCCAGTCACTCCCAGAGTTATGGGGGAATGGAAAGCAGCAGAGTTGGGGACCAGCTGGGGAGCTGGGACGTTACAGCCAAGAGATGTAGGCTTCCCAGAAAAATCCCGTCTTCAAAATCCTGATTCTGCCCACTGTGCGAGGATGAGAGCTTGTTTGATCGTGTGCTGGCGAGACACTCGCTGGCCTTGATGAGCTCAGCGGGAGGTATAGGAGGTCAGAGGCTGGAAATATAGTGAGAGTGGAAGCCACAGACGTAAGAGGTGCCCTAAGACACCTGACGAGCTGAGCAAACATGACTCTCACAGGTGACGGATGGCATCCAAGGCCGGGCCTGCCCAAGGTGGGGAGTCTCGCCGTGCAGCCCTACATGAAGCTGGGACCTTCAAAGGACTCTGTTCGGTGTGAGGGTCAGTGAGAAATAACCGACTTCCCAAAAAGGGTGTAAAGAGAACCATCTGAGGCTAAGAGCAGTGGAACAATGTTCGCTCTGAGAAATCGCATCCATGCTCAGCTTGGAAGCCCAAACACACCCTTCCTGGGTGTGTTTCTAGAAAACTCTGAGCTTAGAATTTGAAGTCCAGCATGGTAGTACCCCCCCCCCCCATGTACAGCAAAGGAAGCAGGAGCCATAGATTCCCCCTGAGACCCTCAATTCCGCTAGGCCTCAGGAATACCCACAGATAAATTTTAGGACATATAAACTTCTGATTTTAAAGAAACAAAACCCTGAAAGGCAATGAAACACCATGAATGAAAACCAGTCAGAAAAAACAAAGACCAGAGAAGCAGACTCACAAAGAGATAGGAAAATTAATAGAAACAAAATGTAAAAAAGCCCCATTCAATGCATTTCAACATTTTTTAAAGTTTAAATACACAGATAAAGAGAAAGCCTATTAAAAATGACCAATCAGGTATGAATGAGAGCCAAATAGAAGTTTCATAAATAGAAAAATAATTGAAATTAAAAATTCCCTGGACAGGGCAAATTAGACACAGCTAAAGAAATAATTAGTGAATTGGAAGGTGGACCAGAAGACATCATCCAGAAGACAGTATACAGAGACAATCTGATTTTAGTACAAGAGGTTAAGGAATGTGGTGGGGAGGGAGAGGGTCTGCCACAGGCCTCATGAAAATTCCAGAAGGATACCAGGAGCTCATTATCTTTCAGTGTCCAGTAAGATCTGAAGAGCTAATGAAAGAGAGTAATTCCGAACTCAGGTTGGACGCCGAACCACAGATGAAGGGAACTCACCGATTCCAAAGAGAACCAACAAGAGAAACTCCATGCAGACCCTGCAGTGAAAATGCAGAAGACCAGAACCACAGGAGCAATCTACGAAGTGGCCAGAGAGAAGACACGTGCTGCCTTCTGAGGAGGAAGCACTCAGCTTCACCTTTGCTCTCAGGATGAGCTGGATATACCAAAGAACAGTTGGATAATATTTCCAATGTGCGGAGAGAAAACCATTTTGGTAACCTAGGGCCTGGAACTGTATTCCCAGTGGAAATATTTTTTAAGAACGACAGCAAAAGAAGTCATTAAAAAAAAAATCGGAGAGATTCTGATTTTTGAGACAGAAATTCTAATAAATACATCAGCTGGGAAAAAAGTGATTCCAGATGTAAGATCTGAGATGAAAAATAAATGATGAGTGACGAAAGAGGTAACATAGGCGAGTACGTTTAAACACATATTGATTGTCTGAAGCATTATTATTCATGAATCATTCGGCTAAAAAAAAAAACATGAGTGAGCTAAAATATACAACAACAAAGACTGTAAGTCAGCGGGGGAGTGATTGAGTCTAAAGTTTTCTAATGTCCTTTTATTACAGATGTGGGTAAAGTAGCAATTAACTGTTATACATCCATTTAAAACGTTCTGGGTTGACATCTACAAGAATGACAATAGAATATATAACTTCAAAACCAGTAGGAAAAAAAGCAGACTGATAAACAGTACTCAACCCAACACATGGAGCAAAATAAACATTAAAAATTTTAGTACGAAAGGAAAACACAATATACATTGCTAGAAGTCAATCCAAACAGATTAGAAGTTACTTTAAGTATAAATGTGTTAAGTGATTAAAAAAAAAAAAACAAAACTTCTCAGCCATTAAGTGTTTGCAAAAGACATCCAAATGCGTATAAAGGATTGAAAATAAAAGAATTTAAAAACCGGACACCAAAATCAGAAAAAAAAAAATCACAAGAAAACTACAGATCAATATCCTTTATGAATATAAATATATTCTTAACAAAATGTTAGCAAACTGAACATGGCAATGTGTACAAGAGACGATCAACCCTGCCCAAGTGGGAAATGCAAAGTTCATTTAACCCCCCCAAACTGGTTATTATACCACGTTAGTAGCACAAGGGATAAAAATCGTTTGACCATCTCAAAAGATGCAGAATGGGCATTTGAGAAAATCCAATATACATTCATGATAAAAACTCTGAAAATGCCAAGAGCAGAAGGAAAAAACTTCAGCCTAATAAAGAGCACGCATGGGAAACCAGCAGCTAATAGCACACTGGACAGGGAGTCACTGAGTGATTTTCTCAATTCGACAGTGCCTGGCTACTTCTAGTCAACATTTCCCCGGGTGTTCAAGGCAGCATAAATGGGCAAGAAGAGAAATTAAAGGCACCCAGATGGGAAGGAAGACGGGAAGGGCAGGTATGCCCTTCTTCATACCTGTCGTGATTCTACATGTTGAAAATCCCAAGGAATCAATAACAATAACAACAAAACTTATTGAAGTTAATAACAGCAAAGTCATACTTTCCAAGTTTAACATAAAATATTAATAGTATTTTCAGACACTGGTAGTAAACAATGAAAAAATGAAATGAAGGAAACAGTTCCCTTAACAATAGCACCAAAGTCATAAAATGTTTAGGAGTAAATTTAACAAAAGCTGTGTGAGAACTGAACGCCAAGGATGGCATCACTGGAAGAAACTTGAGCAGACCAAGTGAACGGTGTGCCCCAGTTGTACGCATGGGTTAGGAGACTCTGTATTGTTAAGACGTCAGTTTTTCCCAAATAGATCCAGAGGTTCAACACAATCCCTATCAAAATCCCAGCTTTCTTTTCCCCTCCCTCCTCCGTCCCTCTCTCTCTCTCTCTCTTTCTTCCTTTCAGTTGAAACTGACAAGATGATTCTAAAATTCGTAGAAAAATTCATAGGACTTAGAATGAGCAAAACAATTTAAGAAAGAAAAAAACCTTAGAAGACTCACACTACCTGATTTCGAAACATGCTATAAAGCTACAATAATCAAGATGGTGTAATGTGGATTTGAGGATGGGCATACAGACATAACAGACTTGAGAATCCATAAACAAACCCATATATGTACCCTCCATTGATTTCTGACAAAGGTGCTGCGACAAGTCAATGTGGAAAACAGCATTCTCAACAAAAGGTGCTGAGGCCATTGGATATCTATAAGCAAAAAATAAAAAAAATAAAAAGTAAAGGGGCACCTGGGTGGCTCAGTTGGTTAAGGCCTCTGCCTTCGGCTCAGGTCATGATCTCAGAGTCCCGGGATCAAGCCCTTCGTTGCGCTCTCTGCTCAGCGGGGAGCCTGCTTCCCCCTCTCTCTCTGCCTGCCTCTCTGCCTGCTTGTGATCTGTGTCTGTCAAATAAATAAATAAAATCTTAAAAAAAAAAAAAAGGCTTCACAGTATTTCAAAGGACTGATGCCACACAAGCACTTTCACTGACAAGTGAGCAATTAGAAAACTCTTAGAATTCTAACAATGACAAAAATCATGCTGGAAAGAGCTGCTGGGACAAACAAGAGGTCATCACGGAGATGAGAAAGGTGTGCAAGCAAGTGGACATTGGAATTAAACGCACTTTAAGTGGTCGTTAGATGAAAATGGAGAACCTTAAAGTCACACTTTAGAAATCTAGAAAGTCTAAAAATTAGCAACTGGCACTTAGCTACAGATAATACAGACATTAAAATGATAATGCCAATAAACTGGAAAACGGAGAGGAAACAAAGATTTCTAGATATACAACTGAACAAAACTGACACGAGAGGAGATAGAAAACCCACCGTCCTATAGCTGCCATGTCCTTGACTCGGACTGTGAAGTCTTCCCACAAAGAAAGCACCAGGCCTGGATGGCTTTACCTTTAATGTCACCTAACGTTCAGGAGGGGAAGAATTCCAAATCCCATATGAAATATTCTAGAAAGTAGAAAAGGACAGAACACTTCTGCACTCATTCAGGGAGGTTCATGTAAATTTGACCCCACATCCTGATGAAGACGGTGTAAAAAAGGAAAATGAGGTTATGTATGTATCTCACACAGAAATGTCAGTGCAAAAATTCTGAAGAAAACATGAGCAGGTGGTTTTCAGCTGTGTCTAAGAAATAATGCAGACTTCGAAGGGCTGGTGGGACTGGAGTCCACATGGGTAGGTGGACAGTGGTCACAGAGGGAGATGACCAACGCCTAGACCCAGCAGGGAAGCCATGGGGCCGGAGAGATGGGTGAGTGGCATCTAGGTAGCTCTTGGGGGTGAGCGGGGATGCGGCTGTTGGATGACCAGGTCTCAGGCCAGTTGGCAGCTGGGGGGATGGAGGAGTCCCTCTGGGCTGAGGACAGAGCAGGTGGAGCCGTGTCTGGGGCAGACCCCAGGTCCTGGGTAACTGGGCTTGTCTGGTATCAATGAGGGGCAAACGTGTGCTCAGCAGGGGGGTCCAGGGCCAGTGTACTGTGTGTGTGTTGGGGGGAATCTCCCGGGCTAGGGGCATTCGCATCCAGGAGAGAGGTGTGCCTGGCCAGGGTTTGAGGACAAGAGACTGTGGAAGGAGTGTCTGATGGTGGGGGTGAGGGCCCCGTCCCACCCACGCCCTCTGAACTGGGGCCTGCAAGCCCAGGCCTTCCCTGTGTCCAGCTCTAAGCCATGAATATTTCCAGCAAAAACAGAGAAGAAAGAAATCTTCCCAGCCCACTGTGCCCCTCATATCAGCAAAAGCAGGATGAGCTGAGCTTGCAAAACACACAGGGCTCAGCATCGACCCTGCAGCCTGTCCTGGGGGCTGAGCTAAGAACATGCATGGGGGCGGGGGCTGGAGCCGTCTTCACGGCTCCCCAGAGAGCCAAGGGGACGCCTGCCTCCCAAGCAGCCCTCGCAGGGCAGGAGGTTGGGCAGGGGCCCATGTTCTCCGGGCTCCTGTTCCAGGCCCTGGTCAGGCCCCTCTGGCCTAGTCTGTGCCGCTGCTCTGGCCGACGCAGCCCACGGGTTTTCCTGCCTGTCCCGACCCTCCCAGTCCCCAGCTTGGCCCGCCCTTCTGCTACCTGGCCTCTTTTCGAACTGACCCTGAGGTTTCGTGCTCATGAAGCACTTTGTGCTCGCCTCCGGCTCTCCACCGTGGCTCCTACCCGCCTGCGCCCTCCCGCGCCCCCCCCCCCCCGGACCAACTCTTCGCCTGACCCGCTGTGTGACCTTGGGACACTGCTCAACCTCTCTGGGGCTCAGTTTCCCCACATGCAAGGAAGGATTTATTGGCGCAAACGAAGGTCCTTCTTTCCCAGAAGGACAATGGGAGGGAGTGTGGCGGCTCCGGGCATTTTTAACAGAAGAGTGCGAGGAGGGCCTTTCCCTTTCACTGTTGAAGGGTGGCCGGGGGAACGCAGGCTGTAGGGTGGCAATGCCAGTTTTGCTTGTCACAGCCCTGGAGCGAGGTGGGTCCTCACAGCCAGGCCAGGCCTAGACAGGGGTGCTAGGTGCTCCAGGAACAGGCAGGGGGCCCTCTGAGGTGGGGGAGGCCCTCTGGCACACAGGAGCTGTGACAAGGGCTCTGGGGAGCGGCTAGTGCCTGGGACCCTTCTCCCCTTCAGGGCCGGGCCTGCACATAAGGGGAGGGGGCTCCTTGCAGGGAAACTGAGGCACCGCTGGACAAGCCAAGATGGCTTTCCCAGGCAGCTCCCTGCACGTGGACACCCCAGGCCCCTGCTCCTCAGAACTGCTCTGTTCCTAAGAATGGGGGCGAGCAGCTGCACTCCCCAAATATCCTCCCCATCCTCTCCAAGCCCGTGTCCCACAGCTGAGTGCATGCGCCTGGGACAGGAGCGCCATCCTAGCTGTGGCCGGAGCCGTGCATCCCACATGAGGACCAGACTCCTTCCCTGCCCTCGGCCAGCCCAGTGGGGTCGGGGAAGGCCCGGGACCTCTGGCCGGCTGGCACTGTCCAGGCCTCCTGGGCCCCTGAGGGCCGGTGGCTGCTGGACTTCCTGCCTCCAGCTTCCCGCAGTCAGCAGGATGGCTCCGGAGTTGTTTATGGTCCCAACGGCCCCAGTGATGACTGCGATAATGTGGGGCCCAGGATGGGCCACCGTGCCCTCTGGACCCGGCGAGGCCCTTTCCCAGGGTCTGTCGCTGAGGGGGCGCAGGCCAGCAGCTGAGGAGGGCCGGGGCCGGGGGAGCCCATCTTGGCCAGCGCCTCGAGGGACCGCCTGGGCTGCGACACGGCACGGAGCACCGGCTCACGCGCTACCTGGGAGACTGCGAGCAGCTGGGTTCGGCTCAGACTGAACCGCTTCCTCCCAGCAGAAGGGGACGGAGACAGCACAGACCCAGTCTGCCCGGTCACCCCTCATGGTCCGGTGGTCTCCCCTCTCCTTTTTTCCCCAAACCTTGCCTCCAGGGGTCAGGGACTCTGGAAGACACTTAGCTTTGTTGTTTAGACCTGAAGAAACGAGGGCGTGTCCGTAATTCTGTATTGTGGAGGCAAGCGGGGCCCCACCACAGCCCGCCGTGCTGACCTTGGCCAACAGGGCCGTCCTGGTTGTCAGACCCGCACAGGTGGCTGGATGTCTGCTTCTCCAGCCTGGGCAGGGGCGCTGCTCCAGGAGACCCTGTCCCCAACCCACTGTCATCCCCAGAGGACACCAGGTTCTAGTCCGAGCTTTAAGGGGTGGCCTGGCCTGAGAAGCAGAGGGCAGAGCCATAAGAAAACTCTCGAACACCAGGGCAGGGAGAGGGGAGCGCATCTGGAAGCTAGTGCAACAGGGGCCACTCCCCGGTTCCCTAGGGCAGGGAGGCCTGTGTACCCAGGGGCCACCACGATCCCCATCAGCAGTGGAGGTCGGTCAGCAAAAGCCCGCTTGGCCGGGGGTCAGGGCTGGGTGAGCAGGTTGGAGAAAGGGGCCCGGGTCTATCCCCTGTCCTACCTCTGCTTCCTCTGCTGTCTGGAAGCTCCCCCCAGGGTGCCTGGCCTGCCACCGGGGGTGGCCACCAGCCGCTCCTGGAGGATTATGCCAGCCCCGAGTCCCTGGTCCCAGGCACTGGAAGAGCCAAGGATACCCTGGTTCCGTGGAGGGTCCCCGGGCCTCTGATACCTGCCGCCTGGGGACGTGAACTCTCCCGCTCTCTTCCTGCCAGACAAGGCCATCTCCCACCAGGCCATCTGCCCGAGAGCAGGCCAGGTACCAACCTGGCTGGGGCCTGCACTGCCCGGGGGCCAGACCCTCCAGCAGGCCGGATGTTGGGGTTGCACAGTCTCAGCCGGCCAGGCCGAAAGTGAGGACCCCCGTGGGTACCTGGACAGCGGCCCTCCCTCTCTTGTCCTGGCCCCGTCCCATGCCAGGCCCCGCAGCCAGCCCAGGCCAAGGCGGACGGCGCACGTGGGGAGGGTGTGATGCTGCGGGCCGGGGGGCCCAGGGAGCCGCAACCCTGCCCTGCCTGCCCAGCTTCAGCAGGGATGGAAGCGGGCCAGAGCCCGGCGTTGCCCAGGAAACCGAACGGCACACACAGGCCCTGCCCAACGAAACCCTCTATTTTTAGTCTCCCAGCTACTTTCAGATAAAGCCCGTGTAGACGGACGAGCTGTCGGGCACGATAATGGCCCCCTCTGAACCCCAGAGACTTCACAGGGTGGGCCTGAGCCCGAGAAAGGCCCCCTCGGCTCCCCAGGACACCCCGGGCAGAGGTTCCTGCGCTGAGAGGCCTGCAGGCCTGCTGGCAGCGGAGGCATCCCGGTGGCCGAGGGGCCGTGCTTGTGCCGCGGACCCACAGGCCCATGTCCCACCTGGATACGCAGCGGGGCCTTGGTCGGCCCGGCGCTCCCCGAGCGTGGTCTGCACCCCACATGGAGGGTCCTCGAGCCCCAGCCCCAGTTCCCCGCGACACACCCCTGTGCCGCTCTCAGCACCTCTGAATTCCCTGAGCACACACGGTGGCGGCGTAGACAGCCCCTGTCCCCCGTGCCCTGGGCAGCCTCAGCCGCTCCCGAGAGGGGCCTGGGGGCACTGACTATTTGTCAGTAAAAACACCATGTACCAGAGGTCCTACAAACCAGGGCCCTGGGGACCGACATCGGCTTCGAGTGGGGGAGTGGACGTGAGCCCCAGGTTAGGGAGGCCCTGGTGCCACAGGGCACGCCCTGAGCCCAGGCTGGGGTGCAGGGCAGCCCGCACACGGCTCGCGACGCCGCTGGGAGAATCCACGGCTGCTGTGGGTGCCGCCCCGAGGACCATGACCGTCACCGGAGCCGCGCGGGCTCTCGTGCCTACCTTGTCTTCCACCCGGTTCAGGCGGGCCCCGATGGTGTTGCTGCCGCGGTCCTTGGTCTTCTCTGCGGGGTAGAGCGCCCGAGTCAGGGACGCGCATGCTGGGGGGGGGAGGGGCCCGGAGGGAAGGGTGACGGGGGCTGGGGGGGCGCCGTCTAGGGTCAAAGGCCCGCTTGTGAGCACCTCCACGGTGGGAACCCCGGGAGGCGCAGGGGTGGGCTGGGCGGGGGGCAGGCGCACCCGCGGGACTGGGCCGTGCAGAGGCCGCGTGCTGTCGGAGTGGGAGGTCGTGGCGACCCCGCGGTGGGCGAGCCTGTGGGCACCATTTCCCGAGCAGCGTGTGCTCACTTCCTGCCTCTGTGTCCCACCTTAGTAACTCGCGCCAGGGTTCAAGGGCTTTCATTACCCTTTGTTGTGGGGACGCGTCATCCAGCCCTGCTGGCAGCTCGGGGGATGGTCCGTGCTTCCTAGCAACAGGGTCCTGCGGGGTAAGGTCCGCTCCTTGCTTTTGCCAGACTAGGAGTTGCCGCGCGCAGTGGACCGTGCCACGACCTAACCCTGAGCCGTCTGCGCTGGGAGGCCCTGGGACCGCTTAGACCTGCTTCTCCTCAGTGCAGCGGCCTGGGACGTGCCGCTGGGTTGCTGACGCGGGCCTGCACGTTCTGCGCTCCCCGCCCCGGCCCCCGGTGTCCTGCTGGCCTCGCCAAACGCCTGCCATCCGGCCCCCGCGGAGCCACGATCCCACCAGGACTCGGGCTGGGCGACCCACGGGACCGGCCTGGCCTTGTCCTCCCTGGAGGGAGCTGTAGCCCCGGTCTGGGGGACACGAGGGGTCAGGGCTGGAGAATGGCTCCCGCCAAGCTGCTGCTGTTGCCGGCCCCTCAGGTCCCTCTGGGCTGGCTACTTGCCCCGCATGGGGTCCTGAAGGTCACACTCAGATCTCTGAGGGCCTAGAAAGGCCCCCTGTCTAAAGAGATCCTATATGAACCAAAGATTCCTTTATAAAGCACATGTCTAGGCCCTTGGCTGGGCGGCGGTGGGGGGGTGTGTGTGTCCACTGGCGTGTGGGCCTGTCCTGCACTTCCAAGGCCCTTCTGGCCCATTCTGATGGGGAGAGGTGGGCATGGGTGGAGGGGGAGGCCAAGGGTCTGGTGCGGGCAGCGTGTCTGGATGAGGAAACTCACCTGAGACAGAGATGAAGAGGGAGGGCTTCCCAATGGACTGGTCCAGCCTGGGAGGGAGGGAGGGAGGCAGATGGAGACCCGCTCGTGCTCGGCCCGGGCTCCACACACACCCACCCAGCCCACTGGTGAGTGGACAGGTGAGGTGCCCGGCAGGGCGACCAGCCACTCACCCCTTTTGGGGACACCCACCACTGCCCTGAGCCCGCCACGGTCCTCCTAGGCCCAGAGGCCTGTGCTACTTCTGGGGGCTGCTCAGAGGCGAGGGGCAGTGGCAGAGTCCCTCAGCTTCCTCCCGGGGCAAGTGCCCCGAGTCCTGTCATTCCCTTGAAGAAGCCCAGGCCGGGCGCCTCAGCCACGCTCAGAGAGACCGGCGGGGAACGGGCCCTTCCAGGGTGCAGCCCCATTGCCGAGCTAAGCGGGTTAGCCATGGTCGGGGGCAGCCTGAGCCTCTGGCTGAGGTCAGAACGGACATAGTGTCCCAGCCATACCCTAGCACACGGGGGGTAGGTTCCCAGGCTAGCCCGCTGGAGAGGTACAGCCAGTCTGAGCCTGTGCAGGCCCCGGGGAACGTGGATTTTCCGTGGGGACAAACTCTTCCGGCCGGATGCTGGAAGCTGGCGTCTCCCACTAGTTAGTGTTCCTGATTCCAGGCCCAGGATGGGGAGGCCTCAGGGGTGCAGCCCAGGGGGCAAGACTCTATGCTGGGCACTGGGTGTGTCCTGGGCAGGCCTGGCCCTCCTGGCGCCCAGGTGGTGTGGTGGGGCTGGGGGTAGCTGGAGGGTGGCTCTGTGGGGGCGGCAGGCTGGCTGGGGAGCCCCCAGCCCAGCTGCCCCCCCATGCCCATGCCCCTGTCCATCACACACCCCCGCCCCATCCCCATCTTCCCCCGCCGTGTCCGCATCCATCACGCCACCCCCCGACCCCGTGTCCCGCCCCGTCCATGCACGCCCCCGCCCCGCCCCCGTGCCCACCTTCTCTGCAGCTCTTTGATGCGCACCATGAGGTTGAGGTGGCCCTGGGAGTACTGCTCGATGACGTCCCGCACGTCATAGGGTTTCCGGGCTTGCTGTAGACCACAAAGACTGTCACCCCCTGTGCTGCGCCCTGTGCCGCGCCCTGTCAGCCCAGTGCCACGGGCGACAGTGCTGCTGCCTGCCTGCATGGGGCCTCTCGGGGACCTGAGGAGGTCACTGCTGCTGAGCAATAAGCAATGGGGCTGTCCCGGCCCAGGGCACACACAAGGGCCCCCTCGGCCCTGGGGCTGGGTCGCTGGAGCTGGGGGACCCTGGGCTGGAGGCTTGGCCTCTCTGGGCCTTAGCTTCCTGCCCACTCGCCACAGGGCCCCGTTGCCTCCCCTCTCCAGGTTACCAGGCCCCGTTCTTGGGAGGAACCCGTCACGCTGTGGGGCCAGGAGGGGCCGGGCTCTGCGCAGCCATGGTCTTCCGGGCCCCACGCTGAGCCCTGACCCACGCACCATTCTCAGGGCGGGGGAGAGGCCAGCAGAGGAGGCCTCGGGTGACAGCCGCGGCCTGTTGTGCTCGCTCTCTGTGACGGGGCAGCCTGTGGGGCTCCGAGGGGGTGCTCCTATGGTGGGCCTGGGGCCATGCAGGGCTGGGCAGTGACCCCAAGGCCCCTGGGCTTGGTGCCACCTCAGAGCCCATAAATGCACATGGGGCTCAGGTGAAACCGCCAGAAACCACCACCGAGCACGAGGCTTCTCACGACGTCATAGAACCTCAAGCCATGTTTACGACCCCGTTCCCGGGAGCCTGCGGGCCGAGGGTCTCCCCCAGGTCGCAGCAGGCCAGTGGAGCAGGCTTTTCCTGGCCCAGAGGCCCTGCGCCCATGCAAGTCAGCCAGAGCTGCATGGGAACGCGACCCCTCTATCCAAGGGGCCACGGGTCACCTGGGCGGGTGGGACCCCGAGGGGCTCAGCAGCGCTGGAGTCTGCGTTAGCAACGAGCCTGGGGTCATTGCCTCTTGCCGGGGAGGCAAGCCAGGCAGCGTGGTGGAGGAGGCTGGGGCAGAGACCATGAGGAACGAGGTTCATAGACCCACTGACTGTCCGGGCTGGGCGTCTGCCCTGGGGTCCCCTGGGGACATGTCCTCCCTGCCCAGCAGAGCCTACCCCTCCTTGCGGTGGCCCCATCCCCCAAGACTGGGGCTCCCCTAGTCTGATGGCACAACTGGCCCTGTTTTCCCAGAAACACGGGGTACCCCGGGGTCACCTTCTTCAGATCCTGGACTGTTTCCGATGAGCCTAGGGGCTCTGCCCGCCATGTGGGCAACTCGGAGTCCTGGCAGCTCCCCTGCTAGGGTTCTGGACTCTGGGAGTTCCACGGCAGACGCCTTCTTCCTCCCAGGGGCTAGGCCCCGAAGTCCAGGTGGTCCCTGTCTCCCCACATGACCTATCAGGTGGGGCCCTTGGCCCTCACAGGCAACACACAATCCCTCTGTGGACCCCAAATGAAGACCCTGAGATTGGTGGGGGAGGGTGGGATTGGACCCAATTGTCCCCAAAGCACAGCTGTACCCCGCACGGGAAGACTCATCTCCCTCGGGGTCCGTGCTGGGCTCCAGAACCACCTTGTGGGCGATATCCAAGGCCTGTTGCGAGATCACAGGGCAGACATGAGAGAGGACTCGGGGCGGGCCTCTGGCTCCCCGCACGGTCAGCTGAATGACCGTCGTAACAGCAACATTTAGGTACGGGCTGGTAATAACGCACCCAGACCTAGGTCTTCCTTCTGGAAGAGTCTGAGCTCCTTCTCCATGTGCACGTGGGAGGTGGCCCCGGGTCATGACGGTCAGCCTCCTGCGAGCCCCAGGGCTCCGGGGGGCATGCCTAGGCCAGTGAGGTCTGGGCTGGGACATGGGCTGCGTTCAGAGCTCTGGAGGGAGTGGGCCTGGCCTGGGGAGGAGGGAGCACACCCCTGGGATGGGCTCCCAGAGAGGCTGGAGAGCATAGACCGTGGTGTGCAGGTGGACGTGGGCACCTGAGTGCGTCGGTACCTTGTGTGTACATGCGTGTGCCTCTGGGAAGGCGTGAGTGTGAGAGAGACAGGGAGAGTAGGAGCACGTGCCCGCACGGGTCTGCAGGACGGGGTGCTGCCGGACAGGGCTCTGGGGCCGGGGTGGGGGGGCGTGAGCCCCGCCTCCCTACGCTCAGAGCCCAGACCACAGAAGGGTCCGTGCCTCCCGGCGGGGCCCCAGGCGCCCTGAGACTTATCGTGGAGCTGCTAGGCCCCCAGGGTCTGGTCCGCACTCTTGGAGGCATCTGTCAGGGCGGCCTGGGGCCCCGCCGGAGAAACCATCTCAACTTTCCCTCCAGAGCTCATTTCCTCTGACGGCAGCAGCAGGAGCCTGAGATGAGCCGAGATAATGCAGCGCTGTCCAGACTGACCGACGGTGGACACGGGAGTTCAAGGCAAACTCGAAGGGCTAAGAGCCTCTGGCTCCTCTGGCCAGACACAGGGGCGGCCCCCTGGGCACTTATCGGCCGCAGTGAGGCAGGAGGGGGGCCACCCGCCACGCCTGGGGCTGGGGGGCGGGGTCGGGGTGCAGGCAGACAGACCAGCAGGCTGTTGTGGGGGAAGGGAAGGCCTCCCTGACAGCTGGGCCCGCAGACCTCCTCACGGCCAGGCACTCCCTCCAGGCCGCTCCCCTGGGGGTCCCTCCTCCCTGTGGAGCTCCGCCACTGGCAACACGGTCCAGCTGGTGAGGCTGAGGCCGCCCCGGTCCCCCGCCTTGCTCGAGAGCCTCGGTGCCCCACTGGGACACACAGGGAGGCTCTCAGGAGCATCTCCATTCAAAGGGCCCCACCGACTTTGTTTGGGGGCCCCAAGGGTCCCGGGCACAGGCGTGGGGCAGAAAGCAGAGAAGGTAGAGGGGCCCAGCCTTCTTCTGGGGGCCACTCGCAGGGCCCTGACCTGTGTCCTGCAGCAGGGAAGGGGGCCCCAGCCTAGAAGGAAGTACGGGGCCCCTGCTGATACCCACAGGCAGTTTCTTGCCTGCCTTTCGGGGATGGGGTGCTCCCCAAGTCAGCTCTCACTGCGCGGGCACCTGTCTACCAAGGACAAACTCTGTCCCGAGCTGGAAGCTGTCCACATGGCACTTGAACTGGGCAGTCAGAGCCTCAAGTTTCTGCCTGCTGTTCTGGGGGCCCCTAAACCCAGCAAGCCCACTGCCCACCCTGCACAGCCTCCCCACTGCCCCGTCTTGTAGGGCCCTGCTTGGGAGACTCAGCAGCCTGGCTTCTCAGGTGGGGGCCATCCCCATTCTAGAAGATTCTTCACTGACCCCCCCACTCTACCCGTTTGATGTCTGGGGTCTTCGTTGTCACCACCAGGCTGCTGGCCAGTGAGGGGGCTATATCCCGGCCCTTCCCAGGACCTCCCCCGTGCTGCCCAGAGCAGTCCCCTGCAGAGGGTCCGTGCCCCTTCCCCACCCAGAGGTGCTGGTGCTGCTGGGAGGTGGGCCCCTCCTCCTCCAGCGCCCTTCAGCTCCCTGCCTCCCACGCTTCCCCTCTGTGCGAGGGAAGGCAGGGCCACAGGCTTCAGATACTCTCCACCTCTGGGGCCATCACGTCTTCCCCAGGATCTTGCCAGGCAGACCTCTGGCTGCCAGCCAAGAATGGCATTTACGATGCCTCGTGTGTTTGGGCAACGAGAAGTCCCAGACCCTAGTGGGACCCTTTGTGTGACTTGTCCCAGTTTGGCGGTGAGCAGCCTCCCCGCCAGGGAGTATCAGGCAGAGAGGCAGCAGCGCCGCCGAGGGTCGGTGTGTGTGGTGTCCGGCCAGCTGCAGAGCCCTGGGGCTACATGTGACACGCGTTGGGGGTGGGGGAGCAGAGTGGGGGTGGGGGAGCACAGTGGCCAGGCCTTCTGGAAGGAGAATGGGCACACCTGAGGGTCCCCGTTTCTGCAGTCCACATGCTCTCAGAGTGAAGGCTGAGCCAGGGACCTCCTCAGACCAAGGACTGTCCCCACAGCTGAAGGAAGGAGCTGAGCCTGCTACCAGCTGGCTTTCTCTGGGGCCCTTTGGCTCCAGGGGCTCCGAGGGGTGGCTGCCACAAACCTGGCCTTGGAGGGAAGGGGATGGGCAAGGGCGCCCCTCTGGCTCCGGCCCCAACAGAGGAGCCCTTCCTTCTCCTGGAAAGGGGGCCCCCCTGGGGTGCCAGGCTACCCTTCTGTTCTGACTCCCACTGGGGGTGGGGGAAGAACAGGGCCAAGAGCACTGACTCCCGGGGACAGGGCTCTGGGGACGAGGAGACCCTACTTCCCGCCCAGGTGATGTGGGACAGACTCAGCACCTCTGTCACTCCTGCGTCATCTGCTGGTCAATTCGGGGAGAGAAGGGTGAGTCCCCGAGGCTCTGTGTGCATCCAGCTCTAGGCTGGACCTCGGCGCAGGGTCCTTTCAGGGGCGTGCTGTCTTACAGAAGAAAACGAAGTTGTTTCGGGGTATGTGGTGAGGGAAGGGTCAGGTCTAGGGTGTGGCAGGGTACGGAGGCCTTATAGCCTTTGCCGTGAGTGGGAGAGGAGTTTCTGGGCTGGCCCAGGGTGGGAGGGCTCAGTGTAGGACTCACCTGGAATTTCTTCTTGGCTACAAAGTACTGCATGCGCCGAATGACCTTGATGGTGGCCCGGTGGTGTTCCCGCAGCCTGCGGGGGAGGAGGGAGAAGAGGTGTGAGTGGCCCAGATGGCCCTCATCCTGTGCCCAGCACCTCAGACACTTGGCGCCTTCCCAAGTGTCTCCCCTCTCAAATGCCTTCTAGAAACCTAGATCCTTCTAGAAATAAAGATCCTTCTAGAAACATCAAAACAGGAAACATGACTGATAATGTGTGTAGAAAAAGTCTAGAAGGAAACACACGCACATGGAAGGGGTGGGGCTTTGGCTGCTGAGACTGCACATGACCAGGCCTCTGCCAGGAAGAGTGTGCTGTCCTGTGGCTTGCACATGCCGCAGGAAAACCAAAATGATCTCTAGGGCCATAGTATCATGGAGCCTTTATGTATTTTTACACTGAGAAGACGGAAAAGCAAGGGAAAAAAGAGAACACAGAAACAGATCTTGAGGTGTGGCGGATTCAGTGGCCCAGAAGCTTGGAGATCCTCTGTCAGGAGAGAGAGTTGGTTTTCCCACTACTTGAATTTGGGCTGACCTTGACACTTGCTCTGGAAAAAGAATGCTGGGAAGTCACACCGTGTATAAATGATGTGCTCTTGGAATGTGGCCGCATGATCCAGCCTGAGCTGAGTGGCTAGAGGTGGCTCGGAGGAGAACAGAGGTGGCCCAGTCGAGAGCCAGTATCAGGCAACAGACACGTGAGTGAAGCCACCTCTGACCATCCCACCCCAGAGGACCGCACAAACACACACAAAGCCAGCAGAGCGACCTCCCCACGGAGCCGACTGCAAATTACGGACCCACAGAATCGTGACCAAGAAAACGAGCAGTGGTCTTGACCCACGACATTTAGGTGTGGTTTCCTAGGCAGTGATGGATTACAGGTAGAGAAATTAGGACCCAGCCAGGGGTCCTGTCGTATCAGAGTCTTCAAGCCCATGGTGCTGGTTTGGAGACTGGGCATTGGGCAGAGGCTGGGGGAAGAAATGGGCAGAGGCTGGGGGAAGAAATGGTGGATCCTAAGATGTTGGGCATAGAGCATGACGCCGTCATTAACTGGATGAGACTTTGAGGTGAGCGAATTTTGTGCTGACAGGAATGGAAAAGTTATGGCCCGAGGGCAGCCTGCTGTGGATCAAAGAGGAAGGCAGGTCCTTTGCAGTTCCCCTGAGCAAGAGGTGGGGTCTGTTCCCACCACGGCGGAAGTGGACCACGTGTATGAGCCACGGTCTCAAGAGCCCTCAGAGCTCCCACTGTCGTCTCTCAAAATGACGCTGTCACGCAGACGTGTCTGAGCGGGGCTGCTGGAGGAACAATGTGGAGGAGAGGAGACCACTCAGATGAGCCGCCCCAAAGGCGGGCCCGCAGCCTCGCGAGCAAACAGATGGCTGTGGTTTGCTTCCGAGCTTTGAGATAAAGACTTAAAAAACCCTGATTAATTTGTTCAAGAAGATAGATGGAGTGTTTCACCCGAGAAATAAAAACTTAAAAACAATAAACCGGAAATTCTAGAACAGAAAGGACAATAACGGAAATTAAGAACGTGGCAGACAAATTTGATAGCAGAGGAGATCTGCAAGGGAATTTCCAGGTAGGGGCAGGGAGACAAGATAGAATTAAACATACAGAAAATCTGCGGGAGACAGGATTCCAAGACACGTGAAATCCCAGAAGGGAAGGAGGCAAGAGGGAGACTCAGAGGCTGAGAACGTCCCAAAAATGATGGAAGACATCAGACCGCAGACGCCAACAGGCCTTTAGCTCCCTGGGCTTCTCAGAGTAATGCGGTCGAGACCAAAGGCACAGGGAATGTCACAGAAGTAGTGAAGGAGGGGTTGGGGACAATGACGCATTATCCTGATGACTGGCTTTTCAACAGAAAAGGTAAAAGCCGGGTGACGTCTTTTTTTTTTTTTTTAAGATTTTATTTACTTTTTTTGAGATAGAGAATGAGAGAGAGAAAGCATGAGCAGGGGGGAGGACAAAGGAAGAGGGAGAAGCAGGCTGTCTGCTGATGGAGAACCCAACCTGGGGCTCGATCCCAGGACCCTGAGATCATGACCTGAGCCGAAGGCAGAGGCTTCACCAACTGAGCCGCCCGACACCACGCCAGGTGCCGTCTGTAAACTCCTCAAGGAAAATCATGACCAACCTAGCATCCTAGACCCATTGAATAGACCCTAGAAATGAAGAAGGAAAGTAAGTAAATCCTGTACGATTCTCCTCAGATGAGGTCCCTAGAAGAGTCGGATTCAGAGGGACAGACAGCAGGATGGTGGCAGCCGGGGCCGGCGAGGTGGAGGGGGAGTTAGGGTTTCATGGGGCCAGACTTTCAGTTAACCAAGATGAAACGGTTCTGGAGACAGAGGCTGGGGACGGCCACACAGCACGTGAGTGTGGTTAGGGCCCCTGAGCCGGGCACAAACGCGGTTAAGATGCTGTATTTTATGTTATGTCCGTTTTGCCACGGTAAGAAGGAGAAAGGAAGCTGAAAGCAAAAGGAAGATAATTCACGGCCGGGAGAGCCGCCCTGGAAGGCATGCTCAGGGGACAGGCTGGGAAAAGTGGTCCCCGGGGAAGCGTGGGGTACGGGGAGGGGTTAAGAACGCATAAAAGGACAGATTTATGAGAACCTTTCAATTTGTATCGACTGAAACGGTAGTGCTTCATGAGGTTTAAACGTTACTAGAGACAAAGAGGGACGTTTCATAATTTTCAGCAACGGTCGGCTCCGGGGAACGATGTCGATCTGATCCTGCACGCACCTGAAACCCGCACGCGTCCCTGTGTCTGTGCGCGCGAAACGGAAGCGCACGACGAAAGACCGCACGGGAGGCAGAGGGCACGGAGGGCGCCGCGCGGCTGCGATCGCCACGGGCCACCGGGGCCACGGCAGATGGGCCGATTCAGACCGACCCAGGCCGACCCTGACGAGTCAGCCGTGGGTGGGATGACGAGAGTACGTCAATGCAACAGGGCAACAGAACAAAAATGAAATAGAATCAATATTCGATTGATCCAGAAGAAGCAGGGAAGGAGATAAGAAAGAAGGACGCGCGTAAGGCCGTGGAGTGTGTGCGCCCCAAGGGGACGAGCACTCCAGTGCGCAGACAGACGCGGCCAGACCAGTTCAAAAGGCACCTTGGTGTTGCTCATAATTCTGTCCAGAAATCTTCATACAGACGTGAAGATGTAGAGAGGTTGACAGCAAAAAGACAGAAAAAGATAGAGCCCAGGGGAGCGCGGGGAGGTAAAGCAGAGCATACGAAGTGAACTGTGGGTAGAACCAGGGACGAAGGTGGGTGTTTCATCCTCTAAAAAGCTGTCACTCTGGGACAAAGATACTAATTCTAAGTCTGTATGTGCCAGAAAACATAACCTCAAATACACAAAGGAAAGCAGCAGAAGAAAATGTAAAAGAGAACGTGAACGACCAGGGACGGAGATTTGGGTTCCCCTCCACCAGCCACTGACAGAAAACGCAGGCGAACCATCAGCAGAGACGAGTCTGGGCGACATGAGCAGCGACTGGACCTAATCGACACTGACAGGACGCCACGCCCGGTGGCCGAAGCGCATGTGAGCTGCCCAAGTGACACGGAGCATTGACGCGAACGGACTGTGTGCAGGGCTTGAGGACCGAGGTCCCACGGACTTCAAAGAAATTCAATCACATATGTACGTTCTCTGACTGCGGGGAGATTTAACTAAAATCAGTAAGAAAAAGATAACCAGAAAGCCCTTAAGCATTTTAGAAATGAATCTAAATGGCCCGAGGTCCAAGCAGAAATCTGCTAAGAACCAGAAAGTATTTTAAATTAGTAAAAAGGTCCCATGTCCTGGGTCAATCAGTGGCCGACGCGCCATGAAGGGGAGCAAGCGTTTGGAGAAAACCTGTGACCTTGACTGTATACGTCAGAGGAGAGGGAGGCCAAACTCTCTTTCAAGAAGTTATTTTAAAAAAATTAAACTCCAAGAAAGTAGGTAGAAAGAGATAAAACACAGTTTAACCCAATGAAATAAAAAGTGAAGATTACATTAAAAACATCACCAAAGCCAAATCGCGATTCTCTGAAAAAACTAATGAAATTGACAAAGTTCTGGCAAGAGTGACTGCGTACGTCACCCTCGGTGACGGGAAGTCACCAGTGTCGGGCATCAGAAATAGAACATCTTGGGGCGCCTGGGTGGCTCGGTCGGTTAAGCCTCTGCCTTCGGCTCAGGTCATGATCCCAGGGTCCTGGGATCGAGCCCCGCGCCGGGCTCTCTGCTCAGCGGGGAGCCTGCTTCCTCCTCTCTCTGCCTCCTGTGATCTCTCTGTCAAATAAATAAACAACATCTAAAAAAAAAAAATAGAACATCTTTACAGATCTCAGGAGTTACAAACTCTATTCAGAGGACATTACGTACAAGAGTAATTTTGACAGTTTGGTTAAAATATATCAATGCCTTAAACATAATATATAAAAACAGACACTAGAAGAAATAAAACCCAAATTTTCCAATATTAATCACATAAATTAAATTAGGAATTTTAATGATTTTTGCATAAAGCAAACTAACAAAACCTTAAGTCTAGGTGATTTTTCTAACCATTTAAGGGAGAACTAACACCATTTTATAGAAATATTATGGAGAATTTTTATGAAGCAGCAGAGCCTTTATATCAAAACCGGACGGTATATTTCAAGACAGAAAAAGCACTGGCTGATCTCTCTTGCCAACATAGAGGCCAGTATCCTGCCCATACAGCAAACTAAACCCAGTGTTGTCTCCAAAGACACGTGACCGATGACGTTTAATTCAGTTACCCAAGGCTGCGTCAGCATCTGAGAATAAACATCCATAATTGGCCACAGAATAAAATAAGAATAAATTATACTTGTGGGGCGCCTGGGTGGCTCAGTGGGTTAAAGCCTCTGCCTTTGGCTCAGGTCATGATCCCGGGGTTCTGGGATCGAGCCCCACATCAGGCTCTCTGCTTAGCCGGGAGCCTGCTTCCTCCTCTCTCTCTGCCTGCCTGTCTGCCTACTTGTGATCTCTCTCTGTCAAATAAATAAATAAAATCTTAAAAAGAAGAATAAATTATACCTTTTCTATAATCACAGAAGAAAGTCCACACAATAACTCTAAGGAAAAACATATAATCAATTCAAAAGATGCATAGAAACATTTGATAAGACTCAAGAGCTTTTCCTAATTAGAAACACAACTCTAAGGAGAGCAGGAACAGAAGGGAACTCTATTACGTAGAAAACACACACAAACACAAAACAAGACAAGCCCGGTGGAGCGGACGTCACACTCAATGGTGAAATATTAGGGGTCTTCCTTCTGAGAGAGGGAGCAAGGCAGAGTTGTCTGTGGTTACCCTTTTTTAAAAAAAATATTTATTTATTTGAGAGAGAGAGAGAGCACAAGACATGGGAGGGTTAGTGGGAAGCAGACTCCTCACTGAGCAGGGAGCCCGATGTGGGACTTGATCCCAGGACTCCGGGATCATGACCTGAGCTGAAGGCAGCTGCTTCACCCACTGAGCCCTGCAGGCCGCCCTTCCTATGGGACGCTGTCTTGAAACTCTCAGCCCATGTGACAAGGGACGGGAAAGGAAACAAAGACAGTCTCACGGGACAGGGTAAAAATAAAACCACTCTTACTTGCAAATGATGTCATCACTGATATTAAAATCTTCAGAACCTTCAGATAAACACTTTGATTGATCCATGAATTTAGCAAGAACATCAGTTTCAGTAATTACTGGTATTTCTACAAGCTGGTAACCATTAGGAAATAAAACAAAAAGATACCAATAACAGCAGCGTCCGAAATCATAAAATGCCTGCAAATAAACCTCCTGGAGACGAGCAAAGTCTCTACACAGAAAAGCTCCAAACCCTCGTGAAAGAAAGGAAAGAAGCCCGAAGTCAACTCAGCATATGATGTTTATGAGTTGGAAGGCTTAATATGGGCAAGGAGCTAACTTTGAGGTAGGGATTCACCGTGGCTCAGATCAGTCTTTGAATGCTTTTCTTGTTTAGTATTTCTTGGGGGGCATATTTCAAGCGGATTCTGTGGAGAAGTGAAGGGTTGAGCGCAGACAAGGTGATTCTGAAGAACAAAGTCGGAGGAGGTACACCGCAGAGCGCAAGGCTCACCGTGAAGCGTCGGGGACGGACACTGGGTATCGCTGCAGGCGGTCTTGGGTCGCCCTCTTAATAGTGGGCCACTAGATTAGACTGATGCACGCATCCGTGGAAAAGAACGGAACATCCGAAGGTGAAAATGCATTGTGTGTGGTCACCTGGTTTCAGTCCACTGGGGAAAGAATGTTCTTTTCAACAAACAGCCCTGGGACAAATCGGACATCCGTATGGAAAACCATGAGCTCTGGGTCCCTGCGGCAACCAGTTACAGAATGATTCCAGCGAGGGCAGAGGCAACCAAGCCTGGAGAGCAGAACAGCGGAAGATCTCCGCGACCTCGGGAAAGGCCGCGATTTAACGAAACACAAGAAGCCCTAACTGTAAGAGGGAAATAGTTGACAGGCGGGGTTTCCTTAAAGTCAAGAGCGTCCTTCCATCAAAAGACATCATCGAGAGAATGAACAGACACTCTACAGGCTAGGAAAGGACGTTTTTGGGGAAAGGACTTGTATCCAGAATATATCTAGAATTCCTACAAACCAATAAGGAAAAGACCACATGATTAAAAAAAAAAATAGACCAAAGATTTGAACAGGCCCCTCACGGACCAGGGATGGCCACATGCCCATGAACCGGCGCTCTGCACCATTGCCCCTTGGGAAATGCTGGTCCACACCACAATGCAGTTCTCGTGCCCGCCCGCTGTCACGGCCGGAATGAGAAGGACTGACCATGTCAAGTCCTTCTTCGGGTGGGAGCGTGGGCGGGGTCAGCCACGCCGAGAGCTGCCCGGCGGTAACCATGGACCGGTCCGTGTCCTCGCCCGGCACCTGTCCTTCCAGATACACACCCCAGAGAAGTCAGTGCACACGGCCACCAAAAGGAGGCCTCGGAACATTTACGGCAACTTTACTCGCGGGAAGTAAAACCCAGAGCTGCAGCGCACGGAGACGCCCACAGAGCGGCATTCCTGCAGCACACTGACGTGCCGCCCTACAGGGGAACGCACTGCTGACACCCACACCGGACACCCCCACCCCGGCCACTGGGGACAGCCAGGAAACCCCTGGAGGTGGGCACCTGGTCGCCGGGCAGGGACCCCTTGTGCCACCGTGGGGCTCCGGCGGGGTAAGGGGCCCTCTAAAGTCCAGGCGGTTCTCCCAGCCTCAGCAGAGAAGGCGTGGCACCCATGGGCAGGAGGGGACACCCAGCCGAGGGCGATGGGACTCTGAAGCTCTCTCGGCTGTACCCTGTCGGGCTTGCCAGCAGCCAGGCCCACAGGTGGCTCCGGCTGCAAAAAGGATGGGTCTCAGGGCCACAGGAGGCTTCATTGCACCAGGAGGCTGGGGTACTGCAGGGATAAGGCTGAGGCATCTTCCAGGAGGCACTGGGGAAGGACATGCGTCTTCTTAGGGTCGTTCGGGCGTGGGGCCTCATGAAGACAGAGGCTCAGACACACACAGAGCTTCTGTCCCTCCTTCTTCCTCCTCCCCAAGCATCTTCCAGCCCCGACAGGGTGCAGGGCCCATGCTCAGCCCCAAACCAAACGATCAGGCTGGAAGGCCTCTGGGGCTGAGCTCCCAGCCGGCGGGTGGAGGGAAGGCCAGCAGACTGGGGGTGTTGGGCCTGGGGACCGTGGGACCGGGTGAGGGGGCCATGTCTGCTCCTCCATGGTGCTGACAACACAGTAGGGAGAGGATGGGGGTGTGACAGCTCTGGGGAACCTTGGGGACCTGAGGGGACCCTAGCCTTGCCTATGCCCAGGTGTGGGCAGCCTGGGTGGGCGGAGCCTGAGGGAGGACCCGCCAGCAGCAGGCTCCGCCCCGATGCTGGGTGACCCCTCTGATCTGCAGGTGACGTTGGCTCAGGGGCGGGGCCAGCCGGAGTTCGGCCCCAACACAGGGGCCCATCCGTCACCCCAGCCCTCCTGGCTTTCTGCCCAAGGTGCCGTGGATGCGCCCTAGGACAGAGTGGGTGAGCCCGGGGGCAGCCGGACAGGGGTCCGCAGACGCACAGGCTGGCCTGGTGTCAGCTTGGACGCCAGCACCCACGTGGCAGGCGCTAAGAGTACACGTCCGGGCGGGAGGGCGCACAGCTGACACCAGCACTCACACACGCACTTGGGTGTGCGCTCGCGCAAGAGCCCGGGCTCGGAGGCTGAGCTGCTGCGAGCTCCAGGAGGCCCGGATGCAGGTTCCCCTGCTGGGCTGGGGGCGGCTGGCCTCTCGAAGCCCCTCACCCAGGCCGGAGACGGGAGGGGATGTCACCCAGCCGCAAGTCCCTGCCTCTCTTCAATCACCTGCAGTGGCGCGGGAGCAGGTGGAGGGCTGGGGCTCCACGGCCCCTCAGGGTGGAGGCCCCCACTGGCTGGGCCTGTGCTCAGGCCCCCACAGATCTGGCTATGCTCAAGCCAAAGACAGGCCAGGGACCACTCCAGAGTTCTGCCAGGGACGGGCCTGTCCGGCTCCGTTCGGGGAGGGTTTCCTCTTCTCTCCAGGCTGGGCTTGGCCCGGGAAGGTGGTGGCCTCATGCCCCTTTCTGGTGGCTCTGACACAACACAGGTGTGTCAGGTGGACAGGTGGCAGGATGGAGGCCTGGGGACCCCTGCAGGAGACCCTCGGGTCCTGGGCCCCGTGATGTGCTGAGGCTGCAGGTTGGGTGCCCCCTGCCCAGGCTGGGCCGCCCTCCAGGGATGTCCAACGTCACTGGGCACGTCCCCCAGCAGTGCGGGAGACCCTGAGCCCCCACAGCGCCATCTGCACCCCCCAGTGATCAGCCTTCCTCGCTCACACCAACAAAATGAGTGTGAAGTGGGCCTTCATGCCCCAGCTGGCCCCGCGCACGCACTCTGCCGGGAACGTGGAGCACGTCTCGGGCCACGTCTCTGTTGGGCTCATGTGGGCTCTTACAGATGAGTTAGATGTAAGTCGTCTGTAATGTCTACGTACCTACCCACCAGTTCTTTTTTTTTTTTTTTAAGGTTTTATGTATTTATTTGAGAGAGGAGGGGGGCACAAGCAGGGGAGGGGCAGGCAGAAGGAGGAGCAGATTCCCGCTAAGCAGGGAGCCCGAGGCACGGCTCAATCCCCAGACCCCGAGGTCGTGACCGGAGCTGAAGGCAGACGCTTCACCGACTGAGACCCCCCAGGGGCCCCCCTACCCGATCTCTGTCAGTTTGCGTGCGGGGAAGACCGGCTCCCGGGGCGAGCGGAAAAAGCTGAGCAATGTCCTAGGCCTAGAACCTGTGACTAGGCTACCTTACAAGGCGACCGGACCATAGATGCGACTGAGATTAAGCACTGTGAGATGGAGAGATTATTCTGGGTTCTCTGCCCGTGCTCGTGAGGTGCTGGAACCCTTAGAAGAGGAGAAGTTCCTCTGCTGTGGCTAGAGGGAGCTGTGGCCCAACGGGGGCAGCCGCCCGGCTGTGCAGGAGGAGGACGGGGCGCTGGCTGACGGGGGTAGGTGCCCCCGGAGCTGGAGGAGGCCAGGCGACGGCTCTCCTGCCAGGCGGAACCAGCCGCACGACCCCTTTCAGACCCGTCAGACTGTGTCCGACTGCGGATCTGTGCACCCAGAGACCATGAACGTGGCGGCCGGAAGCCACGAGGTTTGGGGTAATGGATTGCCACGACACCAGAAACGCAGGCGAATCCCGGTTTCACATCACATCTCCGTTTTGCGGGCGCCTTTTGAGGGAAAGGAGCTCTTACTCTCTCGCAACAACTTTCTCAGTTTTCCTCTGTCCTCGCCAACGCACTGGGGTCCCGACCAAGAAAGAGCTCTGAGGCTGAGGTCCGGAAGATACTAAGGAGCCTGCGTGTTCTGAGAGTTGGGAGGATTGTACCCGAGCTGTTGTCCGCGGAGTGAGGGGGCTCCTTCACCTCTTCCCTCGTGGATAACCCCAAGGTTGCCGTCGGCACAGCCCAGAGCCTCCCACCGGGGCTCCCTGCTTGGTCCCCGGGGCTGAGTGTCGACGCTCATACCCACATGCCAGCCTCACACCGAGTCCTGACGCCTGGAGGGAAAGGCTTCCCCTGCTTCCTCGAGAAGGTCTATTCCTCTTGTCTCTCTGCGTAAGTCCCACGGGAAAACCTGTTGGGGTTTTTACCGGAATTACAGTAAGTCTATCGATCAAGTAGGAAGAAATACATCAACATCTTTATAACGTGGAGTGTCGTGAGTGTGGTAGCTCTTTCCTTTCATGAAAGTCTTACTGGAAAATCTAAATGCAGCAGAACTTGGTTCTTTAAAAAAAAAAAAACCAACAACACAGGAAAAACTCTAAGATTGACTGAGACAAGGGGCAAATAAAAATAGTACCAAATTAAGTTAGAATTGACTACACATAGGGATAAAACCGATAATAATAAAGAATATTCTCAACAACTATATGCCAACAACTTTGGAAAACCTCGAGAGGATTGGGCACATTCCCAAAAAAAATTCTAACTCCCTAGAACTGACTAAAGATGGGATAAAATGTCTCAACCAAGCTTGTAACTACTAAAGGTACCAAAGGGGTAGTTAAAGACCTTCCTTTAAGAAGACACCTGGCCCAGGTGGCCTTATCCCCGATTCTGCCACACTTGCACAGCACAGATCCTCCCAGCCACAGGCAAACATCTCAAGCTGAACAAAAAAGGAAATCAAGATATATCAAAACTCAAGGGATGCAGCAAAAGCAGTTCTTACAGGGAAATCTGTAGCGTTCCACGATTCCGCTAACACAAACGGAAGGTCTCAAACCAGTGATCTCAGTTGCTACCCAAAAACTAGAAAGAGACAAACCCAAAGCAAGCAGACAGGAGGGAATTAACAGCAGTGACTGGAAATGACTGAAACAGAGAGCGGAGGGCCCCCCTGTCTGAGACGGGCTGCTGTCCCTGGCACAGCCTGAGGCCAAGCCCTGTGCTGACTGTCTCTGAAGGTCTACACCCAGGACCCCTCGCTGGGACTGTGGGAACATCTCTGTTAACCAGACTTTGAGTCTCCCAGAGGCCTGAGGGGTCTGGGGGAGGGACCTCTCAGTTCAAACTCAAAGACCACCTGCCTCCCTGGTCAGTCACGTCTGGTGCTGTCCCTGGCGTCACCACACTGAAGGCAAGAGCACCCGCTTCCTGTGGGTCCCAGGCCCGGGCGTGTCCCTGGAACCTCTCAGAGGCTGGTAGTGCCAAATCACCAAGGAAGCTTTCCGCACAAGCCTGTGGACGGGGACTCGGAGGGAGGGCTTCCAAAAAGCTGTAGGGCCTGGTGGAGGAGGAGGTTCTAGTCTCTCTACTTCTCATAGACCTTCCCAAAGAGGTTGCCTTCTTTAGGAAATACAACCTATGCGCCCAGCATCGCTTGTCCCGTCTTTCTCCTTTCTCTGTGGTCTGCCTCTCATTCCTAGGCCCGGCGCCGACGGACCAGGAGCCTCCTGCCGTCCCACGCGATGGCTGGTGGGCGCTACCCTCACGGATTTTAACCTCAGGACGACTGGGAGGCAGTGGTCAGCCACGTCCTCATCTTACAGAGGATGGAACCAAGATGGGGGACAAGTCTCTCGGTCAGCAGTACTGCCAAGTCTCATGCCCAAATGTGTGGCACCCCCGGGCCTTACCCGCCACAGCGGGGCCTCCTCCTGGCCTGGCCTCCCTTACATCTGGGACTCCCAGGGGAACCCCCAGCACCACTCAGGCTGCAGGGGGGACGTGGCTTGAGGGACAAGGGTCTGTCCCCAGGGGCGCCGGGTCACACTCCCGCCGGGCTCAGATTCCTGTCTTTGAGGGTGGGTGTCCAGGCCTCCCCCAGCCTGTGCTGGGCTCTGTGTCCACATGCCGTCCACCTGGGCCCTGCAGTACCTGCCCCCCTCCGCCCCGTGACCCGCCCTCCAGGGGCAGCTCCTGCCTGCGGCTCTGGGTACAGGTGGGAAAGTCCGCGGCCCAGTCAGGTGACTTCACAAACAGCGTCCCTGGGCCCCAGTTGTGCAATCCCGGTAATTGGAACCAGCAGCCTCCCCGGGCATGGCCCTGCCTAGGTCAGAGAAGCCACTGTGCTCTGAGGTCAGGTGAAACAGGGGGTACTCGTGACACTGTCTTCTGCTGCCCCTGAGCTGACCCGTGGTGGCTCCGGAGGCAGCCCACCGTGACCACCTCCGGGCAGAGCCACTGCAGGGGGAGAGGGCCCAGCCAGGCGAGGTGGGGACTCGCTGCCGCGCTCTCTCTGCAGACTCTCCTCCCACCACGAACCCCCCACCCCGCCCTTAAAGCCTTTCCATGCTGGGGGCTGCCGACGTGCCCATGGCAGGCGCCCCTCGCCCTCCTCCCTGGCCAGAGCCCCGCCCGAGCTCCCATCACGCACACCCAGCGCTGGGGCTGAGGCTGCATGGTCCATGCTGCTGCCCTGCCCAGCGTGGCCCGAGTCTGGAGGCAGAGCGTGGGGTGGGAGCAGGGGACGCGCCCCGGTTTCAGAGGACTCGGAGCCCCCATGGCCCCCACGTCTGGGGCGGGAAGGCCTGAACGTGCGACCCCCTTCTCTGTGGGCCGAGGGGGCCTGGCACGGGGCTTGGGCCTCGAGATGTGGGTGCAGACCAGGAGCGGGGATAGGGGCAGCTCGGCCCTGCCCACCCCCAGGCCCTCAGGAAGCCGTGGAAACCGAGCTGCTGAGCAGGCCTTGGGCTCAGTGTAGCCGCGGTACAAAGCCCAGTGTCCCGAGCAGAATGGCTCCCTGCGGCTGGACGCCCTGGTTCGGGGGTGCAAGTCCTTTGGTTTTACCTCCTCTTGTACCTGAGGGTTCACTGCCTTGGCAGGGGGCACACTGGGCCCACAGACTTCTCTGCCCACCCTGAGTCCTACCATGACACATGTGAACGCCAAGACCATCCCACGAAGTGAGAGGACACAGCCTGGGTGAACGTCTCTGAACACATGAGGTCTTGGATACAGAAAGCTGATCAGTGTTTTCTTCCCAGGGGAGGGGGAGCGACTGCTCAGGGGCACAGGGCTGCTTTTGGGGGTGATGAGAATGTTCTAAAACTAGGTGGTGGTGTTGGGCGTTCCATCTTGTGAATACGGGGGTGTGGAGAGTGTCCCAGGCCGCTCCTGAGAGCAAGAGCTGGGGGAGGTGCACAGAGGGGCTGGGTGCTTCTCTGGTGGACAGGGAAGGAAGGGGAACACATCCAGCCCTCCCAGCTTTGCCCAGGGCATGGCCCTCTTTGGGGTTCTTTGTTGGGGGGCTCAAGGCCCCGGGCAGGCAGCCTCAGCAACACAGCTCCCTCCCCGGGCGGAGGCCTCCGAAATCCCCAGTCTGGCTGCGCCTCTCCCTTCCAGCCCATGGACCATGGTGTGGCTGCCATGGGGGGCTTCCTGGGCCAAGAGACAAATCGCAGATCTGTGATACCCCCTGCCCCACCCCAAATCCTGCCATGGCCCCCTATTGCCTGCCCGGTGACGTCCAGACTCTGAGGGTGGCCCGTGGTCCCCTCATGACGTGCCTGGACAGATACACGGGAGGCAGGCTCTCTGGGCGGGGCGCGGGGTGACATGCGGTCCCGTCCCCTCTGATCACTGCATCACGAGTCACCACATGTATAGGGCTCTGAGGTCGTTGTAAGATTGTTTTCATACCGATGATCCAGAAATCGGAGCACTCCCATGCGGGCCCCCAGTTGGCAGCGAAATTCCTCGAGGACCTCGGGACAGGTGACCGAGACAGATCTGGCAAGGGAAACTCGCCTCAACACGTCCCAGAACCAAGGGAAAGGAACGAATTCTGTTTCCCCAAGAACGGGGCTTCCTACTGGGCCCCCCGAGACCACCCAACACAGTTCACACTCACAAGCCACTCACCACAACTTCCCACCTTAACTCGGCCCTGTGGAGCTCCGGTCTACCCCGCTTCCACCCAGCTCGCGGAGCTCGGGAAACACAGGTCCCTCCAACTCGGCACGGTTCAGGGCAGCCCACGGCGAGTCCACACGCCTCCCCCCAGGGCCCAAGCACCCGCTGAGACTGGGCCTCTGGTAGAAGCGGGGACAAGGAAGGAGGAGCAGGCCCTGCCTTGTGTGGCCTCTCAGGACATGGGGTGCAGAACAAGGAGCCCCAGAGAGGTGCCACGTGGCAGTGCTTGGGCACACAGCACAGAAACCCCAAGTGAGGGCCACCCCCTGCCACCCACCTTGCCCTGGAAGCTCAAAGATGGGTGGGGGAGAAGCTGGCAGGGGGCAGGGGGCTTCCTGGGGAGCGGAAACCAGCTGGGCAGGAGAGTGACCCCTGCCGGGGATGCCCCGACCCCAAATGGCCCTGTCCCCATCCTGGCCGAAGCCACCTTTCCCTGATGAGCCACAGGGATGGGAACCCCAAGACGGCGAGCAGCAGCTGGCCTGGAGAAGGAACATCACATAGGGAGAGAAGAGGGGAGAGATGGCGGTCGGCAGGGAGGACCCCACGCGCGAGACCCGGGGAGGGAAGGAGTCGCGGACAGAGAGCCAGTGTGGCTGATGGTCCGAGTGAGGGCAACAGGGGGCGCACAGGGGTGGCCGACAACGTGGACAGCACTGTCTGTGGCCCCATCAAACGTCGCCTCCCCCAGATGCCTGCTCCTGCTCACAGGCAGGGCCCATGACATGTGCAAGGGGCCGAGTGGGGCGTGACCCTGGACGGGCATGTCTAGAAAGTGTGTGTGTCACGCCCTACCTGCTGCCCCCCAAGTCCCTTCACCAGGGGAGGGTTTCCTGGGGGTGGGACCCCGCGGCTTTGGCCCCCATTGGACATCTAGTCCAATCTTCCCTTCCCACCCGCTCGCGGAGACCCCTGCCCCGTGACCCTGGGCCTCTCCCAAGTGCTGGGGTCTGTTTCCTCCCAAGAGCCTGGGGGTCCCCTTGGAAGCAAAGGATGGGAGATGGGAGCTCGGACGGGGACTTGTGAGAACCCCACACCCGTTCCCAGGCTGGGCCTTGGCTGGTTCCGGAAAGTCCCATGGCTTCAACGGCCTCCGTGGCCAGAGACCCCACAGACACAGCGTGGACCAGGCTGTGTCATAACCAGGACGTGGCCTTCCAGGGACACGAAGCCCCGGAGCCAGCATGGCCATGCAGCTCCGAGCTCTCAAGAAGGCACGGTGGCCAGGCTTTGGGCTCTCTGGGGTGGGGAGCAGGGTCCTCGCGCCCCCAGGGGGACGTTGGCCTGAAAGCCCGATGCTGCCCGTGCAGGTCCCGGGAAGGAGCCAGCAAAGAAACGCATCTTTGTGCCGCCTCTGTCCCCGGGAGGGGCTGGGCGTGCAGACAGAGGGAAGGGTTGGGTGTGAGCGGGCGGCTGGGAGGACCCCATTTAAATCCCGGGAAGATTATGAGGGACGTTTGTTGCAGACTGTCAGCCCTCATTAAGTTAATGGAACCGGCGAGCTGGCCCGCTTCCAGCACGCTGGAGAAAGAAAACAAGAAAAGTGTTTTCAGCGAAAGAGCCAGGGGGTCCCGATTCGCCCGCAGCCCCGGGAGATTATGAGCCATGGGTAATGGCCTCGCTGGAATGACTTACTGGGGACTTGTTGATTAAAACAAGGGGAGAAAACCCCTCATGTCTAAGAAGAATTACATGGGCTTCTCACTGATTTTCTTCTAGAAAAGTGATTTGTGTGCACTTCCTTCCAGATGCCCCGGCCCCGGCCAGCGCCACCGCAGACGCCAGCGCTCCCTGGGCAGGACGCAGAGACCTCGCTCACTGTGGGCTTCTCTCGAGCCCTCCTCCAAGCTCCCATCTCCTGCCCATGTAGATGCGGGCAGCAGGGGCTCGCGGGCTAGGTGAGCCCTGGGGGTCCGGAACCAGGAGGTTCTGCCAGGCCCTCTGGGGCCCCTCAGGTGGGGTAGAGCAGGCCCCGCCTTGCAGAAGGGAGGCCCCCACCCTCCTCCTTGCAAGTCGCCCCAGAGCTGGTGTGGGACTCTCATGATCCGTGGGTGCCCTTCCTAGCCCCTCAGCACCATGATGGAGGGCTTGGTGAGGGGAGAGGTCTGCTGTGGGGCACTGGTGGTGAGACTCCTGTGTCTGAGGATAGAGCCCCTTCTGGGACACTGCCTATCTCCCCCACCCCCAGATTCTCTAACCTGCCGGGCCACCCACGTGCCCCATGCTGCATCCCAAGCTCCCATGACCACAGTCCTGGGCCCAAGGCCATGCCCTTCTCCAGAAAGCTGGATTCTGGACCCACCAAACCTTGGGTGGGGTCCCCAGCATCCCAGCGAGACATTGGCCTTCCCCACTGTCCTGCCTTCTCCCTTCTCCTCCTTCCCCACCCCACCTCCCCCTGCATGAGCCCCAGGCACCTACTGGAAGGCAGGCCCTGGGCTTTCAAATGCACAGTGCCCCGAATCCCTTACTCCCACTGCCCAGAAGGAAGCCAGCGGGGCTGGGGTGGGCAGAGCCACCCGCCTCCAGACTGCCTGTTCCCGCCAGACTGGGAGACACCGCATGGATTCTGGGGATGCGGTCTCTGCTCACCTGTCCTCCTTGTCGTCTGACCCCACCCAGGGCCTCTCAAATACCCCTCATTCCCCTGCTGTCTTCCATCTGGAAGCCCAAGGCCCTGCAGTTCTGGCCTGACTTTCAGGCCATTTTGCTTTTGTAAAACCCGTACCTCCTGGAGACCTCGGCATCCGTTGACCCGTCCTGCCGGCGTGCTCAGCTCACGGGCCCCCAGGTTGGGGGTTACGTGGCTAAGCTGGGGTTTCTGTGCCGCCTGGGCCCTGAGTCTCCTTCCTGCTGGAGCTCCCTTCACCCTAACCCAGGGGCGCTGGGGCTGCTCTGGGTCCCCCAAGCGCTTGCTCAGCACAGCCCACACCGCTCACCCTGCTCTGCAGGCCTCCCCCCGCAACTGGCCAATTAGCCCGCGTCTGCCACAGCACACAGGGCCGAGGCTGGCCCTCAGCACACTGCCGGACTCAGGGACAAAGTGACAACTACCAGGAGAGGAGGTGGACGCTCCAGGTGTGTGTGTGTGGGGGGGCGGGCTGCAGATCACAGCCCCCGAGGCTCACGCTGAAGGCCTTGTGTGTCCCTCTCACATGGCAGGTGACGACACAGAGCCCCAGCGAGGGACCGGCCAGGGCTTCCGGGGATGCCGGCACAGGGCTCCGGGCCCCAGGCCTCCGTGAGGCCTCTAGTCGGGCCTTCGACTCCCCTAGGGCGAGGCACGTGCGGGGTGATCCCTCAGGATGCCGAGGACCCTAGGCCCAACCCCACACGCCCTCAACATACACACGACCCCTTTCCCCAGGATCTGCGCCGAGAACCAGGCTGCCTGGGGTCCATCATGGGGGATGGGCGCTGGCTCGGCCTGTGTCCAGAGGGCACTTTCTCCTCTACCCACCCCGGGTCTAGGGACACAAGGAGACGGCCTCATCCTGAGCTGGGGGTCAGGGCAAGGGTCATTCCTGTCTAGCAGGGGGCCACTCAGGGGCTGGCGAGGACAGTGCTGGGTGTCCAGGAGGGTTGAGCTGCCCTCTCACCCAGGCCCAGGGGCCGAGCACAGGTCTCATGCCGATTTCTGCAGATCAGATACCGTGTGCAGTGCCCCGGGCCTGAGCAGCCTTCCCGGAGAATCCTCCTGTGGGAGGTGGGGAAGCAGCTGGGGCAGTTTCTGAGATGCGGACCTTATCAGTGCTATCAGCTGGAGGCTGGGGAAGTCACCTGCCTCCAGCTTGGCCTGCCCTGTGCACTCTGTCCCCTGCCCCCCCCATGCCCACTCGCCTGGCTGCCCTGCCCCCCCCCACCTCCGGCCCACGTCCCTGCTGCCGTGTCCTCTTGCCTGCCCTGCCTGCTCTGGCCTCGGGCCCACGCCTCCCCGAAACTGTGTAACTTTCTGCGGGGACGCCTGTGTGGGGCCCCAGCAGAGTCCTTGAGGCCCTGTTTTTCTCACGGCTGCATTCCCAGTGCCTGACCCACAGCAAGCGCAAGAGCAAGGCCACGGCGCAGGGCTGCTCCGGCCCAGGCCAGCGGGGACAGGGTGCTGCCGCCGGGGGGTTGGGGGCTGGGCCGCGGCCGGTCAGGCGTGCTGGGTCGGGGGCAGAGCGCCGGGCAAGGCTCTCCCGGGGCCACCACTCGGCCCTCTGCCTTTCTCTCCCCCCAAAGGAAAGGAGAGGTTAATAAACCAATTACTTTGGGCAACGAAGCAAAATAAGTCCCATTAAAGTAATGAACGTCCTTCGCACAGCCCCCATTGCAGAAGACTAATAAATTGGGGCTTTGTCACCATCCGGTAATTCCTCGCTGGGGCGTTTCTTCATCCCTGTCCAACAGCACAGTTTAAGGCTCTGTTAATACTTTTAAGACGGGCTCGATGCCAGACTAATTAGATTTGCACTTCCACCATGGGCCAGGCGAGGCTCGGATGTGCCCGATGAAAGAGGCCCAAGGACCCCGCGGGGGCCCCGGGGACAGCACCCGCCTTTGAGAAGGGGCCATGTGCGGATTCCCACGTCTGGCCTGACACTCTGTCTGCCGGCCCGGCTCCCCCGCCCCCGCACGCCAGGGCAGGGCTCTGATCTGAGCGAAGGCCGGGCCTCATTCTCCCGAGGGTCTCTTCCAGAATCTGCCCACCCCGGGGGCTCTTGGGGGTCAACCGGATGATCCAGGACCCCAGAGCCAAACCTGGGCAGGTCCACATAGACAAGGGGGAAGAGGGAAGAGGGGCGAGGGCGGAACAGAGACACCTGATGGGTGCTCCCTGGACAGGGTGGTCCAGGCCAGCGCCACGGGCACGGAACCCATTGCCACACCCCGGGGACACATCCGTCAGGTGTGTGCCTATCAGGCTGGGGCAGAAGGGTGGGTCCCCTCTGCAGTCTTCTTCCCCAAGACCCATAAGCCCGCAGGCCGTCTCAGTGCATGCTTGTCCTGCAAAACACCGAACCCATCCTCCTCGAGGCCATCAAAGTCATCAAAAACAAGGACAGTCAGAAACTGTCACGGCCCAGAGGGGCCGAGGGACACATGGCAGCTGCATGGCAGGTGGTGTCCTGGACGGGACCCTGGGACAGAAACAGGATGGGAGAACCGGGAAATCTGAACAAGGGACTTGAGTTAGCCATGGCGTCCCTCCATCGGTGCGTTGGATGTGCCCGACGCTCCATTCTGACCTAACATGTTAGCGGGGGAGGCCGGGGAGGAGGTGCGAGAGAGCTCTCTGCGGGAGGCACATAGTCTCCCCGTAATTCGAAGTCTGTTCTACAAACTGCCCCGGCCTCCAGCTCCCGCTCTGTAAGACAGACACTGTCACCCGGCCTGGCCTTGACCACAGGACCACTGTGAGCTCCGGTGGCACCGCAACCAGGTGAGGCCGGGCAGGAGCATGGGCCGGGGGGGACGGGAAGAACCAGCAGATTGGCCTGAGTCACCGCGTGCCGAGCGTGAGCTCGGGGAGCCCAGCGTCTAAGGACAAGCGAGGCCTGCACCCCGACCGTGTCGGGTTGGGTCTGGGTGTCCCACGGCTGCCAGCCCCCCGAGCGGGACACGCCCACGGTGCGAAGGATCGGCGGTGCCGGGGCAGGCTGGGCAAGGGGGCACGAGACAGGGCTGATGGCTGGGCCCCGTGTGCCGGGACTGGCCGTGGAACGAGAGCGTGTGCGCACCTCACAGCCCGCCGCTGTGCCTGGGACGCGGGGGCTGCCCGGGACTGGCCGCCGCATCTGCCGGCCTCGCCGAACATCAGGATTGGCATGTCATAGAACTATTAGTAATCTGTTGTTTTTGCCAGGCGTTCCCGCGGCCTGTATGAAAGTAGGAGGCAGGTGTGCACGAGCCCTTCGTGCGGACGGCATTTCTTTTTTTTTTTTTTAGTTTTTTTTTTTTTTAAGATTTTACTTATTTATTTGTCAGAGAGAGAGAGGGAGAGAGAGCGAGCACAGGCAGACAGAGAGGCAGGCAGAGGCAGAGGGAGAAGCAGGCTCCCTGCAGAGCAAGGAGCCCGATGCGGGGCTCCATCCCAGGACGCTGGGATCATGACCTGAGCCGAAGGCAGCTGCTTAACCCACTGAGCCACCCAGGCGCCCCGCAGACGGCATTTCTTAAAGTTCCAAAGTTAAATGAAAATTCCCAATGCGTGGGACTGGGAAGGAACTTCCTTAATTTGGTAAAGTTGGAGACGGAAAGCCAGGGCAAGCCATCCCAGCCGTGGAGGCGACGTTTCCATTCCTGTCAGTCACTTATTAATTCAAGGAGAATGCATTTCTAGGACGACCCCCCCCAAGACAAGGCCACCAAGGGGCCCCACGCGGCATCCGGCAAAGTCCACTTAAGGCCAAAGAAAAGAAAGATGGAGGCGTGAGGGTTGGGAGAGAGAAAACGGTCCTTATCTGCGGCTGATAAGATCATCCACTTAAGAAATCAGCAAGGCCAACAGATCAATTATTGGAAGTGACAAACGTGTCCCGTGGTGGCCAGGGAGGACTTCCACCCCGGCAAGAAGCTCTGAGGGAAATCAGTGCCCAACTGGCCTAGAGAAGGGGCGTTGTCAGGGGTCATAAAGCAGCCCCCCCGTGAGAGGAGGCCCCTCGCCGCGCTCCCAGACCGCAGGGGAGGACTCAGGAGAGGACCCGAGCCGCTCAGAGAGATGCCTTGACTCTGGGGCCAGAGAACACGATCTGTGTTTCCATTTCCCCCACGTTCAGCCTGTAAACCCATGCGACCCCAAGCACACTTCCTATTGAAATTAAGGAACTTAATAATGTCGCAGGGAAGGAACAAATGTCCGGAACAAGCGAGTCAAACTTTAACAGAGGTCACGTGCAGGGCGATGGGGCCTCTTTGCAAACCAAAGCAGCAGGTCTCCGGGGCACTGGCGTGTCCCCCGGAAAGGAGACCACTGGTGCCGAGGAGGGACCCCCGTCACGCTCCTCGTGATCTTGGGGACGGGGCTGACCGCAAAGATGATGTCGCCGCCCCGCCCCTAAGGGATGGGCTGGAGAGGCTACTGCTGGGAGGGAAACGGGACTGGCTCCCCGGCCGGCACACTGGGGTGTCCCTGGAAGTGACGAAGGCCTCCGTGGCAGAAGGTGACTTAGAACTGAAGTGAGAAGACACAGGAGAGTATCTCCTGACCGACAGGCGATGAGGCCAGAGGTGGACGCGGGGGTTGGGTCACCATTTGCAACGTTGCTCACAGACCGTTCCCCCGAGCCACGAGGCTGCCCCGCTCCCACCCAGCATCGGCTGCCCGCCGGGACCCCGCCCCTGTTTGTGGAAACTCCTTCCTCCCTGCCGCCCTCCTGGGAAAATCCCAAGCTCTGTGGGTGAGCCTGTGTCTCCTCTGTCGAATTCCGTATCTTCAGGGTCTGGACAGGCCCTGGATGGGGGGGTGACAGGATCTGGGGTGACAATGCCGCAGCGAGGGCGGGCTGAGCACACGTGCTCGGGCCCTGTGCCCAGGAGCGGCTCCAAGGCTGTCGCGCTGGCAGGCCTCTGCGGGGGCCCCCAAAGCATCTGCGGGTGTCAGAGGCTCACCAGGCCTGGAGTGGGAGACAAGGGCACGCTCTGGTCCCCAGGCCCAGAAGAAGCTACATGAACTCAGCTGCCCCAAGGGGCTCCCCAGCTGAGTAGCCAGTCTGGGGTCAGCCTGGCCCAGAACCTTCTTTCCTGGGAAGGTCCTAGCACTCACGTCCTAGCGAGGTGTTGTCTTCTGCTCTGGAGGAAACACGTGCTTCGACCCGTGACCCTCTAAGCAGCGGGGATGCAGGCCGCAGTTTCTCGCTGAGTCCCGGGGACTCCTTGCTGGCTGCTCAATGTGCTGCGCTAAAGGATGGTGACAGGCCTGTGCCCCGCACTTCCTTGAACAGAGACCTTGGGTCTTGGTCCCTCGGCTTCCCATTCCTTCCCATCCCTAGTCCCTCAACCCCAGGGCTCCAGAGAGGGGCCTTCAGTGAGCGGCAGGGGGGACCGCTCACACGCCCAGCGGCCTTCCGCTCCCCTGTGGGTCAGGGTGGGTCTGCCGCAGAAGGTGGCGGCCCTTGGGGCCCCAGAAGTGCCCCCCACGTGCCGGGCTCATGGTTTGGAGGAGCAGTGGTGTGTCCCAGAAGGGGACACACGTTGGATCTTCGATGGGACCGCTGTGACCCAGCGGTGGGTACACAGAGCAGGTACACAGAGCAGGGCAGGCGCCCGGGGCCCAGAGCCCAGGCCTGGGGCAGGGGAGGCAGGGGTGGGTGAGAACATGCAGGGACGGGTCTCCTGGCCAACCAGGGCGGGCCTGCAGCTGATGTCTTGTGAGGACACCTGTGTGATTTCCCCTAAAACATCCTGTCCCTCTGGAAGGACCGGCCACGGGTAACATTCCTTTCCTGAGGCGGTTTGTAGGCTGAACAGGAAGCACCGGCCACTGCTGGGGACAAGTGGCCGGGGTCTCTGCACACTTGGGCTGTGGGTGGCTGATCGTCCGAAAGCTTGGATAGAGCCCCCAGGTGGGGGATCTGATACACGGCCACCCACGACACGCCATTCTAGCCCCAAAACTACTCATGTGGACTGATTGCCTAACCCTGCCGTGTAGACCAAAGTCCCGTCTGCACCACCACACCCCTGCGAGTATCCAGAACTTCCAGGCTTTCTCCTTTAGGCGGAAAAGGTCTTCAAGGCCCTTACGGGGAGAGCCGAGCGCAGAACTCTCGCGGAACCCTGACAGCACCGTTCTGGGCCTCGCAGCCGTCCGACCCGAAACACCCGCATGGAATCTTCCCAGACTTTCTGGTGAAAGTCGCCACCAGAGACTGGAATCTACCTCTGTGCGCACACACTTGGGCCCATGAACTTTGCCCGTTCACCACCACAACACCCACCTGGCTGGCCCAGCGGGGTCCTGGCGGCGGGGGCAGGTGTCCTGACGGGGGAACAGGTGGGCTGGAACGGGAAGTCCGAACCACAGGCCACGAAAATTGTTAGAAGTAATTAAACTAATAATAATAACCATTGTTACATCCCACATTTTCTTGATGGTTCATTTTCTATGCACACATATCTTACGACAAACACAGACATATGTACCGATGTTATCGATAACATAGAATTCTGTAAGACAGAGTAGAATCAGCGAGTGGAGAACATCACAGAACGTGGTGCGTGTGGGCACACGGGTCTGGTCCACCAGGGAGAAGAGCCTGGCATGTGGGCTGTGTCCAGAGTGTGCCAGGCACTTTCCAAAGGGCATCTGGGAGAGGGCCGTGGGGTGGACATGGTGGGCAGGGGGATGTCGGTTAGGAAACTCCAACTCTACTCCCCCCTTGAGCACCACGGCATGCAGAGCCCTGGGGCCCAGCCACGTAGACAGCAAAAGAAGGTCAGGGAGGGCTACTCTCCTCTGGGACCCTCCCTCCCGTCCCTGAGAAGATGCCTTCTTGGGAGTAAGACAGAGGAGCTCAGAGGGGGTTGAGGACAGACGGACCTCAAGGGATCTGCCACCTGGGACCTGAGTGCCAGGCAAGGGCGAGACTTATTTCAACCTCAAGGTCAGCCCGAGAGAGTGTGAGAGGCCAGGTCCCAGAGGGCAAGAACACTTCGAGAGGAGTGAAGTCAGATGACCCATGGAAGATGGAAGCCCGGGCCCCAGACCTCCCCCACTCGAGGACCACGGGGTCTTGGGGCTGGGAAACCCTGGAGACAAAGATTGGCCCCCACATGGCGAGGGGGAGCCCAGGGAGCCACGGGTCTAGTAGAAGGATACACAGGCTTTTGTCCGCATTTGCTGGCCATGCCAGTTGTCCCCGAGTGACCGTTAAGAACGTCCCCTTCCCTCTCGAACATCATAGGGGGCTCCGGTCCCTTTTCTGCGCTGCTGGAGGGCTGCACAGGTCTGCTGGAAATCGGAAGACCCCACCTCAGGGTTTGGGCAGGGAGCACTCTCCCGGAACACGAAGAAGGAACAAACCATCCCCGACACCTGAGGGCCCATCTGCGATGGGGACCGTGGAGTAGCCGCGTGTGGTTGGCCCCCAGACCCACCCAGAGGCCTCAAAGCTGTGGGCTTCCTCCCTCCACCCCCTCAGGGCCTCAAGGCCCTTGGTTTGCTTGGCCGGCTGGCATTTACTCAGATAGGAGGCCCCGGTGACCCCCTGGAGCAGTGGGGGGAGGGGAGGCCTCCTTCCCTCCTGGGGCTCTTGTTTGCAGAGCTCCCGAGGACCTGGCAGGACAGAGCCTGGACAAACACAGAGCATCCCCAGCAGAAATGCCAAATCAGTAAACCCCCCCTCCCCCGCCGTGGCACGTTGCCTCTGATCCAGCCGCAAAGTGCAAACTGCCCCTAGAAAGGGTGGTGGGGGGCCAGGCCCGCTGCACGTGGCCTCACCAGGCCCCGCTTCTCCGCGGGGACCACAGCCCCCAAGGCCACCGGCCACCCCCCCAAGGGTGTCTGAGCCCCAGGAACCCACAGGCCCCGCTCCAGACCACTCTGCCCATCATGGGGGTGGCTCCAGCCCGTGTGGGGCCCGGTTGGGGTCCCTGCTCGGGGGCACGAGAGGATGACCACTCTGTGTAAAACCTCTACTGGCCTTGAGTGCAGGCCAGGGTGGGAGAGCCTGGTTCTAGAACTTATTTTTCTTCCTTCTGCCTTTTAGTGTAAAAAAGCCAACAAGGTCGCGGTGCCTAGCAGAGTGTCCTGAAAGTGAGCGGCGAGGACACACTCGAGACCAGAGTCCCAGGAGGTGATGAAGTGGCCGGAGGGGAGCCGCCAGGGGCCTCTGGGGGGCCCTGGACCTGCCCAGCGAGTGGGGCGGAGTGGGGAGATGGGGTGGGTCCCTGGAAGGGACCCCAGCTGGACAGTGGGCCCCAGCTGTCGGTGTGCCCAAAGCTGGCTGCTCCTTCACGGAGCCTGGCATGTTCTATGGCCCAGGACCTCCACTCACAGCAATGGGGTGGTGGCTGCAGGCAAATCGCAGAACGTTCTGGAACGTTTTGTCAGTAATGGGGGAGGCTAAGAGGAGGAGGGCTAGGACCTGCTAGGAAGCCGTGTCCCTCCTTAGCTCCCGGGGACTTGGCCTCTCTCTGAGAGCCGCCTCCATGCCCTGGTCCGTGAGGGTCCGAGGTCCTTCAATTCCCATCCGAGGCAGCACAGTCCAAGGCGGCCCCCGGGGGGCTGCAGGAGGACCCTAGGGCTCCATGCTGAGCTGGACAGTGGCCCCCAAAGATGCCCACGTCCCGTGCCCTGGAGCCCAGGGACAGATTCGGCTCCGCAGCTGTGGGGGAAAGGCTGCCGGAGGAATGAAGTTTGCCGAGCAGGTGATCCTGACGTGGGAGATTCCCCTGGATTATCTGCGATCACGAGGATCCTTGCACGGCCAGTGGCAGGAGGGGTAAAGTCAGAGGAGGAGAGGTGATTCTGTGCAGAAGGTCAGAGAGACGCTGAGCGAGGACGCTGAGCGAGGGCCGGGGCTGCCCACACGGACGGAGGACAGGGCTCACAGCCGCGGGATGTGGGAAAAGGCCCGGCCGGGCCACACCCTGACTTCAGCGCACTGACACGGTTGTGACCCCCAGAACTGAGGGATGAACAATCTGTACTGTCCCGAGCCACAGAAGTTGGTAATTTGTCACAGTAGCCACAGGGGACCAACACGGGCCTCCAACAGAACAGGCGGGAAGGAGCCCCGTGTCCGGAGCCTGAGGTCTTGGGCTCAATCCTGCATCAGCTCAAGGGACCCTGGGCCTGCCACCCACCTCCCGGAGCCTGGGCAGCTACAAGTGTGGGATGGGCTCACGCACCCCCCACCACGGACACAGGTCGCCTGTCCAGCCTGGGGAGGGGCCCTGCTGCTCCATGGTTTGTCCCTTGCGGTCACCCCAGGAGGGCAGTCTGGTGTCAGCCCTGCTTCTCAGGGATGAGGAGACTGTAGGGAAGTCCATGCTGAAGAAGGTGGACGGTGGGCCAGCTGTTGAGTGGCAGCCCGGGCTGTGCCCGCCCCCCGGCTGTGGGCACCCAGTCTGCACCTGGAACAACAGGGCCGGCCCGGCGTCCGGTTACAGCCCCCTCGGCGGGCTGTTCTGGATTCCTGTGGCCGACTGGCGTGCAGAAGCTGGGGCTGGAGAAGGACCATCCTCTCCGGGGTCTGGGCGCCTGGAGCCTGGAGTGTGGTCTGTTCAGAGGACCCTGGCCCAGCCAGGGCCCCCGGGAAAATGACAGTCCCCCCACCATGCACACACACACTTGGAGGTCACGTAGGCCCCTTCAGGCCAAGCCCCAGGGCCTCCCAGCCACCGGGGACCCTGCGGGACTGGGGTGAACAGAGGCTGGCCTCCTCTGGACTCCAGGCTGCAGACTCAGCCCACAGCTCTGACTGGGTCTCCGCACCGCCCACCCCCCACCCCCAGCCGGAAGGGGAGCAGAGACCCTGGGAATGTCTGAAGCAGATCCGCAGGCACTGGTGTCCCTGACACCCGCCATGTGTCACTCTGGCCTTTAGGCTGGAAGCGGGGAGGGGGAGCCTTCTGCCTCTCTTGTCATGTTCAATGCAAATGTCCACCTCCTCAGGGAGCCCTCCCTGATCACCCCGGCCTCGTCACCACACTGCTGCCCACCACTTGGCCTGGGAGCCTGCTGGGAGGGCCTCCACCCCAGATCCCAGCCTCCCCTGCCTGGGGGCTCCCTCCTGCCCCCTCCTTCACCCTCTCCTCTCCCTGCTGTTTGAAGGGTTCCTTGCTCACCTTCTTTGTTTTGAGTTGTTTCCCACACTGGCCACAGGCCACTGGTCAAGGTCGGGCTGGGACACTGCCCCCCCGCCATGGGAGCCTAATGTGGTTGTCCTCTGACCCCGAGAAGGCCCTGGAACATCCTTCCTCTGGATGGAGTGAGAGCCGACCCCTGTGCCCGTCCCTGCTGGCTTCCATGGGTTTCGACCGCAGCGGCAGGCCCCGCTCGTAAAGACGTGCTACAGGCCGGCCATCCTCCCATCGGCGCCCGTCGACTCCCCTCAAGGCCAGCCTCCGGCCCTGCAGCGGCGCGGGGACGCAGAGCGACGGAGCCTTCCCGGTGCCCCATGCCCTCCGGTCCAGACCGACCAGCTGCGCTCTACAGCCTGCCGGGGCCGAGGCGGCACGCGGGTTTGCCGGCGCTTTACACGAAGGCTCTTCACAGACAGAGTCAGACGGATTCACGCTGGGATCATAAATATAGTTGGGATATTTTTATTTTCAAGTAGCACTTCTGAAATCTATAAAATTAAGCTAATATACTGATTTTTAAAACAAGAACTTTATTGCCGTGGGAGTCAGAGTTTGCCAGTCGATGGGGCCAGGAGTCGGCTCCCGTTCTTGGCATCCTGCAGGCCTGCGGGGCCGCCCTGGTGGGCCTGGGCCTGCTCCCCCACCATGTGGTGGACACGCAGGGGGAGAGGGGACCAGGTGTGGGTCTCTGGACCTCCACCCACACAGCGGCCGGCAGAGGGGCCCGAGACCTCCCCTTTGTGCCTTACCTGGACTCACCCCACGGCACCCCTCCTGGGGACCCTGCCTCCAGCATCTCACGGGTACTGAGTCATTGTCCAGTGGCCCCGCCCTATCCGGTGTGGGCACCAGCCCTGGGCGTGGCTCAGGAGCCCCCCGAGGCCGCCTTGTGCAGGTGGCTGATGCCCCTGGGAGGCTACTCTTTGCTCCCAGGCACACCCACACCCCCTGCCCCGCAGGGCTGGCCCTGTGAGAGCACACAGAGGGGCCCCTGGAAGGGGCCGGGTGGGGTTTGCAAGCCTGTAGCTCGGGGACCAGGAGACAGCCACGGTGGGAACTTCACACGGACCACCACCTCCCGGGTCCAAGCCAGGGGCCTCCGCTCCAGGTAGCTAGCAGCTAGAGCCCCCGACCCCAATCCCTGCTCCCCGGCGGCCCTGCATTCCAAGGACAGCCGCTGGCCTCTGACCCCAGGGGCTCCCCAGGATCCTCGTGCTCACAGGCCCAGGGCCTCCCAAGGGACGCCCAAGGCTGTTCTTGCTCTGCTGCTCCCTGGGTTCCCCTGCCGTCCTCCGGATGCTCAGGGATTTTAAGACTCCAGGCCCCCTCCTGTCCAGGTTCTCAGTACTCACAAGTACCCAGTACTCCCCCAATCTCAGTGCTCCTCAGCCCTACGTAGTCCTGGGAGCTAGAATGGGATGTCGGTTTATCCCAATCCCAGCAGCCCCAGGATGGGGGACATGGAAGCCTGCATTCAGGAGGGGCACTGGGGGAGCCCCGGGGCAGGCAGGAGGGCTGGCCTGCCAGGGAGCCACTCTTTGGCACCTGGGGCGCACACGGGACCACCCCGCCCAGCTCCAGCCCTGGGCAGCTTACAGGCCTTCCCGTGCCCGCATACCAAAAGGCCCCCCTGCCCCGCCTGGGGCAGAGATCACCTCCTTGCCACTGGTGGTCCTCTAGACCTTGAAGAAATGGGGTGGGCTTCTCCCGCCAATGGCACCCTGCCTCAGAATGTCACCGTATCTGGAGCGGAGGCCTTTAGAGAGAAAATCAAGGTACCATGAGGTCACTGGGGTGGCCCTGATCCCATGTGACCAGAGTCCTTACAGGAAGAGGACATCAAGAAACAGACATGCACGGAGGGGTGAGCCATGAGGACCCAGAGGGAGCACGGCCGTCTGCACACGAGAGAGGCCTCGGGGGACCCGCCCTGCCCGACCCTGCATCCCAGGTGTTGGCCTCTGGCACAGGGGACAGGGAGCATCTCCGGTGTCTGTTACAACAGCCTGACCCGACTGGTGTAGCCATTGAGCTCACACAGGGACCTGTGGAACGTGCCGAGGAGGGCGGGGAGGGCTGGCCGGGCCTTGGACCCAGGGTGGGATCTGGCTGGGGAGGGATGAAGGGATAGCGTTTCTGGAGGAGGGATGATGTCAGTGGGGTGTGGTGCTGGGCGCCCCTGGCCCCGGAGGCTGAGGTCAGAGGTAGGGTGGGAGGGAACGAGGCGGCCGGTACTGGGGGTGCTCCGAACAAGGCTGGAGGAGGCCCATGGGCTGCACAGGGAAGGCGGTGCGGGGTAGCACAGGTCGCTGGTCCCAAAACACGGGCCTCACATGGCAGGAGCCTGTCTGCATCTCCGGCCTGTCCCCTCATCTCCAGTGCCCGTGGCGTCCTCCTGCCACGGGCTGGGTCCTCTCCTAGCATCTCCCCCTGGAGGTGATGATCAAGGGGGACAGCTGAACGCCCCTTGTCTTCTTGCTGCTGTCCTATGCTCAGATCCTGCCACAGCCATGGAAGCTGCGCACTGGGGAGTTCGGAGCAAGCCAGGTGCTCTGGGACAGGTGACAGTGAGGAAGGGGACCCATACGTGTGGCCGCCCCCAGCATGCTGTGTCTCCATGGGGCCTTCCCTTTTCGGTGGTTCCTGCCTGGGGCCGGGGGACCACAGCTTTGTCCACAGCCCAGGGGCCCTTGCTCTGGAGCTCAGACCACGACGCCTTTCACGGGGGACCACACGCCCAGACCCAAACGGGGAGTGTAGTCCCTACTTCACCATGGGGGGAAACCAAAGCTGGAAGTGGCGGCAGCTTGCCCGGGAACACACAGCTCCTGCCAGCAGAGCACTCCACAGAGTAGCTTCTAGAACTGCCAGCTCCCTGTGCCCGGCCAGAGATGCCCAGCCGGGACAGCACACCTGGGATCTAGGGCTCCCCAGGCAGCCCTCACAGTAAGGCCTGCTCTTTCTCTGGGGGTCCTCACTTCAGGGACATCCCCACTGTCTCCCCACAGAGCAGCCTGACCGTGGCGTCAATGGCCCCATCGCACCTGCCAGTGAGCCGGCCTCCACCCTCCCCACCGGGCCCTGCTCCCCGCGCGGGGCCCGAGCCAAGCCTACTGCTCAGCCCTGGACTCCAAGTCACCCTCTCCTCAGTCTGTGGTGGCCGGCAGGGCCATGACCCACCGCTTCCCGGCCCTCCGCCTGGAGTGAAGTCCACAGGCCTGGGCGGGACCACGGCCCTCCTTGGCCGCCCCTGCCCAGCCCGCTGCGGGCCGGGGCTCCGACCAGACCGAGCTGCTTTCCGGTTCTGAAAGCTGCCAGCCCTCTCTTGCTCAGGTCTGTGTGATTTCTCCTCTGCTTGCTCCCCAGACGTTTATTCAGGACTCTCACGCACACATCCCGAGACCCCGGGGCCAGAGCAGTGACCTCCCCTGCCAGGGACTCCCACTCCCAACTCTCAGGGAGAGCCCTGCGTGAGACTAGCCCCCCGGTGCACGTGATCAGAGACCAGAAACTCTACAAGATGAGGCCAAGATGGAGAAGCCCACAAGGGGCTTGTCCATGGAGGTGTCTCAGGGAAAGCAACAGATGAGGCGAGAAGACGAAACAGGACTTAGCCAGTGAGGAGTGTGTGCACATGCCTATGAGCTGAGAAAACCACCCAGGGCAGGAAAGAGGGAACAGCACGTGCCAAGACCCCGGAGTCAGTGGGAGCGATAGGGCTATAGCCTGGGATGGGAGTGAGGGGAGGGATGAGGCGGTGCCCGAAGGGTCTGCGGGAGCAGGGTCCCTAGCAGGAGGAGGCACTCTTTGGACTCGGGGGGAAGTCTGGGATGAGCCAGGGATCTGGCCTGAGCCACCTGGAGGACAGGTGAGCCCCGGGGGCCTGAGCTCTGGCGGCCGGGGCTCAGGACAGGGAGGGTATCTGGACTCTCCCCCTTCAGGTCCCTTCCTATCCTGACCTTCTCATCTCTCTAATCCCCTTGGCCTGGAAGTCTCCTGCTTCCCATGGCCTTGTGGCCTCTGCCTCTGGTGGGTTTGTGGTTCAGCTAGCGAAGCTGCCACAGATCAGGGAGGGGAGGGAGAGAGCGGCACCCATTCCGGCCCCTCCCTCCGGGGCTTCCCTGGCCTCTGGCCCTTCTCTGCTGACCCCCAAGGCCTCCTGGCTCCCCTTCCCCGAGGGCTGCGGGTGAGCTGGGGGTACTGCCCTACCTTGTGTGGTCCTCACGGCCGGCCCACACCTCTGAACCAGGACATGTCTGCTGAACAGGGGGTCACCCAGGGTCCTGGGGCATGTGCAGAGAGCCCAGATCTGCCTACGGTGGGGAGGATCGGGGAGCGGATAGATGGGGGCTGAGGGAGAGCAAGGCCAGGGGGCCACAGTGGGAGGCCCTGTGATGATCTGGGAGCCCGGAGTGGGGCTGACCCCAGCATTTAGGAGTGCCCAGGAGCCCATCCCCCTCCTGAGGCATCCTGCAGGATTGGGGAGGGGACAGCAGCCCAGAACAGCACAAGGAACAGGGCCCAGGAGGGGCGGGCGGGGGGCTCCCCAGTCTGGCTGCTGGGCAGGGCTGTCCTGCTGATGCTTCCCATCTTACTGAGGAGGAACCTGAGGCCCCGGGGGAGGGGGAGTGGGGGGGGGCTCAGGTGTGGCTGCCTCTGAGACCCCTCCCCCACGTGCCTGTGGCTCAGCAGCTGGCGCGCTGCCCGTGGGTGGTCACAGTCACAGACTCCCCTTGGGAGCGCCAGCAGCCTCTGGGGAGGGGGTGGGGGGGCGACTGGAGCCACCCTGCCTGGGGCACAATGGGGCTGGGGCCTGCAGGGCCGGGGACCCAGTGGGGGAGACCGCCAGGGCAGGGGTCCCCTCCCTGGGCCCCGGTGGGTGGGACGGAGGCCCCCGGGCTCCGGCTGTGAGGCGAGGCCCTCGGTGGCGGCCACAATAAATATGTTTGTTCAAGGGAAGCCAGGCTGGGAGCCGTGCGCGCTGGCCTGGCGGGGAAGAAAAGGCCGCTTGTGCCTCGCACACTGGGCTGATTGTTCGCGCTCACGCAACTGCTGCCCCGTGGCCGGAAAGGTCAGACGCCCCTCGGGCCCCGTCGGAAGCAACTGGTGCCGCGGGCCCCTCTGCCCGCTCCCAGCTGTAACACCCGTCCGTCCGCGTCACCTCGGGGCCTTGGCACAGGAGGGAAGGGGCCAGGCGAGGTCTGCGAGGCGGCCCAGCCGAGAGTCTGCCCGCCTGACCAGGGCGGGCGTCCCAAGTCGGGCACAGAGGGCCCTGCGGGCGCCTGGGAGGGATGGGGCAGGGAGGCCGCTCTGGGCACGGGGGGCTTCACCGTGGGGGCCCTCTGCCCCCCGGGTCGGACGGAGACGTGCAGGCCCGGGTTTGGATATACGAGGATACCACGGTGGCAGCTATGGAGAGACCCCCCTGCCGGCCGCTCCCCACTCCTGCCCATGAGGCAGGACCGGCCCACCCCCTCCCCCGCAGCAGAAGGAAGGTGGCTCTGCCTGCTGGCAGCCCAATTTCTAGAACAGTGCCTGGACATGTGGCTAGTGGCCGTGAGCCGTCTTTGGGGCAAACGCATCCCAGACTCTTGGCTCACCCTAATCTTGAGATCCTGAAGGACAAAGATCTGGAATGTGAACCTGGTCTTCCTCCCCAAAACCAGAGCCCTTGATGTGGTCGCCGCCCCGCCAGGGCCCCCTCGACGCTGCCCCTGCCCGTGCCCGTCCAGGGGAGAAACTCCCCGAGATGGGGCTGTGCAGCGGTGGGGCCTCAGCCACTGCCCAGAGGCAGGGACAGGTGGCCTGCTCGCCTACATGTGCACACACACCCGGGGCAGCCAGGACGGCTGAGGAAGGGGATGTTTTGGGAAGGGGCTGGAGGCTGGCCTCCCAGCTCGGGTGCCTACAGGTCTGGGCAAATGGCCGTCCAGGTGGCGATGTCTGTGAGAGGTTGCCATGGCAGCCCAGGGACCTCCTTAGGCAGAGTGAGATCTCCCCCCCAAAACTGCTTTTCAATCAGAAGACTAGGCGCTTCACTAGGAGGTGAGCAGAAGAGGCCCAAGGGAAGAGCTTCTAGAAGCTTCTTCCAAAGAGATGGTGCCACAGCCGGATGGCCAGGCTGGGGGGCCCGGGACGGCAGTGTCTCCAGGCGGATGAGCTGCACAGGCCGGTGCAAGGTCTTCTCTGGGGCAGGGCTGTGGAGGGGCTTGCCTGGAGTTGAGAATGGGACACAGGACGAGGAAGGGAAGTCCAAGTCCCCTACCAGGGGACACCCCCTCGCTGGGGGTCCTCACGCCCCGTGCCCAGCACCACGGCGGGTGTGGGGGTGGGCAGCCTGGGCTTTCTTTTCCGGGACTCTCCCACGGACACGCAGCTGGAATGTGCTGGGCTCACCAGCGCCGGATCTCCCCCAGGGCCAGGCATTCCGACCGTGGGACGAGGGCATTCGGTATTGTCCTTTCTGGGCAGCACTGGGGAGCATGGCTGGGGACACCCCTCAGGACTGAGCCCGGCCTTGGGGAATTTGGCAGCCCTCTCACCGGGGAGCCCCCCACTTCCTGCCCGGCTGGGCCTTGTACAGGGACCGAGGCTCCTCTTGGGGGGTCCCAGTGCGGGTGGGATGGCTTCCTGGCCCACCTCCCCTTCCTTTCCACCAGGCCCCAGGATCTTCCTTTGGTTCTGCTTCGAGCCATCAGGTGCTCACAACACCAGGCCACCGCCCTTGCCTGGGAGTGAGGCTGAGCTCCCAGAGCCACAAGAGGCCTGGCCAGGGTTCTGGTCCCTGTGGCCGGTCCCACCACAGCCACCTCTGGTCCATCTGGCCAACAGCCCAGCCCAGTTCCTGTCCACAGCCTCCTGGGCCTGGCCCCCTTTCCCTCGCCTCCTCTGCTGCTCAAGCCACGGTGGCCACACACCCATAGTCCCAGCCCTCACCTGCCTCCATGGGGATGAGGCCCAAAGCAGAGAGGCCGTGGCCGTCCCAGCCTCCTGCCAGCCCGTGCTGCCCAGGGACAAGGTCGGCCCCTCTGCTGGGGCCTCCCAGGCCCCACCCGCCATGCTGCCTGCCTCTAGCTCCTGCAGGGCACCCTGGGGTCCCTTCAGGGAAGACGGAGGCGGGAGCTGAGGTCGGGGCACTGTGAGGAAGGGGCCACAAGCCCCTGTGGGAGCTCCAGGAGCCAGGAAAGCAGGAATGGATTCCTTCTGGAGCCTCCAGAAAGGAACCCAGACCTGCTGGTACCTTGATCTTGGTCCCGCGGGACCCACTCTGGGCTTCTGTCTTCCAGAACTACCAGGTAATAGGTCTGTGCTGGTTAAAGCCCCCAAGTCTGTGTTCCTTTGTTCCAGAAGCTCCGAGAAGACCTGGGTTCCACCAGTCCCTGTGTCCCCGCCTGGCCCAGCCACTGTCCCCTCTCGCCTGCACACCCTGCTCTCTCCCAGGCCCACTGTGGTCTCTGGGGGTGGGGGCAGTCCGTCCTTGGCTCGGCGACCCACTAAGAGTGAAAGCCAGGGTCCCTGTGGGACTCCCAGAGTCCCGGCCGCATCGGCCTTCTCTTGGGGGCCCCGTCCACAGCATTCTGGGCCCTGCTGCCGTGACCCTCCCTCCCTGTGCCACGTCCCCTGATCCAATTCAGGGCAAGCCCCTTCTGCGGGCCAGCCATCTGCCTTATCCATGAGTAGCAAAGCCCTAAATGCGTTTCCTTAGGTCTCCAGGGACGGTCCCAGCTTTGGGGGTATCGGCCCCTCCAGTACGTGCCAGTTCTGGGTCGGTGTGTGTCAGTTCTGACCTGCACCAGGAGCGGCTGTTCCAGGTTTGTATCCAGGGAATAAGGCGCACACGTCTCTCTCAGGGGCCTCACTAGGTGGGTCTAATTTCATGGGCTGGCAGCCCCACGGGGGAGGGGAACTGACTCTCCCATTTTGCAGGTACGGCTGCTGAGGCAGAGGGATCTCGTCATCTGCCTTATGGCTCCACCCCATGGAGGGCCCGAGGGAGAAGTGCACATGGGGTCCCTGGGCCGCCTCCCCGAAGAGAAGGGGCTCCTGGGTTCTGGCCAGGGCGTGCCCTCTGACTGTCCGGGGCCAGTGTGGGGGCGGATGTGGCGCGGGATCCACGGGTTCCTGCTGCATGAGCGCTGTGGCCAGCCTGTGTGTGCAGCAGCTCCCAGAACTAAGCGATGCCTTATCGCCAGCATTAATCACCCCGCTCTCGTCCCCAAATCAGGTAAACACTTTTGGGGAGTTCAAACCCTTGACTTCACAGAAGTTTCTGTGTAATAACAGATTAATTTTCTGGCAGTTCAACGGCATCTGCAGAGGCTGGCCCTCTAGGGTGGCGAGGGGCTGCCCAGGGCCGGTGGACACACCGACCCCCCTCCGGGACCCCCAGGATGCTCCTCCCCAGCCTGAGACCTCAGGGGCCAGACTGGCCATCTCCCTTCCCTTGGACTGGCCTCTGGGAGGGTGCTATGGGTCCTGCCCAGACCTGGGCCCCCATCCCCTGCTCTTGCCCTTTCCAAGGCCTGGCTCTAAGGATGGGAGGCCTCAGAGGGATTTGAGAATCTCCAGGAGGAAGCAAGCAGGAACCAGAGTCCCCACCCTGGGCTGAGGCTGGAGGAGGCACCGTGCCCTGCTGGGCATGGGGAGGGCTGTGAGGGGCAGCCATCAGCGTCAAAGCAGGAGGCAGGAGATGAGGAGACAGGAGAGGCTAGGAGGGAGGGCAGCACCATGGCGAGACCTGGAGAGAACATGTGCCAAGAGGCCAGGGGCAGGCAGGCACTGGGAGAGGCTGAGGGAGAAGAAGGCCAGAGTGCCTGGGCGCACTGAGGGGCTGCGGGGAGGGCAGGAGGTGGGAGGTGAGCTGGAACCGGTCCTGTGCACCTCGGCTGGACGAGAGCCACAAGGACCGGGCATGACCGGGGCAGGGGTACCAGGGGACGTGGGGTGACCCTGCCACCTCCCAGCCACGCCCTACAGGGACTACAGTCTCTGGCCCGTGACAGCGTGAGCGCCGTGATGCCCGTTTCCCACCGACTCTGTCCATTCACCCTCCAGACCACACAGCCCTCCCCTGCCGGCTCCCGCGGTGGGTCTCCCTGCCGTGGAGCCCCCCCAGGTCCAGCTGTGACTCCCCCAACTCCGGTCCGTGCCCCTCTCCTCCGGCCTAGCCGCTCTCGCAGCCTCCACTCTCCAGGGCTGTGGGACTCCTCCCTGCCCCCTTCCTCTGTGCGGGCCGGCTCTGCAAGGACACTGGCCCCGAGTTCCCGTTCCAGTCCTTGACACCCCACCCCCACACGGGTAATCCCAGTGCTGCATGCTTTCTCTAGGGTCCTGCCCTTTATCATCTCTGCAATACAGATAGGACACGAGATCTTGGCGACGCTGTGAGCTGGCCCCAATCTCAGCACGCCAGGATCTGGGTCCTGGTGTGTCTGCTCCCAGAGTGCAGAGCCCCCAGCAAGCTGGGGCCATCCCTCCGGGAGCCCAGGGTGTATCTCGTGCTGACATGGGCAGATGTGCGCCTGGAGCTCAGAGCTACAAGCAACCAACAGCAGAAAACAGGCACAGACCTTTTTGCCAGGATACTCCGAAGTCAGCGCCGGGCTGGGGGGCTGGGAACACCCAGCCTGAGTTACGACCCAGCCGCTCAAGAGTCCTCTGCCCCACCCCCAACCACTGCAGACCTCCAGCCTTGGGGGTAGAGCGAGGGGAGCCCCGTGCCCAGGGGTGCACAGGTTCTCTCTGTCTCTCTCTATGGAGCTGCTGGGAAGGGCCCCTGGAAGGGCCCCAGTGTCTAGCCCAGGGATGGCTGCCCGCTGAGTGGGAGGCCGGTACGTTCCAGCAGCAGGCAGGCACGTCAGTGCCTCAAGGTCCCCACTCCTCCTCACGATGAAATCCCTTCCCATTCAGGCCGATACAGAAGTATGGGATCTGGGAAGAAAGATCCCATAGGCTTGTCCCCACAGGGAAGGGGCCTTGCCCACCTCTGGGCCTTGCCCACCTCGCTCACTGGCTTGTCACTGTTTTCCCGAACACGCTGAGCCCCTCTGGGCTCCTGGCCACGGTGCTGTCCCATATGCCATGATGGGCAGTGGTGGGGACATGCGGGACTTGGAGGGGCTCGGTACTCCGCTCTGGGCCTCAGTTTCCTCAGCTCTTAGAGCACAGCAGTGGCCCCTGTGTCACATCAGCGTCCTTGGAAAACCTGTCACTGCCTGAGGCTAGCGTCCAGGGAGACCCTCTCCCTCCAGTGTGCTGCTCCCCTGACGTCCATCCCCCCGGACCTGAGGACACTGGCAGAGCCCCCTAAATCCATCTGGAGACCCCGGGGTTGTCAGGCCGGGAGCCTGGGCGCACGAGCGTCCGCACAGACCCCACCCGAGCCAGCCACGTCGGCACACACGTCACGTGAGCGGCCACGGCCGGGCCTGAGCCACGGCCCGGGACCCGCCCTGGGCCTTCGCTGCCCGGGCCAGCTGGAAGCAATCTCCCCGGAGCGGGCAGGTGGTCCTCCTTCGCCGGCCCCTGAGAGGCCGTCCCCAGCCCCGCACCCACGGCCGCCTCGGGCCCCTTCCCTGCCGGAATGAACCAAGCGCTCTGGAATTCGTGAAGAAATTAGGGGTCTTTGGCTGTTTCTCTTGGCGAGGCCTTATCACAAATTAGTGGGGAAGCCCGAACGTTAGGGTTTCAGTTAGTTCAGCAGAATCTGAGAAGCAGGGAGTTGGCCTCCCGCCTCTCCTTGACCTGTGGGGCCCCAGGATGATTAACCAGGCAGGTGACCTGCACTTTGGGCGGGGGGGGGGGGGCAGCGTTTGCACAAGCTGGCGGGTTTCAGAAAGCCCAGCAAACCCGTGCCTGCCCGTGGGCCCCTCAGCTGGGAGGGAGCATGGGCCGTGGGGTCCACAGCCGGGCCGGGGGCTCTGGGCACGGGAGGAAGGACGGCGTGGCGGGCTCATCCAGGAAGGGGGCGAAGGCAAGTAGGACCGGGCAGCCCTTCGGCCCTGGGGTCCCTCTGGCTAGTCTGCTTCCTCAACCACAGGTGAGCACGAGGCGGCTCCCTCAACTCAGGGAGGAGGTCAGGGACCTCGGCAGATGAGCGGCGGGGCGTCTCCGCTACAGAAGCCGTTCTTCTGACACAAAAGGTGGGCTGCACGCCCCGCCTGAGAGCCGAGGCCTCGTGCAGGGGCGGCGAGCACGTCTCCCTGGCCCAGCCCGCGGCCACCCGCTGGGGCCCCAGGGAGGGCAGCACGCCATGCCCACTGGCGGCGGCCTTTCTCGTGGGTGCCGTGCTCCTGGCCGTCCCACAAATTCTCAGTGCCCCGCCCCGACCGAGGCTCCCCAGAGCGGAGACGGGGGCACCGATGGGCCTAGCCCTGGTTCAGGAAACTCCTGGGAGGGTCTTGGGCAAATGGGACGCTCGACTGTGCGGCTCGCTGTGCGTGAGCTGTGGGGCAGCAGGGGACGTGGGACTGGGTGCTGGTTCTGGGCCCGCCGCCTGTTCCACCCTGCTCGAGGCACTGCGCTCGTCCCTTGGCACAGACAATGGGATCAGGCGGCCACTGCGCTCCCACTTCACAACTGAGAACACCGAGACCCAGGCCTTTAAGGGTCTTGTTCAAGGCCACACAGCTGCAGAGCGGCAGGACGGGTCACAGCCAGCTCCGTGCCGGGCCAAAAGCTTGATCCTACAGGAGCCCTCTGTGTGGGCCGGGCGACCCGTCCTCCCATTCTGATGGGGGCGGGGGGAGCACGAGCAGAGGGCAGAGCAGGAGGCTGCGCGAGCTCCAGCTGCAGGCAGACCCTGCCAGGCCCCTCTGCCCTTCTCCTTGAGAGAGCCGAGCTGACATTCTGGGGCGGGGGGCGGCCTTCCTTCTCCACCTCCCCCCCTCAGAGGCCGTCGCCCCCATCCCCAGCCCCCGTCAGGCCCCTGCGGTGGGATGGGGACTCTGGCAGCCAGCGGGCGGACTGTCCGGGCTCGGGCCCTGCGAGGGGGCGTGTTTTTCTGTGTTTCCCTCCTGGGCCCCTCATCTGGGGCCCCCCAGTGATTTTGTTGGACGGAGGGGAAGGGAGCAGGCCCCGTCACACCTGCAGTGGGCGGCAGGCACGGGGACCAGCGCCCCTCCCCCCGTCACGTGACGCACCCGGGCCACCGGGTCAGGAGCGGGGAAGCACTTGAGTGCGGGGCCGTCCTCTCTCATGGCTGGGAACTCGGGGGCCACCACCGTGTGAACCGCCTCAGCCAGCCGGCTGGAGAGGCCCAGCCACCAGCGAGGGCCTGACCCTCGAGTGAGGCCGTTGGAGACTGCCCAGCCCCCACTCATCCCAGGCGGCCTGCTGGGCTGTCCCCACGGAAGTGCGAGCGGGTTTGAGGAGGGATTGCTTCTCGGCGGAGCTCCCCGCTGCCTGCGGGAGCCCCAGCCTTGCCCCGAACAGGGTGTCGTTGTTGCCAGGCACCCCTGTCACTCTGAGACAGATCCACGAATGGGACCCGGCCTGGGGCCGTCTTCACGGGGCCCCCGGATCACCACGGACAGATAGGAGTGCACGTTCTCACCCTCGTGCCTTCCGCAGCCCGCCCTAAGGCCTGAAGGACACTGTCCTGTTCCACCTGACGATCGAGGACACTGAGGCACAGAGGGGAAGGGCTTGCTGGGGCTCTCGGAGGCCAGAGCCGGGACTGGTCTGGGAGCATTCCCGTACTTGCACTGTCCCGAGCGGCCCAGTGTCCCTTCGGGGACTGAGAGTCTGGGACCTCTCGTGTGTTCCCCTCGGGCGGGGGTGTCCGGTTGTCATAGGCATGTGGCACTCCAGGCTCGCTCGGCAGCAACAACGGCCCCTGGCAGGGCAGAACTGGGGTGCGCTGGAGCAGGGCTCTCCCAACGGCCAACTCCTCCATCAGCCTCCGGGCTGCCGGGACGCTCAGAGCCTGGACCCCGCAGCTCAGCCTACTCCAGCACTCCCTTGGGGCCTTGCGTCCTCCCCGGCCCCAGAGCACCCCCCACAGCTGGCATTCCCATCCCCAGCATGGCTGGCCTCCCTCGGCCCTGCCTGCTGTCACCCCCATGGGGAAGCCGTCACTCCCAGCCCCACCCCGGCCCCGCTATCCTCTCCTGCCCTCACCCAGCCTGCTTTTCTTCACCTGTCAACCTGCCTGTCACGTCCCCTGGGAGCTCTGGGGGACAGGGTGTGTTGGCTTTGCAGTTCCCCACCCCCCATGCCCGACTTGCCCAGGCCAGCCCACGCAGGGACCTCAGGAATCAGCCCTGTGCTGACTGGGTGTGGGCCTTCCTAAGGCCTGTGCCGCGCTGGACCCCAGGGGGCTCTGTGCCCCACCACACGCAGCGGCCGTGCCTCACGATGTTGGCCAGGAGGCCCAGTGGACGCAGAGGCGGTCACTGATGGGGTGTCCTGGGGGGCGGGGGGATGACAGGGATGGAGCAGGACCCCCCAGGCTTATAGTGAGACTGTCCCCGAGGGGTCTTGGACCTGTGCCGGGTGCTGGGCAGCAGAGCTGGGTCTCATGAGCCAGCATGAGGCACGCCCACTCTGCGGCCTCCCTGAGCTGGACGAAGGGACAGAGGTCTCGGAAGGACCTGGACGGCAGACAGAAGGGACAGACCTAGGGATGAGTCCGGGTGGGCTTGGTGCCCCCTCAGAGCCTCCACCGGGACCCGGCCGGGGCAGCCACCCCAGCGGCTGTCGGGGAAGACAGCCCGCCCCGGAGCAGACTGCCTCACGTTGTTTGCTGCTGAGTGGAGGGGGTCCTCCTGATCGGTCTGTGGGGACGAGGATGGTGCCCCCCGAGGCCCGCCCCCGCCTCCCCCTGGCCCAACTCTGCGGGGCGCCTCCCACCCCTGCACGTAGGAGAAAAGCCACGAGAAGACTCTTGACCACCGGAATGTAAATCCCTAGAAATATTTCTTGATACAATCTGCTAATTCCACTCACACTGCGGACGGGGGTACGCTGGGCGCAGCCTCCATTGGCCGCCACTTGGGAAAGGGGCGGCCGAGCCGGGCCCTGGAATGGCAGCCTCAGGCCCTCAAAGCACCCAGCGGGAGCCGGCTTGTTAGCGGCCTTGAACAAAAGCTGCAGAAGCTTGGGGTCCCCTTGCACGCAGACCCCCGCGGGGAGCCTTTCAACCCCCAAAGTACTGCCTTTTAACTCAGGCCTCCTCCGCAGGACAAACAGGGGAAGAAATTAGTCGTGGATGCTGCTGGATGTTTTGTAACTTGTCCGGTTGTCTCCCTGGAGTCAGCCTGGCCCAGGCAGCTTGTCTCTTGACATTCAGAATAAGAACCTGAAGCAAGAGGCCCCTGCCGGCCCCTCCCTGCCTTTTTAACCCCTTACAAGCTTCCCGAGACAAAACGCCTTCCTGGCATCTGGACGGGGCCTCTGCGAGGGCCCAGGACTGTCTGGGAAGTGCCGAGGCCAGGCGGGGGGGGACCCTGGCTTGGCCTCTGGGGTGAGGAAACCCAGGAGAACCCCCTCTTCTCCCTCGGTACCAAGCCCTGGGAGCCTCGGGTTCTATGCTGGCCTCCAATGCCCAACAAAGGCTTCTCTCTGCACCCGGAACCTACTTAAAGAGGAAAATGAGGGACAGCCACCCCCCAGTGGCCCAAGGGCGTGACTTCCTGCTAGAAGCTCCCCAGGAGGCATGAGGCCCTTGGGTTCTGGAAGCCAGGCCTGCCACCAGGGAGTGGCCGCCTCTGCTCACCGCTCAGCTCCCGTTTTCTGGGGCCAAGGAGAAGCCACTCTTGTCCCCAACAGAGGCGGCTCAGAGAAAAGGCCCCTGCAGGAGCTTGGAGCTCCGGCAGGCAGGGGTTAACCACTGACTGCGGGCGCTGGCTGGCCCTGGGGCCCACTCCCCTCCTAGAGAGCAGCCTGGTGACCTTCGAGGGGGCTGCCTCTGCTCTGGGAGGCTCTCCCAAGGCCAGTGGCCTCCTCCTGGCCTTCAGCTGTCCCCGCACAAGGCCAGCGTGGGCTTGGCCTGAAGGAGGCCCGACCTCAGCTTGGCCCCGGAAGGCAGCTGAGTCAGGGACGGTGTGCCTGCGTGGACATATCCGCCGGCTACGCAGTCCCGCCGACGCCCACAAGCCTTTCCGGACACTGACCCTGTGTCATGATACTCCACGACAGGGACCCTTGCTTTGTCCTGAGCCACTAAGCTCGGCACACGCGACCAATCTGAAAGAGCCCTGCGTCCTCCGAGGTACCAGGAGGGTCCCCTTGCCAGCCCCCGCCGCCCCCACAGCTCTGCGCAGCGGCCGCCCCCAAAGGGTAGGGATACGGGTCCTTCCAGGAGCAAGTTTGGGGAGGTCGTGGGGCTCGGTGTGTTCGGATGGAGAGGCCGTCGCCTCCGAGGGGCATGAGAGGGGTCAGGCACCAGGCACCCGCACACGTGTGTGACCTGATCCCACGTCTGCGCCAAGAGTCCCATCTGTGTTCACATCCGCCCTCCCATGACTGGAGACATAGAACATTTGCATGCTTCCGGAGGCCATGGCCAAAGTGAGGCTGTGTGCTTCACGGCCTAGAGCTCCGGGTCCGGCCACCCCAGCTGTGGGGGCACCGGTGGGCCCCCGAGGTCACCAGGCAAAGCCAGCCGCCTGGCAGTCGGCATGTCAGTGCGTCGGCAAAGCCACGACCGTCCTCCCAGGTCCGTGTCCCCTCAGCTCTGGGAACTCGTGTACCAGCGTGACAATGGGGTCAGTCACTGCCACCTCTTGGGAAGGCTACCTCTGTGTGCTCCTAACCTCTCATCTCTGATCACGAGGCTTGTCAGCCTGCCCGAGACATGGAAGCTGAGCCTCGGGGAGCCGGTGTAGCGTCCCAGGGCGCCCGGCATGGAGGTGGCCCCCGCATGTACTCAAGGAGGGGTGACTGCGTGGATGGCACCTGCAGATAACCCTCCCGGGGCTGGGTGGGGTCATTACCGGGTGGGCAGCCCCACCTCAGTGTGGTCCTCAGTGCAGCTGCCCTTCTGGTGACAGACCCCCACAGCCCTGGACAGTGGCCCACGTTGGGCACATACTCGGAGGTGCTTGGGCTTGGGGTCCCAAATTCCCCTGACTGCTTTCAACAGGCAACCTCGCAGCGTTGCAAGCCAGCCCCCAGAGCCGAGCCATCCCTGCCCTTCTTCCCTGGCATCCGTGTTCTGGGAGCTGAATCCCGTAAAGCTTGTGGTGGCGCTTGCTGGAGGGGCAGACACGGACGGGTGAGAAGGGGCCTCAGTCCCGACGCAGGGAGGCTGAGCACAGGGCTGCCAGGGCCCGCAGGTGCTTGAGTGAGGGAAGGTGGTGGTGGGAAGGGGCCAGGGCTGGACAGCGGCTGGGAGCCCCACCCTGCAGGCTGGGCCCTTTCCTCCAGCCGTTAACCCATAACCCAGGGCTGCATGTCGGCCCGTCAGCCCAGAGCGCACCGTGAGAGCCGAGATCAGCCCCAAGCCCGAGCCACTGGGGCTCTACCCTTGCACAGAGCAACGCCAGAAATGCTTCTTCGGAGGACTTGCCCTTCTCGGCCCTCCGCCCACAGGAGCAAAGTTTAGTACTTTCTCTAGGACCCCAGAAGTACCCCGAGGAGGTGTCCCTACTCTGGGGGGACTCAGACCCATAGGTCCTGGGCCCCCAGGCCACAGACAGGCGCCCCTTCCTGTTCCCTGGCCCCTCGGGGCAGCGTTCCTGCCTCTCCCCTCCCCGATGCTGTCCTGGGGGACCTCTGCCTCTGCTCTTCTGAGAGCTTGTGGTTAGAACAAAATAAGAAGCCAGTCAGTGGGGCCTGCGGAACTTTCCTGAATACAGGGTGGGGGGAGGGCTGTGACTTCCTGGAGCTCCCCTCCCCCAGCCCCAGCCGCCTCTAGCCCAGGCGGTGGGGCCCAGTGGGGCTGTGGGGCCCGGCGGGGGCCAGTGGGGCCCAGTGGGGGCCGGTGGGGGCCGGTGGGGCCCGGCACAGGTAATGGCTCTTGAGAAGGACGGGGAAAGGGCCGGAAAGCCTGGAGGGAGGGAAGAACTCTACCGTGGCCACGGCCGAGTCTCCTTTCTGCAGGCTTTTGAATACTGAGTGTTTTGGAGAAACAGAGTAGAGTCAAGTGGGAGCTGGAGCCCAGCTGCCAGCCGGCTCCTGGTGATCCGCCGGCGGCGGCTCTCCGAAGCCCCCTCCTCCTGCACAGCCTTGAATGCTGCTGAGGGGGCCCACCTGAGCCCCTGGGTCTGAGGGACAATGCTGGGAGTGGCCCCTGCAGGGTGGGGGTTTGCCGACTGGAGGGGGTGAGTGGGAAGAGAAGGGCGCTCTGCTTAGGACCCCTCCTGCCTCCTAACCCCCTCCCCCATCCGTCCTCCAGGCCCCCCTCACTCCCCCTTCATCCACCCTCCGAGTCCCCCTCACCTCCCCCGTCCATCCTGCTAGCCCCCCCGCACCTCCCCCACCCCCTCCCCCACCCTCTGAGCCCCCAGGGCAGCCTGGTTCCCAGTGGGGCTGCGTCACCAGCCAGCAAGACTGCCGGTGTGGGGCGGGGACTCCGGCTGACCATTAACTTTCCCGGCCGGTGCTGGAGTCTCCACACCTGCGGGGCCGTGAGAAGGTGCCAGGGAGGGCAGAGGCCATGGGGCTGGTACGTCAGGAACAATACGACCCCCAGGATATGCGAGTCTCCACGCTCACAGGACCAGCCTCTCATGGGAACGGGAATGAGTCTCTTAGACGCTTACCCATAGGGCAGAGGAGGGCTCACGCTCCCCAGGCTGACCCCTGGGGACATTACATGTTAGGCCTGTGGGTGAGGCGGCAGGGTGTAAACTTGGGGATCCCCAGAGTGAGCAGCGTGCGTCGGGGTGGTTGGGGGCCAGGGGCCAGCTCAGCCTCGGGACCAGAGCCCCTCTGGAAAGCCAGTTTCAGTCCTGATCTCCAGGTCCCCCCTGCATAGATTGTGACGTCACGAGACCCCCAAGTCCCTCCGCTCATGCCTCCGGGCTCACTGTTCCTGCTGACACAGTGGCCGGAACCCCCGAGTGCACGCACCCCGCCAGCCCGCGTGGCTCAAGCGACAGGAAAGCGAGCCTGCGCTCAGGGATGTTTGTGACTCAGCGAGGTCCTCTGCCACACTGACCAGTCTGGGTTCATGGACTCCTCCGACATCAAAACCCAGGAACGGCTTCAGGAGCCGACCGTTGACTGCCAGCCTGCCTCGCTCCGCTGTGGCTGGGGCCAGCTCGCCGCGTCCCTCCAGGGGGACCCCTGAGGAGCCGCGGCATGTCTAAGGATGTCCAGGGGCCCCCGGCTTCCCCCTCTTGTCCCAGCTTCCTTCCCTAGCAGGAGACCCACCCCAGCCCGGCCCCGCATGGACGTATCCTCCCTCAGCGTTGCAGCAAGTAACGGGGGCCGGGCCACCAAAACAGACAAGGTGGCTGAGGGATGGGAGTCTGACCTCCGCAGGCGGGTCCACACCTGGCCAGCAGACACAGCCAGCCCAGCCCTGCCCGGGTCACCGGCTCCTCTGGGAGAAGGCCTGTCGGCTGCGGGCTCCCCGAGTTCTCGAACGTCTCTGTGTCAGTCGGGCCTGGTGCTGCGGAGCGCCCTCGCCAAGAGCTTCCCACGGGTACCCCTGAGTGCGGGAAGGTCACCAGCTGCCTGGTGTCACCGTCGGCCTGTCCCTCCTGGTGCCTCTCACCTGTACCAACCACGGGCGCACGTCAGGGCTGCCACGCCTCACGGCTGTGCGTGCAACACAGGCCCGGGCTCCGGGCAAGACGCGGGCAAGCGGAAGGACACGTGTGTGTGGGCACCAGGGCTCCAGGCCTGGGGCCCAGACTTTTGGGGGAAAGAAAGGCACATCTGTCTGCACGGTTTTCTTGCTCAAGAAGGGAATGCTGCTGTTTGAATGACGACGACGATGGGACTCCTTCACTGGCCTTCGAGGCCCTCTGCCGCGGACCCTGCTCAGGCCTTGGGCCCCCGCCCCATGCCGTGCAGGCCCCGAGCCTGCTGCCTCTGCTGCTCTCTCACCAACCGCGCTTGGCCACACTGTGTCCGCCTGCACTGTCTCCCCCTCCAAAAATCTGTCTCTGTGAAGCCGTCCGTGGCCGACCCCTCAGCCCCCACCCGTCTGCCTGCCCCTTGCCCTGCTGAAGCCCTTCCATCCACACAGAGCCCTCATGGGGTCAGAGTCCCGCACCTGGCCAGGGACCCCACCATGAGCAGGAGCGGCACAGAGCAGGCCTTCATCTCCACTGACCGCAGAATGGCCCCGGCTCCCAGACTCCCCGAGCATACTCAGGCTTACCAGAGGGGCCATGGGGGTAGGGGGAAGCCTAGCGTCCATGGCCCAGCAGGCTGCCTCTCAGGGGCCGGGCAGGGCACCTGGGGGCTGGCCCCGGTGTTTGGGCTGCCTGAGGGGGTGGGCTGCAAGGGCGATGGGGCTTCCCCCATCCCAGTCAGGTGCAGAACACCAGCAGGCTCCTGCCTGATGTACCCCCGTGGCACGGGTGGGACGGGAGGCCTCCTGCAGCCCCGGCATGGGTGGGGCCGGGATGGAGCTCGGGTGGGGCTGGGATAGGCCGTGGCCCTACAGGCCCTGACGATGGGACAGGCTCAGGGACGAGGCCTCCGCGGCCCATGGCCAAGGCTGTGTTACCCGAGTCTCTTCAGAGGCTCTAGCCCGGGGCCTGGGGCCTGGCACCCCCACCCCCAAGTGATCAGGGACAGAACAAAGGCGCGGTGGTGAGCGGCATTGGGGCCTTAGCATCTGCGAGGGCCGGGCTCTGAGTGGGTGTTTGCCCATCTGGAAGCAATATTGCAGAAACGTAAGACAGCCAGAGTACGGGATATTCTCTGAGTACGTGAACTCTACAGTGGGGAATATGGATTTAATGGAGAATCTTCCGGCAGCCAAAAGAACCCAGACTCCTCCCCAGGCTTCCCCCTGCACTTGGCTTCCACGGCAGCTGAGCCCAGCCAGGGGCCAGCAGCGCCTGTGGCCATGGCCTACAGAAACAGGGCTGACCCAGGATGGGAGCTCACTTTTTTCTCGCGCTGGCTGGGAGCGGGGGAAACAGAGACCTGTTCCAGCTCCTGTCCTTGACATGCCCACGTACAGCGGGGAGGATGGTGTGGAGGACACACAGGCGTGTGTGTGTGGTGGGGAGGGAGGGGGGAGATTAATTAAAATCTATGATGGCTACGACTTGTTTTGGAATCTGGGGGAGAAAAAACCATTTCTGTAGCTCTTCCCAACTTAATATAGCCGGAATAATAAAATAAAACAATAAAAACCACAGCGGAAAAGATGACTGGAGCGTTTTTATGGCGAACAGCAGAGGAAGAGCCCAGAAGGGCCCGCCGGAGCGCGGCAAACAATGTGATTCAGGGAGCGCTTCCAGAAGGCGGGAGGAGGAGCGGAATGCAGGTCCGGCTGGCCCCGGGCACCGGGAGGAGTGGGGGCTCCCCACGCTCCATCCACAGAAGCCACATCTCAGGCAGGGTCCCGGAGACTCTCGGATTTCAGACGCTCATTCATCCCTCCCTAAAGTGAAATCCCCAAATGCCAAAGCTCTATGATGTGGCTCCTAGGGCGGGGAGGGGGGGTGGTCTCGGCTGCCCCCCATTCCTGGGACCGCACAGGTAGGGCCTCGGGCTCCTCATCCCCTCCCAGATCCCCCAGCCCAACCCCATTTACAACCAGGGGTTTCCCAGGGAGCTGACCTCACTCTGACAAGAGCCTCAGGGGGTGGCAGAGGTGGGAGTCCTCCCATGTCCCCCATAGCCTCCTCTCCACATCCAGCCGGAGGCTCTCCAAGGGACAAGGAGTGCACACGCCCCACACGTGCCAGGAGGTTGTAAGAGAGTCCCATGTGGAGAAGCCCTGGGAGCTCCATCCCTCTGGTGTCCTGGCCACAGGGGATGGCTGCTGAAGGGCGAAGAAGGCCTCGGGCCTTGGCGGTCATGACGGGGAGCTGGGAGGGCCCGCCGCCCGCTGCAGGCCTCTTTCTCCCCATCTGCACTCTAAGAGGAGCAGAAGCCTCGGAGCTCCTCGACGTCCCCATCTTATGAGATACAGTGACAACCTGGCGGCCAGGCCTGTGGACGCTGGGGCAGAGGCTGTGGGCTGACCCGTACCCCGGCCTGGAGCTCTGGGGGAGGCAGCTGGGCAGGGAGCCCTCTTTTCTGCCCTAGAACACCTCCCTGTGACTCCTGGAGGCCCTACTCTGAGGTCCCCCCCACTACGTTGGGGTGCTGCTATCCCCATTCTGGCTGGAGCCCCAGCCGGCCTGTGGCGACATCCCTGAAGCCAGGCCACCCTGTGGTTAGGGAGCACCAGCGCCCCACCTGCTGCACCTAGCAGAGGGACTGGCTCCCAGAGGTGCTCAGAATGCAGAATCCATGGACGATCAAGGAGAAGCAGGAGTACTCATGGCTTGAACCAGATGACCCTGGTCCCTCCCCAGGCACCACGTCCCTCCCCAGGTTCCCAAAGGACACAAACCACCACCTCCCAGGAGCTGGCCTCCTCCCTGGCTTTTGGGTGGCAGGGAAAACAGGGAGTATGTGTCTCATTTCTCAGAGGGGAGATAGCCCCACTGAGGCTGGGGGATCCCAGCTGTCCGTGACCCAGTTTGGTCTGAACAGCTCGATCCAGCCTCATCAAGGGCTAGACACGGATGAGCCATTAACAGCCTTAGCCACGCTGCCACAAGCCAGTTCTGGTTCTCCTCCAAGGCGCCCTCCTGAGTAGCAACCCCAGGACCCTCCCCTCTAGAGTCTCTACAGACCAGATTTGAGACCTTTGAGTTGAAAGGAAATTTGAAAAATCAAGTTCCTTTTGTTGCCAAAGTCCTCTTTTCTTGGTGTTGAGGCCCTAAGATGCCTCCCTCGGGATTAAGGACCATCTCTCCATTAGGACGAGGGATGGTGCTGGGGAGATCTCCTTCCGGAAACCGTTTAGTTACTCCTGCAGACCTTTCAGGGATTCCCACGCTCCATGCCTAGTTTTGGGGGGCAGAGCGGGTGGGATGGTAGAGACACCCTGGCCTCTGGGAGCCACAGTCTGGAGGTGGCCCTCTCACTGGGGGAGAGATGACCAAGGCATATGAAGAAGAGAGCTCCTGGGTGTGGGGACAACTCGGGAACCGCCTGGGACATGAGGACGCTCCAAGAGTGGGGAGGGCAGTAGGTGCCCCAGGCAAGGGTGTGAAGAAACTCTGGCCTGAGAAACACACTGTGCCCAGCACAAAGCTGGGCCACAGAGTATCACCGGAGCCCAGGGAAGGGACTCAGGGCAGGAAGCCGCGTGGGAGCTTTGGCGAGTAGGAGTGTGGGGGCTGGCCGGAGCCGTGGTGGGAAGGAAGGACAGCAGCTGGTCACTGCTGCACAAAACCCCACGGCATCAACAAGAGAAATACCAAGAGTCGATGCAAACAAATGAAAGACGTCCCATGTTCATGGACTAGAAGACTTCATGTGGTTGAGATACCGACAGTCCCAGGATCATCTCCGGGGCTTGTTCCCCTCTCAGAACCCCACCTGGTCTCTCTGCAGAAGCTGACAAGCCGATCCCAGAGTTCGTGGGGAAACTCGAGGGACCCAGAACTGCCAGTCAGTCTTGACAAAGGAGGAACAAGGCTTGAAAACCCGATCTGGTTCACGAGGTCTGGCCCCGCCCCCGCTGAGGGGACAGGCGCAGGCAGCAGGCCGCTCACCTGTGGAGACTACGGGACTCACGCTTCCTGACTTCAAAGCCCACCTACAGAGCTACGTGACCAAGACAGTATGGCAGCGGCCTGAGGACAGACATACAGATGAGTGGGACACGGCAGGCTCAGGAGGAAACACTCCCGCTTATGCCAGTGGTTTCTGACACGGTGCCAAGGTCGGTCGATGGCAGAGAAAACAGCCTTCCCAACAAATGGTGCTGGACAGCTAGATCTGGCTGCCACAGGATGAGCCACGGTCCTACTTCACACCCTCCACAGAAGCAAACTTGCCTCGATCACAAGCTCAGAGGTAAAGGCTAAAACTACAGCTCTCCGAAGAAAGCAGAAATAAATTTTGGGGACCTTGGATCTGCACGTGGTCGCTCGGTTATGACGCTACCGACACGGGCCTCCAGAAAAAAAGTCGTAGGTTGGACTTCATCCAAGTCAAAAATCATCGTGAGTCAAAGGACACCACCAAGAAAGTGAAAAGACAACCCACAAAATGGGGGAAATATATGTGATAAGGAACTTGTGCCTAGAATACATCACGAACTCTAGTTACCCAATAACAAAGGGATCAATAAAATTCGGGGAAAGGATCTATGTAGACATTTCATGAAGAAGATACACGTGGCCAAGGAGCTCAGGAAAAGGTGCTCAATGTGGCTGGCCATCGGGGAACCATCAGTCAACTCCAGGGGATGCTGCTTCACACCCGCTAGATGCCCAGCATGAACCTGACCCACCGTCACAGGTGTTGGCAAGGCCGGGGGGGGGGGGTGGTTCGGAGCCTTCCTGTGATGTGGGCGGGAGGGCAAGAGGGCGGAGCCATGGTGGGAAGTCACCGGGCGGTCCCTTACGCGGTTCAAAGTCAAGCTCCCGTAGGACCCACCAATTCTGCGACTTGGGGCAGACCCAAGAGAAGTGAAAATACACGTTCACGAAAGCCCTGCATCCTCACGGTCCCAGCGGCATTGCCCGTAACAGCTGAAAAGCGGAACCAGCCCGGATACGCATCCACGGATGCGAGGGCCCACGGAGCGGGCTCTAGCCACCCCACAGACTACCGGCCGGCCATAAGAGGCAGCGAAGCCTTGTCACCTGCGGCGGAAGGAAGGACTGGAGGACGTCGTGAGACACAACGAAGCCGTCGCAAAAGACTGCGTGGTGTCCGATCCGCTACGACACCTCCAGAACCGACAGATCTGTGCAGACAGAAGACCAATCTGTGGCCGCCTGGGCTTGGGGCATGGTGGGGTGGAGATGGGGGCAGGGAGCCATTGCTACTGGGGACGGGGTTTCTTTTAGGGGCGCTGAAGACACTCCGGAACCGTCCAGCGCGGACGGCTGCACAGATCTGAATGTCCGAGAAACCATCGAACCGCACTTTCGATGGATGAGTTGTACAGCGAGCGAGGGAGAGCGAACACAGCTAGTGCAGAAACGAAAATGAAAAACACCAGACAAACAAGCCAGCAGGCCCCCCGGCGGCCCCCCTGCGCCCTCCCCCTCCGCCGACTCTGAGCGGCCCCGCAGTGTGGGGGCCCGGGAGGCCCCCGCTGGCCCGGAGGGCCGAGCTCCTACCATGGCCTGCTGCACGGCCCCCAGGTTGGACATTTCTCATGGTGAAGGCCCGGGAACAGGGAGAGCAGGAGTCCTGTGCAGCTGGGGTGGGGGGGAGGGCGGGGGCGGGGGGGTCTGGAAGCCGTGCTGCTGAGATGGAGGCTCCCACGCTCCGCGGCCAAGCCGACGTGACTAAAGTTAAACAGACCCCATGCCACCGCGGGGTCACAGCTCGCTCCGTGCTGTGCGCCGAGCCCCTCACCGGGGATGGCAGCCGTGGGGGGGGGGCGGCGGGGTAGGCAGCCCCAAAGGTAATTTGCACACGGAGTTTATAAGGCCCCTCTGCTCTTTTAAACATATGCTTCTCTGATTATAAACAGCTGATGGCTCACAAGATTCAGATTTTCCAGCAAGGCTTCCAAAAAAAGATTATACTCCAAGCAGAGAAAGGTGACGGGGTGCTTTGGTGTGGATGTAACTCCAGCCACGTTCTCCAGCGGCTGGAGCCGGCCCTGTTGCCAGGCTCCGAACATGTCACATCTGCAAACTGTTGGCAGCCATCGATGTGTCCCGAGGACTCCGGCCCCAGCCGTGGACCCAGGGAAGGAACAGGGTGCGGGAGACTGAGCCCCCATCTGAGACCGAACCCCTCAGTCTCCTTGGAGCTCAGCTGCACAAAGCCCTCACCTCCTGCGTGTAGACCGAGGCCGAGGGCTGAGCCTCTGGGCTGCTGGCCGCCTGGTGTCTCCCAACAGACGCCCTTGGGGGACACCAGCTGGGCCAATGCTGACCCCATGTCGCACCACCCCACCCTCCCCAGGAATTTGGGGAGGAGTAGGGGTAGATCAGAAATGCCGGCCAGGACCCCTCACCCAAATGAAACTCAGGTTCACTGCCTTGCCCAGTTCAGCTTGGCCACGCTGGGGGGCAGGGGGTGGGCTGCAGACCCCAGGAAGGAAGAGATTCTGCTGAGAACGAGTTCAAGGCCAGTCTGATTTGTGGCTGGTGAGTGAGCCTGGGCCCGGGAGTGGCCCTCTCCCTGCCAAGGAGACGCTCTGAGGCCACCCCCAGTTCCGTGAAAAAGCACTGTGTCCAAATGGAGCAATCAATGAGCAAGGGGTTTCTGCTGGGGGAGTCTCAGGAGGCAGGGGGCCTGGCACCTGCGGGGGAGTGGGCTGAAGGGCGGCCGCTCCCACCCTGGGCACCCAGAGTTGCTGCAGGAAAGATGGGGACGCGCATGCTGGGTCGGCACCCCGGAATGGGGGCAAAGGTGCGCCCGCCCTCGCGCCCCATGAGCTCCGTGTCTGCGATGGCGCTGCCCCAGCAGGTTGAGAGGCCAAGAGGCCACATGGCAGAGAGGGAAGGACGGACGGACGGAGCCAGCCCTAAGAGGCCCAAGAGCAGAGCCCAGCATTCGTATCTGCTACTTGTCCCTGGCCCTTCCCCGCCCCGGGGTCCCCATCACCACGGCAGGCTGCTGCCAGGACTGAAGGCGTCACGTCACGGTCGCAAAGTCCTTGCTTGGACTGGGTGTGACACAGGGGTCACTGTGCACTGTCGCTTAACTAAAACAGGCCAGGCTTCCCCCCGCCCCGATGTCCCCGGGGCTACTGTCCACCCACACAGGGCCTCCTGCCATCACCCTGACGGGCCTGTTCCCGTCATACGGCTAACGGTGGGGGTGGTGGTCATCCACGAGCCCGGGCACAGAAAACCAACCCAGACAGAGCTGGCTGCTGAGCCCCCTCTCCGGGGCCCTCGTCGTGGAGGAAGCCTGCATGGAGATGGTCGAGGTCAGTCCATGGGCCCACAGGCCGCGGGTCCCTGAGGAAGAGGAATGGGCTGGCCACTGCCGGCCCCTGAGGGCGGGGTGCTGGAAAGGAGGCGGGAAGGGAGAGTCGCCACTACCGTGAGGGTGCCCGCCCGCCCCGGGTGTGTGCCCTTTGAGGTGGGCTGGGCAACAGACCAGAGACAGACAAGAAGGCACCCTGGCGACGGAGCCCCCCATCCGGACACCCTGGAGGCTACCTGGGGGTGTGGGGTAGCCGGTCACCAGCCTCAGGAGCGGCAGGCAGGGAGAGCCCTCCGTCCTGCCCATGTGCTGGAGAACTGGATTTGGGTGTTCTCAGGGGGAGACGAGAGTCCTCTGTCACAGGTGCCAGGTCATGTTCTAGCTACTAGCCTCTCTCACTGTCGCAGATTCTGGCCCCCTCCCCAGCTCAAACCCCAAAGCCTCCCTGCCGTCCAGAGCCCGCCTCCTGAGTCGCAAACACTCCTCTCACAGGCGCCTCAGGTGAGCGGCTGCTGGCCTGGAGGGCGGAATTCAAATCCCGGGAAAGCGGGAACAAGGCTTGTGCACAGAGCTCTCTCCCCTGTGCCCAGAGGACACTGCCCACTGGTAAGAGCGGACAGGCGGGCCCAGATTGAACCCAGCCTGGGCAGCCAAACCAGGTAGCTGTTGCTGCCTAACAAACAGCCTGACCACGTCACAGTTTCAGGCAATGGATGTTTATTGTCTCACGTGGTTTCTGGGGGTGGGTCTGGCTCAGGGGCCCTTGGGATGTCAGCCAGGACTGTGGCCACTGGATGGCTTGACAGGGGATGGAGGATCCCCTGCCATGCTGGCGGGCTCGTGAGGCCGAGGTTGGGAGGCCGCCGTCCCTCACCACTGCTGCTTGGGCGTCCTCCCAACATGGCAGCCAGTGTCTCCCTGAGGAGGGATCCCAGCCAGAGAGCAAGGAGGCAGCTCCGATGCCTCTTATGTCCCCGTTTCGGAAGGTGGTCTCAGACATTGTCCCCATGGTCTGTTTATCAGAAGCAAATGACTAAATCCCCAAAAAAAATCAAGGGGAGGGAATTAAGCTCCATCTTATGAAGGAAGGTGTCTCAGAGGCCTCACGGACAGACCTGAAAACCACACATCCACACCGTACCCCAGACAGATGGGTACCCCAGAGGCTCTTTCTCCTCATTCTTGTCTCTTTTGTCCGAGTCACACCCATCCTCCGAACCCCTGGGCTCAACGAGAGCGTCCTCCTTCACTTCCCCATGGCCTCTCACGGCCAGCCAGCTCGTGCCCCCCATTCCCCCGAGGCCTGGTGGCCCCCGAGTAGCCTTGCCCTCTACAGGCAGAGAGCCAAGGACAGACGGGTTCTCCGCACGGACCTCACCCAACTGTAGGGGAAGGTCCTTCGACATTAAGAAGCAACCTACAACCACCACCAGGGCGCTGCAGACTGGGCTTCCTATCGACGCTTCTCCCAGAACCTCGGAGATAATGGAAATTCTTTCTGGGAGGAGCCTGGCGATGCCAACGTCCTCCAAGGCCTGGACCCACCCCGCCCCGAGAGCTGGGGAGGTTGTAGCCGAGGGGCGTCTGTGCCAAGGGCAGGCCTGGGCAGGAAGTGGGGCAAGGGCAGGCCCCGGGGGGCTGCGCGGTGGGAAGGAATTGCCTCTGGAAGGTAATGGTAGAAAAGACTCTCCGGGCGATGGGTCTGGCAGGGCCCAGCTCCCTCTGCTTTCCCACCCCCCAAGCCTGGCACCCAACCAGGCCCCAAGCAGGTGCTCGGAGACAGCTGCTGAGTTAACCCGCATCGAAGCGGGGGCTCTGGGAGAATCGGGGTTGGCTAATCACGGCTTGGCTATACAAGGCTGAAACACACACACACGGCACAGCTGCCCTCTCGATGGGAAGCAGCCCACACCCCACGCTGCCACTCACCAGGAGCGCCCGGACCCACGACCCCCCCCACCCGTTGGGCCTTGCGTTCCTGCTGACCCCAGTGCAGGAGAGCAAATCTGCTGGTGGGGCAGCCGGGGCCGACACAGCGCGATGGTCTAGTGGTCCTCCTCCACAATCCATCCTTCTGTGCTGCTCTGGGAGACGTGGTCCTGTGGGGGCCCAAGCTTGTCCCGGAACTGGGACCAGGGGAAACAGGACCCACGTTGGCCACACGCAACACTCAGAGCCCTGTGTCCTGCCCTGGACCCTGGGAAGTTAAGCTGGGGAAAGGCACCGGGATAAGCCACGCCAGCGGGGTGACATCCCCATAACCGTGGTGCTGGTACCACAGCGCGACAGAGGGCAGGCGCTGACCTCCTAGTAGTTTTCCTAAGATCCAGCCTGTCCCCCACCCCGACTCTTCAGCTTCCTTCCACACCCTCCTAGGCCACCTGAAGCCCTCCGTGCCCTCAACCCCAGGGCCCCACCAAAGCCACCTCCTGTGGGAAGCCCGCATGGCGGCCTCTAGCCCCTCTGCGGGCAGCACGTCCTCCAGCCCTCCTGCCTCCCTCACAGGGTGGTGGCAGTTCTCTCCACAGGCAAGACCTCCTTGCCTCCCCCCTCCCACCTCCACTCCCCAATGCTCTGTCCATTCAGCAGCCGGAGTGTTCTTTCTAGAAGGGAGAAGAGATGCCCTCGCCACCACTCTCCCCAAAGCTCCCAGAGACACTCCCCGGCACTTCCTCTCCGCCATGGCCGGCAAAGCGCAGCGCGGCCGGAGTCTGCCCCTCCTCACTGGGGGTGAGACGCTCCAACGTGGGGAGCACAGGGCACGGAGAGTGGCAGACGAGAGCTCTGAGCGCGGCGGGGAGGGTGTGCCGCCCGTGGGTGCGAGGCAGATCTTGCGGGGAGGAAGGTGGGGTGCCGGGGTCAGGGCTGAGTGAGAGCGCGGCGCCATCCACGGGCCGGCATGCCCAGAGCCCTCGGCGGGGAGGGGAGGCCCAGGTGGTGGCCCGAGGCACACGGAGGCCACAGCAGGAGGAGGACTCTGGGAATGGGGCATGGGGAGTGGGGTCCGCAGAGACTTGCGACCAGCGAAGAAGCTGCTGGATGGCCACAGGGATCCCGGAGACCTCACCCAGAACAGCCGTGGTGGTGTGCGTGCAAGTGTGTGTGCCGGTGTGGAGGGGCCGCTCGCTCTGGGGACGTGGACACCGGTGGTCCCATGCACGGGCTGACCCGAGCAGCAAGCGCCTTGGCAACTGCACCGGTCACTCAGGGGTGCCCGGGGGGCCCTCAGCCCCCTCCACGTTCCAGTCTACTTCCGAGAGCAGCTCAGGGCAAGGACCTTTGCTGGGAAGAGGGTGCCGAGGTGGCCACGTGGCCCTGGGCCTCTCTGCTTCAGCGGAAAGCAGCTCTCTGGGAACCTGGCTGAGTCTGAAGACGGTTCCGCCCTTTGACTCCGGGGGTGGGAGCGCGGTGGCGGGAGCGGGGGGCGAACCACGGCCCAGACGAGAGCCAGGCCGGGGCCTGCCATGTCCCCTCACTCGGGTGAGAGGCTCCCACCCAGTCCTTCCCTCCTGCCTTGCCCTGTGGGAGGAGGGCTGGTGTTCCCCCCCCCCCCGCCCCCCGGGGCTCTGGGCCCCATCTGCACTTCTGTGTTGGCCAACGCAGGAGAATTAGCTCAGCGACTTCCTCTCCTAATCCCCCACCCCCATTCTAAATACCTCGGAATCAAGAGAAAAGCCGAGTGGACGTTTTGAGCCTAATTCTCTTCAGCTGTGTGTGCGTGTGTGCGTGCGTGCACTTGGGGCAGAGGCCTGTGAAGGGACCTTTTGAACCCCGAGTATCAGTGCTGGAGGGAGTGCAAGGAGCGTTAGGTCAGCCCTGCCACGCACAGCTGAGACAAGCCAGATGCCCTCTGTCACACGGGAAGCTGGGATGGAGGCCACCAGGTGCCTGGGCTCTGTGCCCTGCTCCCGCCCTGCAGTCCCGAGCCCCGTCCCGGGGTTTCCAGGACCGGAGAGGCCCCAGGCTGGCCTGGGCTCACCAGGGACCCCAGCCCTACTCAGGCGGAAGCTGGCCGAGCCCACCACCCCTCTCCTGAATTCTGATGTGCCAAAGCCAGCTCCAGCCCCCCCAGCACTCCTGGCAGCCCCCCAGTATCCCCCAGGCCAGCCTGGGGTCCGCCCAGCCTCACATGCTTCTCCAGCCAATTCCCACGTGTCTCTTGTCTCCCGACGAGACAACAAACCCCTCTCAGTCTCAGAATGTTTTCCTCTGTGTCTCCCCCAAAGGACTAGAGCAGGGGAGGGGGGCTGTGTGGGCACACAACAGGTGCACAGGGGCCCTCGGGCGGCACTCGCTGATTGACGGCACCCCATGTGTGGCGAGGGGGTGAGGGCTGAGGACTGGCCCGCACGTGACTCCGAACCATCCTCCCTGACTGCTGTGTCAACATCGGCAGTGGCAGGCTCCTTGGCCTGGCTCGAAGCACAGCCCCGAGAAGACGGTCCCACAGTCCCACGGGTGAGCCAAGATGCTGTGTCTGTAGAGTTTCACCACGAGGCTGTCTGTTGGGAGAAAACCCACGTGTGTAGGATCTCAGGCTCCGAGGTTGGAGGGCTCAGTGGGGCACAGCCACGAGGAAACGCATACAAAGGAACCTGGGTGCCCAGGAGACGTGCCCCCACCCAACCACACAACTAGAACCCCAATTTTGTTCAGAGCAGATCAACTCCATTTTCAAAATTTAAAAAAAAAATCAGTTTCCAAGGTGAAATCCCTGTCAACACTGTCACTCTTCTGGAGGGGACCACCACTCCAAGCAGACTGGCATTCGGTGGCTTTTTATGCCATGCTCAAAGGCCTTGGATAACAAACAGAATCCAAACAAAAACGTTGGGGAACAGCTGACATTCCTGAGTAAAGACTAGAGAGATCAGCTATTGGAAAGAAGACGCAACTCCCCAGAATCACCTGGGACCAGTGTCTGACACACAAGATTGTCCAGAGCGTCTTAGAAACTTCTTGTCTGTCTTTCCTGTTGGAATATAAACTCCACGGAGGCAGGAAATCTGTGAAATCATTCTGAGGGTCTGGGGCTCCCACTCTCCTGACATCTCTGGGGAAGTAGAAACAGACACACCTGGAGAATGTCAGGGGAAGGGGCTTCGCCTCCCACTGAAGGGCACAGAAGGCCACAAGAGATAGAAGTTGGAGGCTTACACCACTGGCTCATAGCGGCGAGAAACAGGGCAGTGCCCGAGGCTGCGGTCAGCCTCCTATTTGACCCCTCCTTGGCCGGTGGGTCCTCCTGTTCTTGTGTCAACAGCTGCACAAGGCTGGCAGCATCCCTTCTCCCTCCCAGGTAGGAAACCCAGGGCTGTACAGTGTGGGCCACCACTCCAGTCCCTCCCTGCCATTCTCTACCGGGGCAGAGGGGACCAGTGGTCACTTGGGGGGAGGAGGGAGAGGGAGGCTGGGCAGGCAAAGGTGATAGGAAGGTAGTGAGGCCTCTGTCAAGTGTCCCGACCTAGGCCTGATGTACAGCCTTCCCGTGGGCTGGTCAGGGGACAGAGGAATGACCAATCTGACTCTGCTTGTGAAGGTCAGAAAGAAGCTGTAGACGTGTGAAAAGACAACACCATTTCCCCCTTTCTCCTCCAGGCTGAACCGTAAAGAAAAAGCAGACTCAGTCACCCTCGGAGAAATTTCTGGCTCTTTATGTAGAGACATATTTCAGGCAAGGCAGTTGAGATGAATGGTCTTATTGCTTGCCTTGGGTGTGGGCCTGGCTTCTTGCTTGGCTGGCTCTAGCTTCCCCCCTCCCTTGAAGTCAACCCTGGTTGGGGGAGAACGGGGGGTAACAACTTCTGAAAAAATACTGCGTTCACAGAAGGTCTGACTTGCCTTGGACGTGCATAAAACCTCAGTAGAGTGAGACCCCCATGAGGACAGACTTCCTGATGGCTGTTTGTTACAGATTGTTGGTGTTTATGGCAGTGCCTGGCACCCAGGAGGAGCTCAGAAGATAAGTGGAGAGAATGGATGGGTGGATGGATGGATGGATGGTTGGTTGGGATAGGTGGATGGATGGGTGGGTGGATGGATGGATGGGTGGGTATGTGGATGGATGGATGGTGGGTGGGTGGATGGGTGGGGGGATGGATGGATGGATGGATGGATGGATGGTTGGGTGGATGGATGATGGATGGGTGCATGGGTGGATGGATGGAGGATGGGTGGATGGTTGGATGGGTGGGTGGGCAGATGGAGGAACGGATAGGTGTGTTCGTAGAAGGGAGGGTTGGTGGTGGTTGGATGGGCAGGTGTGGGTAGGTAAATGAACCGGATGCGTGGGTGGGCAGCTAGGTGGGTGGATGGATCAGTGGGTGTGTGGACAGTAGGGAAGACAAGAGACAGCAGATCCCGCCTCCAGACCCAGGAAGATCCCCAGGAGGAAGTTGCCCTGAGAAGTGTAGCGGTCCAGGTAGGAAGCTGACCACCGGGATCCCCTCCTCTGGGGTGACCTGGGCCGGTCCTCCCTTTCAGGATCCCACCTGTGAGAGTCTGGGCACCCTCGTCTCCAAGTCTCCTAAGGGGCGAACAACAGGACGTCCATAGCAGAGGCCCGAAGAGCAGCACGGATGTCGGACGCGCCCTGCCTGGTCCCCAGAGGGAGGTGGGAGGCCGCCAGCCTGCCCGCCTGCCCGCGTGGACCTTCGTGGGAAGGGTCTGCAGAGGCCGTTTGTGTGCGGAGAGCTGGAAGTGTGCCGGGGGCGGGGCACCCAGGAGGGCGTGGACGCGCGCCAGCTACCGGATGGGTGGGTGGACGTTTGCAGCGCGGGGTGGGGTGGGGCGGGGCGCGGCGGGGTGCAGCACGTGGCACTCTGGCCGCCCCGCCAATCCAAACCCCGGTGGCATCGGCCCTCGTCCCTCTCGGCCAATGGCAGCACGTGACACACTGCTTTCCGCGCCCGGCCAATCGGCGCGGCGGCACGCGGCAGCCCCCCCGCGGGCGCGTCCAATCCTCTGCCGGGCAGCTGCCACGTCAGCCGGGGTCCGGGCGCGGCCGAAGGCTTTCAGCAGACGGTAGCCCCGCCGCGCAGTCGGCGCTGAGCTCTCGGCGGGGCAGGACCGTTGTCGGGGTCGTCCGCACGGCCGCACCCTCCGCCCGCCCGCCTGCGCTGAGCTCCCCCAGCGCTGCGGGCGCGGGCCGACCAGGCGACCGCCGGCGCACCGAGGTGAGCTCTGCGTCCGGCGGGCGGGGGCTGGTGCTCCGCTCAGGGCCTCCGGGAGAGCCGGCCTGGGGCGGGGGTCCTGGTCCAGCGTCCGAGGGCGGGGCGGGGCCCGCATCGTGGTTCCGAGTCCGGGGACCGGGTTCCGCGCCTGCAGCCAGCCCCGCGGTTCTGCGTCGTGGTTCCGAGTCCCGGTCCCGGTCCGATCTGGAGCCGCCCTCACGGTCCTGCCTCGCGGATCCGAATCCGGGGGTCGAATTCCGCGCCTGGAGTCCGCCTCGTGTTTTTGAGTCCGGGTCGGATTCCGTGCCTGGAGTCCGCCCCGCGGCCTCGCATCGTGGTTCCGAGTCGCGGATCCGGGCCGGGGTCCGCAGTCCGCCCCATGGCCCAGCCTCGGGGAGTAGAGTCGGGGGTCGGAGCCGGGGTCCGGAATCCGCCTCGCGGTCCCGCGTCATGGATTTGAGTCGTGGATCGGAGCCGGGGTCCGGAGTCCGCCTCGCGGTCTAGCCTCGTGGTGTCGAGTCGGGGGTCGGAGTGGCCGTCCGGAGTCCGCCCCGCGGTCCTGTATCGCGGTTCTGAGTCCCGGGATCGGAGCCGGGATCCGGGGTCCGCCCCGCGGTCCAGTCTTGAGGTTCTGAGTCCCGGGATAGGAGCCGGGATCCGGGGTCCGCCCCGCGGTCCAGTCTCGAGGTTCTGAGTCCCGGGATGGGAGCCAGGATCCGGGGTCCGCCCCACGGTTCGGAGTCCCGGGAGCGGAGCCGGGGTCTGGAGGCCCCCCCCCCCCCCCCCCCCCCCCCCCCCCGCCGCGGTCCAGTCTCGTGGTCCTGCGTCGTCGGGAATCCGTCTGGGTCCGGCATTCTGATTCCGAGGCTCGGGGTTCCCCGCTGCGGGGTCAGGGCAGTCTGCCCGAGTGAAGGCGGGAGTTCGCGGTGGGGAGTCCGCGTCCACGTGGTGGTCCCGAGTGCGGGTCCGAGGCAGCGATCTGCGTCTGCGCGGGGAGGCCGCCTTGCTGCCGACGTGGCAGACTCGGGGCTGGGCGGGCCGGGGGCGGGCTTCGAGCCAAGATCCCAGCCGGAATCCGGGACTGGGCTGCGCTGTGAGTGGGGGAGGGGCTGGTGGGGGGGGTCTAGAGTCTGAGTTAGATTCCAAGGTGAGAGGAGGGGGTCCGGGTCGGGGCGGCTTCCTGGGATTCGAGCCAGAGTGGTGGTTCCGAGTCAGGACTGGACGCTCTGGAAGATGCTGGTTCCCAGTCAGGTCTGGGTGGGGAGTCTGGCTCGGAGATCCGGGCTGGGGTTTGGGGTCCGAGTTGGGGATCCCAGTCAGAAGTTGGAACGGAGGTTTCTAGTCGGGGTGGGGATTCTGAGTCACAGTCCGCTGGGAGTTGGGGTTTGGAATCACGGGTCTAAGCAGGGAGGGGAGTGCGGAATGGAAGTCTTGGTCACGCCGGGGATTGGAGTCGAAGACTGGAGTTGCGGCTCTCAGTCTGGACAGTAGTGGGGGACAGCCTGGGAGTTGGGTTCCCCCAAGCCCCAACCCCAGTGTTCTCAGCATAGCAAACTGCCTTTTCTGTGAAACGGGTGAGTGCCTTCTTCCCGCAGGACGGTTCTGCTGGTGGACGGCATGAGCTCCTCCACGCCAGAGCTCTGCCTAGACGGAGAGCCACCCGGGACAGAAGGACGTTGCTAGCCCAGTAACGCTCGCATTTTGGGTACATTTGCCGGTCCCTCTCCGTACTGCGGTGCCCGTGCTGGACCGAGAGCTTCCAGGAGGGACTTTTCTGTTCTGTTCTCTGATGCCCCCCCCCCCCCCCCCCTTTCCCCCCCCCCCAGCCAAGAGCCTGATGCACAGCCTTGCAGGACTTGGGGAAGGAAAGCAGGCAGGATTAACCAGATTTCCATGGTGTCTCAAATGACCCATCTCTGCACCTGTTTTCCAGATACTCACTGGGAGAAAAATTTAAGGATTGGGTTGCTTGATTACGGTTCTATTTTAATGTGTTTCCAAACATGTTAAAGAGAAAAGTGGGCCTGTTTCAGGATTTATGCTCCAGCTAGAGGGATCTTTTAAATTGGGAATCAGAGCATGTCCAAATTCAAATAAGGAGAGCACGAGAACATTATGAACTAGTTCCCTCGTGGATGCCGAGGTCCCACGCACACCGTCCACTCACCGAGTGCGACAGTGTGCTGCAGCGTTCTTTGACAAGGGGATTTCTCCTAGGAATGCAGAGATGATCCAATATCAGAAACCCTACCCGTGTAATTCACCACGTTAGGAGACCAGAGGAGAAAAACCATATGGTTCTCTCAGTAGAGACAGAAAAATTACACAGTTCCAGGCCTCTGCATGATTTCAGGGCGGGGGGATAGCACTTAGCCAGCCCGGACGAGATTCTGTACCAACGACTGGCTTTTCGGCAGACTGTCTCCGTCCCTTCCAGCGGGGGACAAGGCACAGGGGGCCACCACAGGCACAGGCATCCCCTCCCACGAGGGAAAGGGACAGAGCCAAGGGAGAGGCCCAGGAGAGAGGGAACCGCCCGTGCTGAGACGAGAAGCCTCTGCTCCTCGGACAAAGTGTTGAAGCCCCCAGAGCACCTAGTTCTCGCGGGCCGCATCTGTGGGTGGGTGGTTAGCCCCTCAGAAGCTAAACCTGAGCAGCAGGAAAAACCAAACCCAGGGCCATCCCGCATGGATTCCGGCGGGTCACGCTTCCTTTGGGAAACTCTTTAACTTTGTGAGAGTGAGAGCAGAACAGGCGCATAACGTCTGAGTATTAGCATGAAAGTGGTTTTGACCTTGGCGAAGGCCTCCAGGGCTCTCTGGGGTCCTCAGACCACACTCTGAAAACTGCTGAGCTGCATGAAAAACAGTCAACTTGCAGAATGGAAAAGAGGCGAGAGCAAAGGGTTTGGGAGAGAAGATCGATGCCCCCCCCCCAGCACTTGAGCCAGTGTGAGTGAGTGAGAAGCAGGATAGAAGTTGTAGCAGCGACCCTTACGCCCGGTCAGGAATTCACAAAGAAGACTTTTATGGAGAAAATGTAAAAATTTTGCTGGAGAGCGTAAGGGAAGACGGTTTGATATGGAGACAGTCCGTTCTCCCAGACGGGGCAGCTCCGCATGAGAAAGGGGTCAGGGTTTGCCCAGATCTTTTAGCGCGGCTGTGCCTGAACCTCCAGTTGGGGTTTTTGAGGAACTTGACAGACGTAGTCTAGAACGCGTGTGAAAGGAAAAGTCTGCAGACACCCCGTGCTCTCCGCGGCGGGAGGACGGAGACGGCCTTGTCCCCACAGACCCCGGCCCGCTGCAAGCCTCAGCCACAGGAGCGGCGGGGGACGCCGGCCCAGGAGAGACGCCAGAGGCAGCCCTGCCTGAGAGGAAGGTGGCCTGGGACCGAGGTGGCGCCGCGTGGCCGCGGGGACCACATGGAGGATGACTGAGTGGAGAAATCGGAATGTGGGTCCCTGCCTGAGCCTCCGAGCGGACAAAAGCGCTGCTGCTTGTCTACTGGGACAGTGGGGGAGGGGCAGGGCAGCCGGCCGCTGGGGGGACAGTAACCTCCAGGCCTTGGTAGCCTGGGGAGGCGGCGAGGGGGGGGGGGGTGTGGAACGCAGTACCCAGAAAACACAACTTCAAAAGTAAACGTCACAGACTTGAACACGTGCAAATAAAGTGTTTCTGCCGCATCAGTCGGTTGTGGTCAAGCGTTTCTGTCGTGCCTCTGAGACGAGGCCTGTTTTCACTCTCGCTCGTGGGACTCTGCCCAGGTCACCGATGACAAAAGACGCCACACTTGAGACAAAACCGATAAGCGGCCGGTGGCTACCGTACGCCCAGCCGTCCCGCAGACCAGGGCCGGGAGGACAGGGAGCCGAGAACGGCAGGCCGGTGGCGCGAGCTGGCCGTCGGCGGGTGTGGGGGCGGCCGCGGGGCTCCTGGGCAGTCAGGCGCGACGGGAGCAAGGGGCGCTCTTCGTGGGAGAAGAGTTAGAAAGGAGGGTCCTGCCAAGTGCTGGCGGCGACACAGGAAACAAGCGTCCCCGTGTGCAGGTGGCCGTGCGAGACGGCGCCCACGCTGCGGACGCCTTCCAGCACGGCGGCCTCAAATGAAATCTTGAATGCCTGCGGCCCGGCGGCTGCCCTCCGGGGAAACAGCCAGAGCGGCTCTCGGCAGAACAACGAGGGGCTGTGTGAGCGCGGGGCCGGCCCTGCCGGGGGCGGGGACCTGGAACCGGCGCTGTGGTCGGGGCGAGGACTCGATGTACACTTCACGGACCGGAGACCTGCGCAAACACGGCGCTGAGTGGCACCGACGCCAGACAGCGAGGGCCTGTCCACGGCTCTGTCCAGAAATTCAAATGACCACCACGCACCCGAGCTAGCGGATCGCCCGTGCGGGACCAGGGCGCACGCACACGACCGTGTAGCGAGGGGACGGCGGGGGCGGCCCTCCCGGGCCGGAGGAGGCGGGCGGCGGGTTCCGGGGGGCGCGGAGATGGGATGGAAAAGCAGGGAGCAGAGCGGAGCGCAGCCTCCCTCCCACCGACCCTCAAAGGGGTCCGCGTCTCGCGGACTCAGGGCTGTGAGGCAGCCCACGGCCTGTGCGGTCGAGTCCCCAGAGCCAAGGACGAAGGAACGCGGGCCTGTCCCGTCACTCTGCTGCCAGGTACCCTCTAGTGGTTTCTATTTCTAGGAAATCATACTCAAATTCCATCAGGATTTACAAGATCCGCCCTGCCCGCTGTCCTCCTCCCGAGTTCCTGTCACGCCGGCCTCCTGCCTCTTTCCCAAACCGGCCAAGGGCCTCGGGGCCCGCGCCACCCCCCGATGCCCCCTCCGCCTGGCTGCCTCGTCCCTGGGCACTTCCTGCCACGGCTCCTCCTCCCCTTTCTGGTCTCACCTGAAACGCTGCCTGTCAGCCCTGCCAGCCGCTCCCGCGGGGGGCCCCGGGAGCCCCCCCAGGTCAGCGCTGGGCGGCCAGCCCCCACAGACGTGGGCCGCCCCCCGGTATTTTCTAGTCCCCACGTCTGCCCCCCCAAGAAGGGAGGCCTCCCGCGAGCGGGGTCTCCTCGTGGGGGCTGCACGGCGGCTGAATGGCTTCGTTGATGTGTGGAGCGAAGGAAGAGGCCAGGCCAGGAACGTGTGTGTCCATTTTCAGAACAGAAAGGAAGCAGCCACAGGGTCCTTGCTCCTCAGGCCAGGGGTTCCCAGCCGCAGCGCTGGTGGCGCGTGGGGCCGGGCCGTGCTCTGCCGGGGGACTGTCTTTCACCTTGAGGGCGGGCAGCGGCCTGCCGGCCCCCACCCAGCAGACAGCGGTCGCCCCCCCACCTTGTGATCAGCAAAACTGTCCGTAGACATTCCCCAGGGCCCCGTGGGGCTAACCCCAAGTGAGGGCCTGCCTGAGGCCAGCTCTGGGGACAGGGCTCGTCTCTGCTCCGGCCCTGGAGGCCACCAGAGCCGGCATGCCCACCCCATTCTCTCAGGGAGAGACCTGGCTCGGGCCCGGCCCACTGGAGCACCCACTTCCCGGGCCGGTGCTCTGACTGCAGGCGGGTGGGTGCCTCAAGCCCCGTGACCCCACGGGCTGCCCCCTAGGGCTTCAGCCGCAGACGCGCAGCGTCCCCGGTGTGGGCGAGCGTGGCTGGGCAGGATCAGAGGCGGCCTGGACGGCGGTCAGGAGGTCCTTCTCGGCAAGGCCTCTTAATGCAGGCGGGCGAGTGAGTGGCTGTGTGTGGCCGGCAGATCTGGAAGGTTTGCGATGTGCTCCAGGAGGACCTTGCGTCCTGCCTCCAAGCAGGCCCGTGCAGGGCAGGGAGTCCTTCCTCCCCGGTGCCACGTACCCCCGTGCCGGCCGGCCAGGGTGGGACTGCGGTTGGGGGGGATCGGGGTCCGGATGACCCAGCGCCAGCCGGGAAAGCTTGGGGAGGCCCGGCGGCACCCACTCCTCAGCACTTCGGTCCGCCCAACTAAAGCCTTCGCTGGGGCTGGGCGAGGCCCTTGTTTGCAATTTAAATGTGGCCTCATTTGTGGAAGGGTCCTTGCTCCTCCGAACAGCCTGGTGCTGGGGCTGGCCCTCCCCAGCAGCCGGCCTCAGCCAGGAGAAGAAACTGATCTAATAGGCCTTTCTCCTGCTAATTGTAGCAATTAGTGTCACAGAATGGGGACTCCCTGGGGGGCCAGTGCCCAGCACACAGGGCTGTCCCCAGCTCCTCAGGCTGTAGCCCAGCGGGGCCTACAGGGCCCCCACCAACATCCTGGCCCCAGTTCAAGGTGGGGTGGGGCGGGGAGGGGGGGGAGCCAGGCTGGGTGCCCTGGGGAGTCGCAGCAGGGGTGCGCGCGAGTGGTTCAGACCAGTGGGCCACACAGGTGACCCTGGCCTATGACGGGGGCCCTCCTCGTTTGTGCCTGAGTGGGTGTGCGGGAGGACGGACAGGAGGAGCATCTGGGGGTGCGACAGGAAGTCGCCTCAGAGCGAGTGACTTCTAGCCTGGGTGGAGGGGGGCCACTTCCCAGTGTGGCCAACGGGAGTCCTTTCCCTCACCACCGCCCCCCCACAGGGGAGCTCCTGCTCCTTCACTCAGCACGCTGCCAGAGACCCCGTGCCAGAGACCCCGTACGTCCATCTGGGAGCACGCACGTGCCACGGTGCCACACACCCCCTAGCGACACAGGCCACACGTGCCACAGTGCCGTATGCCCATTAGTGCCTCACGCCACCTAGTGACGCAGGCTTCACACACGTGCCACGGTGCACACACCACACACTACTACCACACGCCCCTGAGCGACACAAGCCACGTACCACGGTGCCACACACCCCCTAGTGACACAGGTCACACGCCCCTGAACAACACAGGCCACACACGTGCCACGTGCCTATGAGCGACAGGCCATGTACCATGGTGCCACGTGTGCCATACGCCCCTCAGTGCCACATGCCTCCTAGTGACACAGGCTGCGACGCAACGGACTCTGAGGCTTTCTCAGGCAGTGGGTTGTGTCTGAGAGGCAAGGCCGTGACCACTGCCCCACTTCATAGATTCGGTCAGTGAACAAGTCTTTGTCGGCTGAAACCACGTGTGACACTGGGCACCGGCTGCTGGCCCGGGCTGGAGGGATCTGAGGGCCCAGCGGAGCTCGAGAATGTTTTCCTGCACCTCGAGGAGTGTGCTCTGCGGGTAGAACCGCCTTGAACAGGGTCTGCACCAGGAGCCAGTCTGGGGTCCTAGGAGCTCCCTTGGGGAAGCTGGGGAGAGGGGGACAGGACGGGCTGCAGGCGAAGGGCCCTCTGGGGGAAGAAGCGCATGAAGGGACAGAGAGAGCCTGAGGAGGAGAAGCGCGGCTGCGGGAAGGGCCAGACCAGAGGGGCTGCTGCGGAGGAGCTGAGAACAGCAGCAGCCACTGGGAGGTCCCGCTCAGGGAGGGACCCCCAGGCCCCCGCCGGATCCGCCTTATGGAAGGATTTCCTCCCACGCAGCGGACTGATGGTGACAGCGGCTGCCACGCCCAGCGATGGGGGCAGAGGGGACGCAGAGCAGCGGGGAGCACGCAGGGACCCCGAGGGGTGAAGCTGGCCTGGCAGGGTAAGGGGCTGACATGGGCAGCCTGGAGGGGGACGTGCCGTCAGGGACGGTGGGGGCTCTGGCGCACATGGCGGCAAGGTTGGGGTGCAGGGACCCTGGGTGGGGAAGTGCCTGGGGGTTATGGATGAGAGCAGTGGGGCAGCGATGGGAATGCAACTCTGGAGTGGGGGGGCGCTGAGCTGGGGAGACATTTGGGGGACTGGGATCCACAGACGGTGCGAGAAGCCGAAGGTGCTGGGGGGAGCAGCTCTGGGTCACGCTTGCGAGAGAGAAAAGCCCTAGGTGGGGCCCGAGGAGCTCAGTGTTCAGGGCCTGGCGGGGCGGGGTTGCCTGTGCCAGAGACAGCAGAGCCCAGGAAGGAGGCATCGGTCACCTGCCTCCCGACCATGGCCTCTGGGACCATCGCCTCTGCTTCTCTGCCTCTGGGCCACGGATGGCCACTGACCTACACCTGGCCCCACGGGGTGTGTTGCCCACGGCTACTCAGGACAGACGCCCTGTCCTTCCTCCTGTCGTTCTGTCTGGGGACCGTAGCGCGGAGGGGCTGTCCCCACAGCACGTGCGGGAGGAAGCCCGGTCAGCTCCCGCGGGGGCGGCCTCGCCCTTGCCCAGTGGTTTCAGAGCCTCACGGGGTGGAAAATCCCCCCAATCTTTTTGGAAAGCCAGCAAGCTGAGAATGGGCCTTGAATGGGGCCGAGAGGAGAAAACAAAGAGCCTGTCAACATTGGAGCCCGGGAGGGGGCAGGGCGCTTCGCGGACCCCACGCAGACAGCACTTTCCAGCAGTTTCTCGGCCCCAAAGCCTGGACCCAGAGACCCAGCAGGCCGGCTGTTGACGGGGGGCGGCGGCGGCCGCCTTCCCGCTCAGCCTCCCTGATTCACAGTTCACACAGGCCTCCAAGGCTCAAAAGGGGTTAAGTGCAGAACCTGGAACTCCCCTGCTTGCTAATTTTTAAACACAGCTGAGCTCTGAGCGCCCCTCCCAGAAGGCCCTGCGAGGGACTCTGCCCAGCCCCCACCCCCGGTGTCGCCAGGAACCCATGCGCCTCGAGAACAAAGGCTCCCCATTCCCTCCCTCCCTCAGCTTGTTCCCCCAAAGCTGCTCCCCCCACCCACACCTGGCCACCGTCCACACACTGCGCGCTCCTGAACGAACCTTCAAGAATGGCCGAAAGGAGCTGGACCTACCCCCCAGGACAGAAACCCCCCCTCCGGGGAGCTGTGTCTCCCACTCCTGGGCCTCTGGCACCAGGTCCTGGCAGTGGGGGGTGGCCTACAGGGGGCCAGGGCCGTGGCCCTAGGCTCGAGGGCTCCGAGGACCGCACCTCATCCTCAACCACTCAGACCTTCTAACCGCCGGCCTCCGATTGCCCCCAGTCCTAACAGCCCGGAGCTCCGCAACCAGCGTGCACCCGCGGACCCATCCTGGGCCCCCCTTTTCTGCACGAGGCCTGGGGTTCTGTCCCCTCTGTCACCTCTTGCTTCACCCCTGGCCCCGTGGCACTTTCTTCGTGATGGGGCCTGCGGCCCTCCCCGAGGCCCCGGGACCCCGCCTCTGCTCTCACCTCGCCCCACCCCTGGCCCTGGATGTTCTCAAGGGAGGGAGACAGGGGTGTTTCAGGATGGGCACATGCCATGGGCCAGACAGCCACCCCAGCAGCGTGCTTCCACTGTCCAGTGACTTGATGTCCTCACGTTCGACTTCAGAGAGCCCTTGTGACAGCCCCACGGGGAGGGAGGTGTAGCCTGGCCGAGCATCCCACCCAAGGCCCCCGGGCCCTGACATGGCAGAAGTTAGCCAGGTTCTGCGGAGACCAGCCCACCGAGTCCTCGTGCGAGTGGGGACAGCTATGGGGCCCTTGTCAGGCCCTATCCTGACCTCGGAAGGCAGACACAGACACTGTGGAAGCTTCTGCCCTGCCATAGAACCGGGGAGGGGAGGGGAGGCGAGGCAGGGCTGACCCAAGCAGCCTGTCCCCAGGTGGCACTATGGCCTGTCCCTGTCGGTGTCGCGGGGGAAGGGGGAAGGCAGCCCGGGAGTCCAAGAGGCCCGCCCTGCACATGCAGGGCTAAAGGTGCCAAGAGGGATGCCAAAAGCCCGGCTGGACCCCTGGGAGGGCCAAGTGCCACCCGAGAAGGCATCCTCTTCCTGCCTGAGCTGCTAGGGAGCCAGATGCCACCCCCCCACCCGGCTTCCCGTCAACAAGTGGGACCGTGCCCGGTCCAGGTGCAGAGGGCAGCTGTCCCCAGCAGCCACTCAGCAAGCGCCGCCCGCCCCAGCAGGCCACTTGCCTGGTTGTCCCGCCCACTCCTGCCACCAGGGCTGAGAGCCACTTGTTGGCTTATGTTGTTCCTGAAATGTGTGGGTGTTTGCGAACCCAGAGATCTCCCACTAGCAGATTTCCACTCGAGTCTCTGGTCCATCACTCATTCTGTTCCCCCTGTGCAGGCCTCGTGCCGGGACACGGGGGCGTCTGACGGGCCCCTCTGTGAGCCCCTAGACTGGCAGGCCAGGCGAGGGAGCACCGGGCATGGAACCTAGGAGGGATGAGGCGCCAGGGCTGGGGAGAGAGGGGTTCTCAAGACACCGGGCATCTCTAGCTAGGGTGGGAGGCCGAGGAGAGGGCGGCCGTCTTGAGGGCCTGTGTGCTGGCGGGCAGGGCGCTCCTCCTCTGCCTTCTCCATTTTCCCTGCTGGGGCTTCTCCTACCCCCTCTGGGCCCTGTTCCAAGGCCACCAGAAGGGCCTCAAGCTGGGGGCGGGGGGAATGCCAAGAGTGGTGCTGAGTCCCAGGGTCAGGTGGGAGATGATCTGCAGGTGCCGATAGGAACATACCCCAGGGGCTGGCTTCAAAGTTGCCTCTCCTAAGCCCCGACACCAAAGGCAGTGGGCTCAGCGGGTGTGAACATTGAAAGGGGAGGGTCCCCAGAGAGTCCCCGAGTCTTCTGGGTCACCTGCACCTCGTGGCTTGCCCTTCTCAGGGTCCCAAAGGCAGGTGGGGGCCAGACCACCCTGCCCCCAGGCAGTTGAGCACTGTGCAGGGCAGGAGGGATGTGACCGCTGGTCACAACCCCACAGAAGGTATCCCCGCCTCCCAGGCCCCCAGGCGTTCCTGTGAATGGCGTGCTGGGACTGTCCAGAGGCCTCAGTTTCCCCACCTAGACAGAAGGTCATAGTGGTGCCTCCCTCCTGATCAGACTGGCCAGTTGGGAGGGCCCTGTGGAAGGGAACGTGACCTCTGCCTTGAAGCAGACCCTCCCTCTCCCCCTGGAGCTCTGTGCGAGGGCTGGGGTTTTTCCACTGGCCTCCCTCTCAGCCCCAATGGGTCCTCTGCCTGACCCCAGCATGCCCAGGCCCCAGGAGCACAGACTCCCCGTCGCAGTCGAGCGAGCCCGCGTGCAGACGGGTGCCCACCCCTCCCTCACACAGGAGACATCAAAGGGAAGCAGGAAGCAGCGAGCCTGGCTGACCCCAGCAGCAGAAGTCCAGAGTCATAGCCGAGCCCGGGGCCCCACGGCTGGGGATTTTCCACCCCATCAGGATTTTCGCAGGACACCCTGACTCTGGCCTTTGAGACTCCTCAGGAACCAGGGTCTGGATGGGATCTTCCTGGGCCGGGTGGCTCAGGAGCATGGCCGGGGACCCCTGTCCTAGGTCTCCCCAGGCTGTGCTGGCTGCTGGTTCAGGTGTCTGTATACTACCCTAGTCTCTGGGACCTGGTTCCCAGAACAGCCCCAGGGTGAGCAGGAACACAGCCGGACAGCTGGGCCCTTGGGGGGTGTGCACTTGGCAGAAACCCCGCAGAGCCGGGCTGTCCAGCCCTCATCCCACTGCCATCAGGGAGCCCAGCGTTCCTGCACACTGTGCATGCACTGGGCCAGGCCGGGGTCAGATGGCTCCAGGGGCCTATGTGTCTCCTGTTTAGGACATTGGTGTCACTTTCTGGGGTCCCTCTCTCTATACCTGTTGCTGAGACTGCCAGGTCTCCACCCTGAGCTCCGGCTCCCACCCCAGCGAGCAGCAAGGGGTCCCCCGAGGAGGACCGGGCACGTGGGTGTCCCAGAGGCTCTCCTAGACCTGGGTTGGCCTCTAGGCCAGCCATGGTGTGGCCATACCCCAGGGTCTGCCGGCCAGCACGGAGCGCACCCGGGACCCTTTGGCTGTTGGGCGGGGGTGGGCTGAGGAGACACGGCTTTATCGCCAAAGGCCACTAGCCCTGGGGTGACCCTGGGGCTGAGTGAAACATCCCTGCGCACCTACAGGTCCGCCGTCCAGGTGGGGACCCATGTTTGGTCCAGCAGCCGGGCTCTGCACAGCCTGGAGCTCAGCCTGAGAGCAGGCGTGCTCACGTGGAAAGTGCTGGCTCGGGCGAGGCTTGTGGTCTGGTTACAGCAGCTGTCTTCGCGGCAGCGAGCGGCCCAGCACCGGGAGCTGTTGTTCCGGGCTCCAACGAGCTACCCTGGGGGCGGGCGGGGGTGTCTGTTGGTGGGAAGTGTTTCAAAACAATCACAGAAACTTGGCAGGCAGGGCCTCTGGGCGTTGGGATCTGGGTCTCCTGATCAGGGGCTGGGGGGACGCCCCGCTACGCCCAACTGAGCATGTTCCTGCCCCGGCCAGGCCCGGACCGCTGGGGTCTGGGGTCTGGCCTCCCAGGCCAGCAGCATTCCTGGGGCGGGGACCTTTGCTGCGTGCATCCCCAGGCCCGAGGAGGGTCACATAGTCTGGCTGGAGCCGGTGGGGGGCTGGAGGGACATGGGGTGGGCGGGCACAGCTGTGCTCTCAAGGAAGCATGAAAACCCAGAATGAGGCGTTGAGACGGGTTGAAGACCCACACTTTGCCATCGACTCAGACCCGCTAGAGGCTGACCCAGCACCCTTCTCTGCTCCACCGTCCGTCTGACTGCCCGGATCCTGAGGGGGGCTAGAGCGAGCCCCACCCTGACTCTCCCGGGAGCAGACCGAGGCCCGAAGTACGCGCTCCTTGCCCGTGGTACTCAGGGCTCCAGCGGGCTCGTCCGTAGGGACCACGTGGCCTCCCCTAGCCCAGGTGATGGCTGAGCCCCCTAGTGCGCCGCTGGGAGGCCGTCTAGGAGCCGCCCTTCTCCCGAGTCAGCCACAAGCCCCTGAAACCCAGTCTCCGAGGCCTGAAGCCCACACAGGGTCTCTGAGACTCCAGAGTCTAGGAGGGGCCTTTGGGTCCTGTGAGGGCTTATGTCCCACCCCACGGCGGCCACAAGCTCTGGTTACTCTTGTGGTGCCCCCCTGCCCAGGGCCTGTCAGGTGGGAGGCACGTGGGGCTTCCTGTCTGGGGTTCAGGTCTCTGTGCAAGGGGACCTGCAGATACCAGTCCGAGCTGTCCCAAGAGGCACCTGTGTTCAAGCCAGCAGTGAGGGGGACCTGGGAGGCAGAGACAGGAGGATGTCATGGGTGACAAGCAGCAGGACCTTAAAAAAACGGAAGCTGCTCCACTCCTGAGTCCGCAGGAGTGACCCATGTATCCTTTGTGGGTCAGGAACACAGGGTACCCTGATAGAAAATCTGCATCCTGGGGAGCTCCCTGGAGGAGGCTGGCCCCGGGCCTGCCTTGTGGGGAGACCCCAGCCCTGCCCGTGACTGGAGCAGCCCACAGGCAGAGTAGGAGGCAGCCCGTTCCCATGCCCCTTCTAGAGCGGCCCTCCCCCACCCCCGGACCCCTCGGCCACCAGCTCCCCGCCTGGCTGGCCGACCTCTTTTTCACCTGCGAGAGCTCAGCCTCGGCTTCGGGGCCACCGACGCAGGACTTGCCTCCCTGCCAGAGTCACTGCGGGGACACCAAGAAAGCAAACCTAGTGCTTTTCCAACCCCTAACAGTGGAAGTGGAGAAAGAGAAGGGAGGTCAGCTAGAAAGTTCTGGAACACGGTCTACCACAGGAGCCTGTTTCCCAATGAAAGAGGAGGCTGCGGGGAAGCTGAGGAATCTGCGAGGACGGAGCCCACGTCACCCCGGGGGCTTGCCCCGGCAGTGGATCCCGGGTCGCCTGTCTGCACAGCTGGGCCACCTCACAGGGGAGACACGGGGACAGGACTGGGGACGTCACTGCAGCCACCCTGTGTCTCTGCCACCAGGCAGCTCCCCTCTTGTTCAGTTAGCTGGTCCACCCGGAGGGCAGGGGGCATAGCTGGTGAGCGGACAGCTGCCCGTCTGCTGGCGGAGGCGGCCGGGCCCGCGGGCACCGCTCTTCCTCCGCCCGGCGGCGTGCCCCGTTCTCAGGGGAAAGGCCTCTCGAGAGCCGCCCTGAAAGGCTTCCCGAGCTGCCGACCAGCTAATGAGTTATTTGCTCTAAACAATGTCTTGATGAAGGGGCCGGAGGGAGTCGGCCGGTGTTGACGAAGGAGACGCAGGGTTGCCAGGGAAATGCTCCTAAGTGGACAGAAAGAAAAGACCGTCGCCGCGTCCTGTCTGACTAGGAAAAAGGCCGCGGAGCGCGCACCTCTGCCCGGCTTTTGTGTTTGTGTTTGGAAGAGACAGCGGCCGCGAGTGTGGGGCCGCGACGAGGACGCCCACAAGGCGGGTGTGTGCGGCGCCTGCGGCGGCCGGGGCCCAGGTGGCCGGCTGGGCGCTCCCCCGGGAGACGGCGCAGAGGGGCCCCCGGGCCAGGGCGTGGGGGGCGCGAGGGGCTCCCTGCGGCGGCGGAGCCCGAGAGCGGATGGACAGAGCCGCGCCCCGCAGCGCTCCTGGGCTGGGGCCACGGTCGGGGGCTCTCCGGTCTCTAACTCCTGCTCCAGGTAGAAATTTCTGCGTCTGTCAGTGGCCCCACGCGTTTGCCCAGAACGGAGCCCCGTGTCTCCACGCTCACGTTTTCAGAGCAGAACCGTCTTTGATGGAATCACAACGCGATTCCTGCTCTTGCTTGACCCGTAAGAGCCCTGGGGCAGCCTCCACAGGCCCCAGTGCCTGGTGTGGAAACCCTGGCCTCGGCGAGGCTCCTCTTGCAAACTGGAACACCCCTGTGCGTCCTCAGGCCCGGGGGCTGGGGAGCGCTGGGGCTGTCCCTCCGCCCCTCACCTTCAGCTGTCACCCACAGTGTCCCAGCCTGCTGGTAGGCCCCATTCCTGACATGGGTCCATCCCCTCACCTCCTGAGCTGCGGAGAAGTACCCTGCGGACGGGAGGGTCGAAAGGCCCCTGGTTCTCAGGCTGGCAGGAGGAGGCCTGCCATGGGGTGGGGGTGGGGGAGATGTCCTCTCTGCCGGGAGGACAGAGCTGGGACGGCCATGCGTGGAAGGTGTCTGAGCCCAGCCTGGTGGCAGGGAGTCTCCTGGCCTCTGCGCATGCAGCCCCCGAGCCCCTCCCCAGGTGCCCCCACCGTCCTTGCAGGAGCGTCCACCGTCCCCCCCAGCCTCCGTTTCCCTTTCTGTAAAAGCCGGAGTAGCCTGTACACACTAGGCCCCCAGAGGGCCGTCGTCGTGAACGCATCTGGTTTCCCTGCATTTCCTGGCCGGCAGCAGAAGGGACCGGGCCTGGGGGGAGGGGTTCTCTGTGGTCAGAGACCTTGGGTCGACTCTGGGCTCTCAGCTGCCACGGCCGGCGGGATGTGACCAGAGCCCCGCAGGAAGGGCAGGGGCAGGGGAGCTCCAGAGAGTGTCCGGGGCGTCCAGGCCGCTCCGAGGCCTGCCGCAGGATACGTGGAGGCGGCGCGGCCCGGCCCCCACCGGCCTCGCTTACTCATTCACTCTTTCTTCATCAAACATTCACAGAGGGGCCGTGAGGGGCTCCACATGGATTAAGCCCGAAGATAACGACACTGAGCCGAAAGGTCTGCTTCTGCCTCCCCCGGGCCCTCGCGCTTGCCGGAGCCGGCCAGTGAGCCCTTGAGCACAAACAAACGGGCAGTTATCCATTAAGAATGGGGGGTGGGGCGTGGGGTTCTCAGAGGCCGGGTCTGCGGTGGCGACATTTCAGCTAAGACCCAGAGGGTGCGTCTTTCCCAGTCTGGGGAAGGCGAGAGGGTCCGGGGGGCTTGGCTTGTTTCAAGTGATAGCAAGGGACACTGGAGGAGCCGCCGTGACTCGGTTCCACCCACTGCTCAAGGGCACTACGGGCTCGGTGACCCTGGGCGCTAGCCTGAACCTTCCAGGCCTTGGGTTGATCGTATATGAAACAGGACGGATAACACTCCTGCGCCAAAAGCCGCCCCGATGGGCAGGTTCTTGAAGTCGTGTTTAGGAAGCACAGCGCCTGGCTGCGGGGAGTCCAGTGCCGTGGTTCTCGGAAGACTGCTCCCTCCCTCAAAGCACGTGCGGGGCCCGTGAGCTTTCCCTTCGCCCAGATGGCAGTGCCGGGCCTCCTTGGGAGCGCAGACCAGGCCCGCAGAGAGAGCGGGGACTGGCCTGCCCAGCTCCCGCTGGCCCCCGGGCCTGCATGGGGCCTGGGGTGCTCATGTACCCCCTTCCTGGCTGGAGAAGAGAGGCGTCCACCTTCCACTTGCAGGACACTGTGCCGAATGTTCTCAAAGCTTCTCAAAGCTCTGACAGCCTGGGTTCTTCTGCACGAACCAGCCCTGGGGGCCCCGCCAGAGTTACAGACTAGACCTGCCCCCTTGCCCTTAGCTGTGTGTGTGTGTGTGTGTGTGTGTGTGAAGGTCGGGGGCTGAGCAGGGGACAGTTAGAAGCATCCAGAAACATGAAAGGCAAGTTCCTTCCAGGCTTCGGGGGTTGGCCCAGCCTGGACCACATGGGGGTCTTTGTGAAGCCCCATATCCCATAAAGGTAGCCTGAGGCTAGAAGGTTGGCTGATCCCACCCCTCCCCCTAGAACTTTCATGGGAGCCCCATTCTTCATCTGCAGTTACCCCAGCTCCAAGAACCCATCCTCTCCGTGAGGGTGAGGAGGGAGCTTGACTAAGGGTCACATAGCTGGAGGGAGAGAGGCAGACGGAGCTGGGTGGGCTGGTGGGGAGACAGGAAGTCCTGGGAGTCCTGGCTCTCCTCTCAGTCCCCAGAGAACGGCCCCCAGGCTGCCCAGCCCCTCCTCACGGTTCCCTGAAGCCCCGCTTCTACCCCACAGGGAGCTCACTTGCTTCCTTCTATCCCACTCTTCATCAGACCTCAACGATATAAAAGGACTTTCTTTCTCTGTCCTGCTAGTATTCAGAAATAGAACTGTTGTCCAAGAATGTTCTCACAAGAAGGAAATCCTGCCATTTGTGACCACATGGGTGAATGTGGAGGATACTGAAGTAAGCCAGACGCAGGAGGACACGGGGCGTGACACCAGTTACATGAAGCGTCCAGAGCCGTCAGACCACAGCGGGTGAAGGCCTGGGAGGTGGCAGGTGGGCTGGGGGCTGGTCCCCCCCACCCCTGCGCAGAGGGTCAGCCCTGCAGGATGCGTGGGTCCGGTGCGGGGGACGCCAGTGAGCAGCACTGCACAGTGTCGTCCACAGGCTGCTGGGAGGACAGGTCTGGTGGGAAGTGCCCGTCTAAAATAATAAAGATAATAATAATAATGCCAGTGATAGAGGCGGTGAGAGGGAACTTTGGGAGCTCACGGGCGCTTTATGGCTGAGAACGCGGGGACTGCCTCATGGGCGCGTGCTTCTCCCCAAACTTCACCTGCGGACACGTTACTGACATACAGATCTGGTCGGTCAATTGTACCGCAATAAAGCAGCTTCAAAAAGGAAACGAAAAGCAAAACAAAAACTTCTCACAGAAACTTTGCTTTGAGAGTCTCATTTAAAGTGATCCCATTCTGGATGAAGGCGTCCAGAGCCGCCCTGACGGAGCCGGAGCCCCACGGATAGCCACACCTCTTTCATCCGTGGGAACCCCAAAACCCCGCTAAAAATCGGCTTTGAAGATCCAAGCCCGAGCAGCATCGCACCAAGAACGCGCATGGACACCGGGCATCCTGGGGGGGTCTCCAGGGAGCCGTGTGGAGTGCAAGCCCATTGTAGGAGGTTCTCCAGCGTCCGGTCCCTCTACAGAGTGTTCTCGTCAGGATAGACTCGAAATGCAGGACAGATGGGTGGCTGCTGGGGGCTGAGGACACGGCGGGGTGGGAGGGAGTGCATACGGCTCGATGGGGTGACATGAGGGACCGTGCGGGTGACAGGAGTGCCCCTGGGTCACTGTATCCTGCTGGCTGAGCCTGTGGTCTGCAAGGTGTCACTGGGGGGGACGTGGGCAAAGGACGCGTGGCATTGATTATCCCTGACTGCATGTGAATCTGCAGTTATCTCAGAACAAAAAGTCTTAATCAAGAAAATCATGATCCCCATGCTAAAAAATCAACAGTCCTAAAAATACCCAATAATGAATTTTAAAACGTACAAAATCTGTACAAAGGGCTGAAAAATATTGAGGGGCGTTATAGCTGTCTTGAACACGGAGATAAACATGCGTGTGGCTAGAAAGGCTGTTTCCATAAAAAAGATGTGTTCTAAGTTCATCTAAATCGATCGCAGCTTCCATAGAAAATACCAAGAGAATGGAGAGGGTCACACACACGGGTACGTGCTTTTTTAAAAAATCAGACACATTGATTCCAAAGTCTGTAAGATTCTGAAAAGGCATCACAGCCTGACCACCTACCCCCGCGGGCTCTAGAGGGGCCGTGGCTTTTACAGAGCACCTTTTGGTCAGACGGGGGCGCGAGCGCGCACCGTGCTGCTTTCTGTAGCAGAGCCTCCTGGTTCGGGCTCCCTCCCCGGTGGCCAGGGTCCCTTCTATCCTCCCAGCAGCGCCCTGGCAGGCGTGCTCTCTCGTCATCCCCATTTACAGATGGGGAGCCCAAGACCCTGGCCAAGGGTTCGAACTTGGGCTGTAGCTCCAGATCTGCCTGTAAGCGTGACCTCTTATTCCTGACTCAGTAAAGGACAACGCCAGGCAGGGGTGCAGGGGGAGAGGGGACGAGGGGCAGCCTTCCTCTGGGCTGGTTTCATCAGGACAAGGCGGGAAGGCTGCACTGGGTCAGGGAGCCCAGACTGGACAGGGAGACGGTTCCTGCTCTCCAGGGTGGGACGTGGAGCCCTGCTGGCCGGCACAGTTGTCACAGGGCCCCAGCCCTTGGGCTGGATGGGGTCAGGGTTTTCCTTCCGGCGGCTGCGTGGGGGAGAGGCAGGTTGCATGTTCTAGATTTTTCTCACTGCAGTTTTCTCCTTGAATCAGGCCTATTTTCAGCTCTTGTTCTCTGCTGAATCACATGAGTGCACATTTCCTAAGACGCCCTGGAGCACACAGGGTCACGTCCGTGGTGGGGAGGAGGCCCCTGGGTCAGACCCGCAACTCTGCAGCCAGACTCTGCTGGGTGCTGTGTGAGCGAGCCCAGGAAGAAGCCCGCACTCCAGCTCCTTGACATTCCTAGTCACCCAGGCGAAGGCTCAGCCCCAAACCCTCGGCTTCCTGTCAACTCCAGAGCTAATCCCGCGTCTCCCTCTGAAGAACGTTCTGATCCAAGGCCATGCCATGGATTCCCTGGTCGGCGGCACCGGGTAGCTTTCCAGTAATGGGAATGGGGGAGCCTGGCCCCAGCGACAAATGCATCGTAAAATTCCCAAGTCAGACCCCCACGCCTGGCCTATCCCCGGGCCCATCGGCCGTCCAGGAGGCCGTCTCTAAGCAGACACAGAGGACAGGAGAGTCTGATCAGTCCGCGGAGAGAAGGTGATGTGCTGTAGCGACTCATGCTGGTACCACCAGGTAGACGCAGAGGAAACACACCGCATTTAGTGATTTCTTACACCAAACCCAGAGGAAGCACTATTTACGTGTAAAAAAGGTGGAGCATGGATAACAGAAGGAAACGGGAGAGAATCCACGAAAACAGTCTCAGAGCGAAGACGTTTTTTCAAAATGTACAGGCAGAACCGACCCCAAGTCACAAGTTTGCCAAAGTTCATGTCGGAATTTAAACTTCCCACCAGCAGAAAAATATTACAGAGACTAAAAGACGAAAGAAAAATTGGGGCAAAATACGTTTGACACATGTTGACTACCTATAAATCAGTAAGAGACCTTAAAGAGTGGAGAGTACAGGAAGATGGAACACAGAACAAAAAGAAAGGTTGTTAGTTATCTGAAAAGATAAAGCCCTCATTCATAACAAAAGAAACTGACATCAGAACTCCAGCACGGCATTTCTCGTCCAGCCGATGAATGGAGATAAAAGCCGGGACTTGGTCTGCTGGGGACGGTGTGGGTGGGGGCGCAGGACACACTGGGCCACGCTCATGGCCACGGCCGCATGGAGCTGCCTTCACGGGCGCAAGGACGCTCGGAGCCGCTTTCACGGGTGTACGGACGTATGGGGCCACTGTCATGGAAACATGGGCTGCTGTCACGGATGCATGGACACACGGAGCCATTTTCATGGGCATAAGGACGTACGGGGCCGCTGTCAACGGGCGTGTGGGCACGCGGAGCCGCTTTCACGGGCATAAGGACCTACAGGGCCACTGTCACGGGCGCAAGGACGCACGGCGCCGCTCGCATGGGCATAAGGACGAACGGGACCGCTGTCACAGGCACACGGACGCTGCACCCAGGGGCCTACCTCTGGTTTCCTACTTCATTCGCTGTGCCCTGAGCAGCCCATGTCGGCGTACTGGCCTGGACGGTCTCTCCGCCTGGGAACGGGTTTAACTCTGCCTCGCCTCTGCTGGAGTCTTCGGTTTCACTTCCCGGGACCTCATGAAGTCTCACATCGTGGCGAGACTCACAGTTCTCCTCTATAGATGATTCATTTTGTAGCGTCCTTGTTTGGTGCGGGGCTGCCTAGAAAGAGACCTTGCAGACGGAGCTGGAGCAGGGATGAGCCCCGGGGGAGACAAACAGTGTTCGGTGGGGAGAGATGCGCTACCTTCATAACCGGGCGGTTCCTTAGTGAACATCCGAGCGGCTAACGGCGGTCTTCAGCGGCCCCGTATGCCCATCGATGGGGGCTTGGCTCCGTGCTCGTGGGACAGTGGAAGGTCCGCAGCTGTTAGTGGGAGGGAGATGCGCTCCACGCCTTCATCCAGACCCATCCAGAGCACCGGCCATCTTGCCTTTGAGCAGTGCGCGCCGGGACCGCGCGCCTACCAAGAAATGAGTGGTGGACTCTCTTGGGGCTGCCGAAAGGTCTCGCTGAAGCAGGACGCCCATGGTGAGGGGTGCAGCTCGGCAGGGTGGCCAGGGCTCTGTCCTCTTGGGGTCACTGTGTGTCCCTGCTGGCCCTCCCTGCCAGGTGCAGGGAAGTCATGTTGCCCTCTGCCCGGCCTCCCTCAGTGGCCCACCCCTGCATCCGAGGATGGAAAGCTCGCTGACCAGCGCCACCCCCCGCAGCCCGACTCCTCAGCCTCCTGGTGGCCCTCCCAGCCCACCATCCGCACGCCTCCTCTTGGGCAGGGGGGGCGTCCGTGTTCACCGGCATCGAACCAATGCCGGAGAGACCAGAGCCCCCCAAGCACAGCCCCACGCGGGGGCAGCCCAGGGCAGTGGGCTGAGAGCTGTGGCCGCGCGCACACCAATCCTGGAAGCAGCAGCGCAGGAACCCCAGTGTGCAGGACCCCAGTGCACGGGACCCCGCACATGCATGTGCGCCCACGTGCCTATGCGCACGGAACACTTGATGAAAGTGTTTCTCGGGGGTGCCACCCGGTGTGCGTCCACCTCGTCTGGGCAGCCCCAAAAGATGTGGGGCACACTTGGCCATCAGCTCCGAGAAGGGGAACTGCAAACAGACAACGCACATGACGCGGTTGTGCGTGGCAAACGGTGGTCTGCGTCAGGAGAGGCGCAGAGACAGCCTCCCTTGTGTAAGAGCCGCTGGAGGAACGGAGCGGAGACCGCGAACCGTGCTCACCTCTAGGGAAGGAAACACGGGAATATGGCACTGGGGTGGGACAGCCTGATTTTTCAGCACAGCCTCTTCGGGGCTCTGAATGTGCCTGTGTGTGTGTGTGTGTGTGTGTGTGCGCGCGCGCGCGTGTGTGTGAAGCCTGCTTTAGCGGGATTAGCACTGGTTGTGCGCGATCGGGAGAGGTAAGGCCGGGCGCGGCGCACGGCTGCTGGCCAGGCGGTGAGCGGGCAGCCCTGCGCCGGGGGCTGGGGTGCCTGGCGAGAGGCCGCCCCACCGCCCGCTGCTAAGGGCTCTGGTTCATGTCAGTCCGAGGAACAGGGGCTGCTCCCTCACAAAGAGGTTTTTGACAGCACAAGGCAGAACCAGAGGGAGAGCAGACCCCGGGCAGGCTCCCAGGGAGCCCACCCCCACTCGGATGGGAAGGGGTACCCTGCAGCCCTCTGCAGAGCCCCAGGCTCTCCTCGAAGCGAGATGCATTGTGGGCTCTGTCCCTGCGGGCTTGGGAGAGGAGTGATTCTTCCAGAAACCAGCGAGTGCGTGTATGGCACGTTCTGGCCACGGCGTCTCTGGAAAACTCTCGAGTTTTATGTAACTCGTTCCCGTCTTCAGGGGACTGTTGACTTTGATTCGCGCGGCCATGACAACAACACAACCTGTTTTCCGATGGATCTGCCCCACGTCTGGGTTCACTGAAGTATTTCCTAACGCACAGTCACATTTTAAACTTTTTCTTTTTGAAAAAGGAAAGAGTAAAACTGGAGCGTGGACCCATCTCACCGCCCTGCCTTTCTTTTCTGCCAAGACTTGGCTTTGGGAGGAGCAAGTGGTCGCCGCTTCTGACATGGCACCGGCCAGGCCCCTCGCGGAACCTGCGTTCTCTGGGGAACTGAGTGTTGACCCAGGAGCCCCCCCACCCCCACCCCGGGCGCGGCCCCCACTGCGGCAACGGGGGCCTTGACGATGAGGCTGCTGACCCACTCGGGACACGTCCACACCCGGCCTCCACAGGGGCTCTGGCCTGGGCATCCCCGTCCCCCACCTGGGCGTGGGGGAGGCCAGGACATGCCGCTGGCAGAGCGGCCGGGCGGGACGAAGGCAGCCCAGTGCCCGCCACCGTGAGAGGAAACGAAGAGAACCCGCTCCCGTCAGCCCCACAAACAGGCCTGGAAAACTGCGGCCAGAGCGGACACAAAGGACTGTTCAGACCCTGTAGCCAAGGTGCCCAGTGAGTGGTGTGGTTTCTTCTTTCTTCTTTCTTTTCTTTCTTTCAACAGCTATCAGGGGACAAGCCTTTCCGAAGGCCGTCGGCGAGGCTCCAGGAAGCTGGTCTGGCACCAGCCTAGGACCGGAGCGGCTTTAACGAGTTAACTTCAGAAGGAAGGAATTGTCAGGGAAGGTTTAAGGCTCAGCAAACTTTTTGAATTATTTTGCAAAAAAGTCCTGGCTTTCAAATTCAAAGGCGTGTTTAGCCGCGACTGCGACTGCGGGAAGCCGGAGCTTATAGACGATGCTGCGGGCACGTTTCTGGGTCATCCCGTCCGGTATCTGCCTCGACTCCCTGGGCCAGGCCCTGCGAGTGCCATCCGGTGCCTGGAAACACGGGGGTCACCTTCCACGCGCCCCCCAGCACCCCTCCGCCCACGCGCCTCTCCAGCCTCCGGCCCGGGGCTGTGTCGCACACGCGCACACGCGCACACCTTCCCCGAGCAGGAAGCCGCCCTCTGCCAAGAGCGCATGGAATTCAGATTTCCAGAGAGTGTCCTTGGCCTCCAGCTCCACAGCCACACACTGAAGAAAGGTCCTAGTGTGTGTGGCGGGGGCGAGAGAGCGGGGCCTCCATCTCTGCTCCCGTCTATCTGGGCCCCAAGAAAAACCCACAACCGGCTGCGCTCTCCTCAGCCACACCCGGCCTCAGTCGCATTCCTTCCCTTCCTGAGCCCACGCTGGGTGGCCCCACAGCCCCGCTTCTATACCTCCCTCCCCACCCGCGGAGAGACCGGGGCCAGGCCCGCGTGGGGCAGCTGGCAAGCACACGTGAGAGGGCCGCACCCCAGGCCCAAGGCGGCCGGAAACCACCGAGGGGCCCAAGGGGCCGGGCATCCCTGCCGTGGCCTCCATCAGCTGCGGCGGGAGCAGAGAGAACCTGGGCCCCCGGCAGCCCACCCCAGGCCGAGCGCCCTGAAGGAAGTCCCTCTTCATATCCCACCTGCAGCTCCCTTGCTACAGACGATCCTCACACCCCCGGAGGAAGCACGGCCCCCTGCACCCGTGCCCCCCAACCCCCATCCATGCCGGGCTGTCTAGGACCCGAGATCTGGCATCCGGGGGAGTTAAACATTTACAGGCAGAGACCGACAGCGGCCCAGTAAATGAGACAAGTCCATGATCAGCCACACACGGTGGATAGGCTGGTCACGCTTAGCTTCTCTTTGACCCCACTCACTGGGACCTTGCCACCTGCATGGCCGGGGAGCAGCGGGTGGGAAGCGCGAGCCTCCCGCAGGCCATCAGAGTCACGGAGGCCCGTGCGCAGCAGGAGTTACAGCTCCTCCCGTGCTCGGCGATCAGGGCGGCCTGGCCCAGAAAGGGGGGGTGCTCCAGGGCCTGGCCAGTCTGCCCGGGGAGGAGCCTGTGGCTTTGCCGCCCAGGCCCCTGGGCCTGTAGCCCTGGGACAACTCTGAGCACACGGGCTGGTGGCCACCCTGCCCTGTTCCTGCCGGCTGGGGTCTCCTGTCATGGCCGGAGAGGCCAATTTCCCTGTCCCTTCTGGCCAGCTTGGACCTCATGGCTCAGTGTCCGTGTGATGCTTCAACTCCATCAGCCTCTCCTTCCGAGTGTGGCCCACGGTGGACTGAACTGGGGGGGATGCTCTTCCCGTGTCCCTTGGTGGGGGGGCCTGGTGTGACAGAAACAGCAGGGTAAGGAGAAGGCCACAGCCAAGACCAAGGCCTCAAGGATGTGCTCCTGCTGCTGTCCTAGTAGCCAGGGGCCTGGGGCTGGTGCGGGCCGCAGTACAGGTCCCACTAGGACAGAGGGCCCCCACTGGAACCGCAAAGGAGCACGGGACTTGGAATCAGGAGCCCCATGGCCTGGCCCCAGCTGTCCACGCCTGGCATGGCCTCTGGGCAGGGTCTCCTCATCTTCTGCTGTCGGGGCCCCCATGTCCCAGGCTGTCCATCTCCCAACACCTACAGAAGAATTTCCCCATCCCACCCACCAGCCCCCGGCCTGATGCAGTCCACTTCCAGCACAAGACAGGGGTAGATGGTAGAGAGTCGTGGTCGGGAGCTGCCGTGGGCTGTGGGGGTCCCCGGGGAGGACACTCCAGTGATGTCCTCTGAACCCTGTGGATGGCCCCACCCCAGTCCCTATACACACACTAGCCTAAGTTTAGTCACACCGGGAGCCCGTTTTCAGGGGTGTCACTCCACCTGAGGCTGCCCCCACCTTGGAGTCTGGCCCCCTGTTCTTGCTGTGGTCTTGCCCCACAGTCAGGGCCCCATGAGCCCCCCCCTGGAGCCCACCCACTCGCCTGGGGGTTCTATGGGATAGCTCAAGAAAAGAAAAAAAAAATTCTAGCGTTTAAAACAGGAAAAGGTTCCATTCGATCCAACAGATTCAGAACCTGAGGACGACGCAAACGCAAGACCACCGCCGGAAGGCCCAAGAGAAGGGAAGGTAGGAGGGACACCCCTGGGCCGCCGGATACGGGAGGGGACGAGACGACACGGGGCCCCATAGCAGCCTGGGCAGGGCCAGGCAGACAACCCTAGAGCAGGTTCAAAGGCTCAAAGCTAAAGGTCCCAGCTTGACCTTACCTTGCACTTTATCCCCTAGATACGGAGCCCGGCTATTGGAGCAGTGAGGGGGGGCCTGGGGTCGGCGGCTGGGAGCTGCCTGCCTCCTGTCCAGGGGCTGGGCTCAGTGGGCAGCAGGTCCACAACCATGCACGAGGCTGTGGGGACGGGCCCTGAGCTCTGTCTCTTGGAACAGCCTCGCCCCCTGCGTCTTCCTCGTGTCCTCTCCTGCCTGTGACGTAACCCCAACCTCTGCCTCAGTTTCCCCAGCAGGGCCCCATAGGACAGCGTTGTGGCCGGTGTTAGACTTCGGAAGGCACAGCCTAGTCTGATCTTACGTGTTGGTTCAGTTCCAAAGACCGATCAGGTAGAGTCAAAATTACCTTTGAAGATCCCTTGAATTGCCCCTTAAAAAGCACTTCCCGGAGCTGTGCATACATCCCCGCGGAGCTCCACTGAGTGGCTCGCGCCCGCTGAAGCGGAGCAGCTCTGGGCAAACACAGAGGGCATCCCCGCTCCTCGCCGGCCTGCTCCCCAACGTCTTTAGAGGGAGCCTCTGGGGCTGCTGAGGTGGGCAAAGCAGATGTGGGCTCAGGGGAAGGGCGTGGGGACGCCGGGGACACCAGGCTCTGAGGCCAGACTCCTGTGTCCCTCTCCCTTGCTTCCTTTTCTTCCCTTCCCAGATGGTGCCCCAGGCCTCCCGTGAGCCAACTAGACACGAAATGGCGGAACTGTCAGACCTCTGCCCTGGAGGCTGTCCCTGCCAAGGACCAGCACCTGGGATGGCCTGTGCCCAGGACACCCACCCAGTCCCAAGAGGCCTGGCCCACGTAAAGGACGACCGCCTGACCAGGGGCTCTGGGCCGCCCCCAGAAGCCGGAAGCTCAGCCCGCCGCCCTGTGTCTCATGCATGCAAGTCGGCCTTACCCAGGAGACCCGGGAGCCCCCGAGAGGCCTGCGGGTCGATGGGGCCCCTCGCCCTCCATGCACGATGGGGTCAGGTCCGCGGTGTGTGCAGAGTCCACCAGGCAGAGTTCCTGGAGGAAGCGGCCACAGAGAGACTCCAACCGAAGCACATACTCTCCGTCCACAAGCAGTATGCTCTCTCTGGCTGATGGGCCACAGAAACACTGGGGGAGGCACAGACCCAAGCCAGATGCCAGGCACCTCGGCCTCCACTGGCTGGTGACCTCTCTGGCCCCACACGCCCTCCGGGAGGCAGCCTGGCTTTCCCCTCACAGCTCCGGGCTCCCCGGGAGAACTGCGCGTCTGCGACAGAGCCCCGGCTCGGCCCCTACCTCTCAGGGGACAAGGCAAGGCTTGGCCCTTCCATGCAGCACTTTCAGACCCACCATGACAGCTGTGGGTCCCAGCCAATGGCAGTCCCCCCACCAAATGTGACACAGACACGTAGCCTCTGGGGACAGGAGCGCCTGGTGGCCAGCAAGCCTGGGAACACGGCCGTCCTGGCTGGGCGGCCCGGGGAGTGGCCCCGGAGAATGGGGCCACGGCAGTGCCTCTATGTCCTTGTTTGCACGGGGCCGTGGGCAGGCAGGATGCCCGGCCCACGCCGCCCCTCGCTCTGCTGGTGGCTGTGGCTGCCTTGGTGGGTAGGCCCGATGGTGAGGAGAACGATGGCAGAAGCACGTCGGGGCACATGTGGCCACCCACCCCAGAGATCAGGACAGAGGCCCATGTCTCTCCCTGCACCTCCCTGGGAGCTGGCCCCTTCCGTCACCACCGGAGGCTATGGGCAGCCCAGACTGCGGCCTGCGTTGGGGACAGGACCCCAAGGCTGCACATGGACCCCATCCACATCCCACGGAGACCTGCGACCTGGTGCTTTCGGAAGCTCTCAGTGAAGTACAGGGTCTCCCCAGTGATGTACTGCATTGGCTAACGCAGTTCTCGGATCCGGGCCGGGCCAGACCCCCGACGCCCCAGCCTCCACGGCTCACACCCACACCACGAGGCCCATCTGCAAGGTCCACGAGAGGACGCCGGGGCTCAGAGAGGCGACTTGACCGCCGCAGTGCCCTCCAGGCCAAACGGATACGCGCCGGCCGGGGTTTCCGGGAAGACCGGGTTTCCGGGAAGACCACGTCTCCGGGCACGGCGAACACCTGAGCACCAGCCAGTGGGACGTAAGGGTCAGATCGGCCGCGTGCAACCACAGTGCCAAAGCCTGCGGGACACGGTAAGGAGCGCGAGGGTCGCGGGGGGCGGGGGCCGTGGCTGCCAAGATTCACTACTGACCCACTATTGAGAAGACGTCGGCTGTCCCCACCCTCATCTGGGGAGGCGGCCTGTACTGACAGGAGGCTTTCCGTGGGTGCTAGCCGCGGGGGCAGATGGGGGCCACACAGAGACAGGCCAGGGGCGAGGCAGGGGACCTGGCTGGAGCCTTCTCGACCAGCTTGTCCGGACCTGTTACCAAACCCCAGCAGCAATGGAGCAAGCCCTGGCTTGGAAGACATGCTGTGGTCTGAGCCGAGGAACAAAGCGGAGCCACGCGTGGACCGTAGGCCGCGGCGGGGTGGCGCGGAGCTGGCGGAGGGGCAGAAAGAGGCTGGCCTTGTCCCTGAAGGCTGAGCCAGCCTGCGCGTCCACTGTGGAGAGCGTGCACCTTGACCCCAGCCTCACACTGGCTGCAAAAGTGGCTTCCAGACGGACCGAGAGTCCGCACGTGGAAGGTGAGCGCACGAAGCTTTAGGAAAAGCCAGCGTATCTTTATGAGCTTGGAGCAGTCCAAGTCTCTTCAATACAGCGCGAGCAGCACCGGCCAGAAGGGAAACGTCGGATTAACTGGGCCCCGTCGAGTTCACCTGCAGTTCTCCGGCTCAGCATAGACGCCCCTCGTGAGAGGAAGGGCCGGCCCGCAGCAGGGCAGGGCAGGGTGGTGGTTCTGCGGTGGGCACGCTGCGAGCGTGTGCGGGCACGCGGGGGCACGATCGGCTCGGCCCCCCATGAGCCCTCCCCAGGACACAGGAGACAGAGCGAAGACAGAGCAAGTATAGATCGGCGAGGAGAGCTAGCCCCACGTCCGTCGGCCGGAGACGCGAGCATTTTGGCAAAGGACAACATCCGACCCAACAGCACGGGGAGGGGTGCGGCAGCCTCCGCCGTCCAGTCCCCTCAGACGACAATGCCTGTGTGATGGCGCGAGGGTGCCCTCACGAGCCATGCCTGCGGGCTAGCGGCTGGGTGGGACCGGGGAGGCGTGCGCGCCCCTCCTGCGGCCCCACACCTAGGCAGACGCGCACCAAAGTGCAGCCTGTGCGGCGGCCAGAAAGCCTGGACGGGACGGTCTTTGCGTGGACGATAGTGGCCCGGCCTGGACGCGGTCCACGGGCCGTCGACAAGAGAATGGATGAACCGTGCTGGCCGTTCCCATGCCGGCGTGCCAGCTGCCCGGGGGGCGAGGAGACCGCTCTCTGCAACCTCGTGCACGTCTCCCGGGGAGCCGGACGGACGCAGGGGTGTGCGCATCGGAGCGTCTGTCTGTGGAAAGTTCCAGAACGGGCAATGCCAAGGGCTGCTGCCAGAAGCCAAGACGGGGGCGGCCGTCTGAAGGCGTGACAGGAAGTGGGAGCACGGAGGCGTCCCGGGTACCCTCACATGGCCAGTGCTGAGACGGACGCTCATCTGCGTGTGGCGCACCCCTCAGCCGGAACGCTGAAGTGCCCTACGGCCAAGGACGGGCCTTTCTGGGCCTAACGGGAGAGCTGGACAGCCCAGGCCTGGAGAGGGACTGGGCCTGGACCCCCACTCGGGCTTCATGGCCATGCTGCCCTCGGGCCCCCCTCCTTACAGGTTTAGGCCCGTGGGGGACCCTCAACCCGCGGAAATGTCTCTGTGGCAATACCACTGCCCTCTGTGAAGTCGTTTTTTCCTCCAGCTGCCTCTAGGGTGTGGATGCCGTACTGTCCCTCATACCCTCCGACACTGCCCCTTGCCATAGCCCTGCCCGTGGGGACTGCTGAGCCCTGACGCACGGATGCCCCGGACCGGGAGTTATGACCACGGCTGCTGAGGGAGTAAGAGGCCCCCCGCTTCCTCCGGGCCTTCTACCTGGACCGATGGGCCCGCTCCCCGGAGCCATGGCCTCAGGAAGCCGGTGGCATCCTCCTCCCGTGTTCAGACGTAGGAAGTGAGGCTCCCAGAGGTTAGGGGCCCCCGGGGCCGGCCTGCAGCTGGGCCGGTGCGGGCTCAGGGCCAGATGGAGGGCATCTGATTCCCAGTCCTGTCTCTTTCCCACTGAGCCACTCCGCCTCGCTTTTAATTCAATTAGGAGAACATTTAATCCCCCCATGCATTTCAGAGCCGGGCTGGAGCTGGCCGGGGCTGGGAGGCTCCGACGGGGCCTGTGACTCACGCGGCCCCTTACAGCCCCCCGGGCGGGCTCCCACGGGGCTCCCTTGGCACCTCGTGCAGACAGAGGTGGTCTGGAGCTCCAGTGAAGACAGGACACCGGTCTGGAAAGACACACTGGTCTCATCTGTTCCTGGCAACCCTCCCCCCATCCCCCGGACGCTGGCCCCGAGTGGCCTTCTTCAGACTTTCCCACCAAGGTTCGCAGTGTGAGAAACAGAGCAAGGAGCGTGGCCAGTCAGCGAGGCGCGGAGCCTGGCGCTTCTGTTGGCCTCAGGAGGGAGCTGCAGCAGGCCCCAGGGTCCCCAAAACATCCCAGCCGAGCCGGGCCCATCCAGAGACCTGGCCCCCCCGTCCACGGAGCTGAGCGCAGGGCCGAGCCTGGTGACATTTGCCCCTGTTTCCAGAAGGCACAGGGCTGGCCACAGCTTCGCTGACAACGCAGAATTCAGGAGGCGTTAGTAGCGATGTGGAGGAAAGCCCGGCCACAGCGGCCTTGTTGGAAAAGACACACTTGAGCGTTTTGGCACGAGACTCCGCAGGGTCCGGGAGAAAGTTGGAGACATGGAAATTCTAATTAATGCACGCGGAGCTGGGTTTGCTCAAGGACGCACGGACCGTCCTGTCACGGGGCCCTGCAGGCTCACAGTTGCCAGGGAGGTGCTCATGGTCACCTTGGGGGCCCCCACGGTGCCCCCACCCCGGCCCTGCCTTCCCTCAGCCTCCCTTCCCTGGAAGGCTCCTGGCCCGCCCCGGGACCATGCGGATGCCCAGGGCGTCGGGCTCTGCACACCCTGGCGGAGGAGGACCGGGTGAGGGCGGCCAGTAAGCAGGAGCTGAGCCTCGCCCAGCCACGACGCCAGGACGGGGAGACAAGGGGGGCCCAGGCATCAATCCTGGGGAATGCCAGGCCGCAGTGTTCATTGCGGGCCTGGCCTCTCGCACCGCCTGCCTGGGGTGTTCAGGCCACCGGAAGGGACGGATGTGGACTCCTGGCTGGGCTGCCGTGGCAGCTGGTGAGGGTGTGGGGTGCTTCATACACTTCGCTGCCGTCTCCCAAGGCTGCTGGGCCCGGGTACCCAGGCCTCCCTGTACGCAGGCCCGACCAGAGCCACAGATCCCCGTGCTGAGGCCCGTTCTGACCAGCCCCACCCCGCCCTGTCCAGGCCCTTGCCACCTTGTCTCAGGTGAGGCTTGCCTGGCCCTGGGGGGATCCATCCTGCCTCGGGGCAGGAGCCACAGTCCTGGAGCTCCTTCTGGCCAGGGGCTCCAGGAGAGCCAGAGAGGGTGGGACCCCGTGCTGAGGGCCCAGGCATCTTACAGAGGCCCTGGCAGCCAGAGGAGGACATGGCTGCCTGGGCCTCCCTGGGGCGAGGATGGCGGGTGAGTCTGATGGGTGCCGATGAGTGACAAGGTAGTTTCAGACGGGGACACCACGTGCAGGGCACAGGGACGCACACAGAGGTGGCCCTCCGTTCCCACTGTCCCACCGGTGGCTCTCTGTGCCAGAAGGCAGTGGGGTGGGGCAGGAGCCCAGGAACTCATCCCCACTCCCGTTGGGCTGGGGGCTCCGTCTTCTGTTGGCTTTCCCAGGTGCCCCGTCTCTACCTTACACTTGCCCCTCGGAAGCCCTGTGGCAAGGCTCTGGGTGAGGGGGACACAGGTGCTGAGAGCTCCAGGCAGAGAGGGGCTCCGGAAAGGTGTGTGTGTCAGGCTGTGGCCCAGCACCCCGGAGCTGGGCGAGGGCCCCAGGGCTGCACGGGGACGCTGGGGCTTGCTCATGGGGCCCAGACCACTCTGCCTCCCCAAGCCGTGGTGTCCTGGTGACTCAAGCTTGCACCCGGCTTGCTCGCCGGCCCCGGCACCCCCACCCCTGCCCCACCAATGGCCAGCAGGCCCCGGAAAGAAGAGCTTCGCCCAGCCCCAGGGACCTTCCCGTAATCAAGGCTGCAGTGACCTCACCTCCCTGGGGCCCAGCGGGTGGGGAGAGCTTGAGATGGAAACAAAATGTGTCTTTATTTATGCTTTTAATTTGAATTCTGGAACTGACCCAACGTGGTAATACACTTAACCTCAGTAAAATGCTGAAGAAAAATGAATCTGTTTTTCAGTAACTGCCTCCCACCCCCTCTGCCCCCTGCGAGACCCCCGCGCACACACCAGCTCACAGGCCTCTGTACCCTGTGCTGGGTCTACAGGGCTGGGCGGCCTGTAGGACCTCGACATGGCCCTGAGCTGCCGGAGCCAAGTTTACTTAGGGGCAGCGACCACAGGAGCACCGGGCGGGCGGTGAAGTTACGCGGCCTCAGCGTGGCCCACGGGGTGGGCACGGCCCCGAACAGACGCCATCCGCACCAGAGCCTCCTGCTCTTCCAGCCACGGTGGGGTGGGCCTCTGCCTGGCCTGCGGCCCTGGGAGCACCTCGGTCCTAAGGGCCCAGCACATCTCCCTGAGCTTCTATCCCACTGTCCCCAGCATGACTCCCCAAGGCACGGTTCCCTGTGCCGAGGACACATCTGTTCAGGTCCTCCAGCAGCGACCCTTGACTCTGCCCTGAGTGGACCACGGTGCCTTGACCTCCGTCTCCCCGTCCCAGACCCGAGGACCATACCGGACCCCTTGCCCCCCCAGCCCCCCCAAGCAGTGGGTTCGCACCCAGCCACCACCTCTGGATGGGGCTGCCGGGAGAAGCCCTTGTAGGTTCTGGCACGGGGACCTGGCCGAGGACTGGGGGAGAGGCCCAGGCAATAGTGGGGCTGACTGAAGACCCCTCCCCTAAGCCGGCCTGCCACACTCGGGGGGCCGGCCTGAGAAAGCCCACAGCCGGCCAGCAGCAAGCATGGGGCTCTGTGCTCCTCCAGTCTGACGGCCACAGTCCTGGAGGAGAAATGGCCAAGCGTCCCTGGAGATCTGGCTTCTGCTGGCCTGGACTGCCTCTCAGGGCTCCCCGAGAGGGTGGGTGGCCTGTGGCCCCCAGACGGTGTGTGCTGATGCCGGGGCTGACGGCCCTCACCGCGAAAGGGGTGATGCCTGTTGGGGGCAGCCGTGAGCTGGTCTGGGGGGCGGCTCAGTCCCAAGTCTTTGTCAGCCTCACCCTGGGCCCCCCCCGTGAGGGTCTCGCAGGGTCAGGGAGCTGGTGAGGCCTCCCCACCCAGCTGTGTTGATGGTGGGTGGCAGCCCTGTCCTTCCCGGGTGGGACTCCCTGTGTGTGTGTGTGTGTGTGTGTGTGTTCGAGGGGCTGAGCCACGGCCGAGAGGATAAAGTCGAAGAGGGGTGGGGGGACAGGACGGGGCAGCAGGCCCAGGGAGGCCTAGAGAGGGTCCCCTGCCTGAGGGTCATGGGTCCCAGCAGGCTCTGAGTGGGCACTGCACCTGTGTGGCACACGACCTCAGCCGCAGAACTCCAACCGTGACCACTCTGTGGTCTCTCCCGTGCCCTGGACTCTGGGAAGGCCGGAGCCGAAGCGGTGAGTTGGCGTTCTGCCTACGGGCACCGGCCTGCCCCTGGCTTCACACCTGCCCTCCCGCGCACTTATCCAGTGAGCCTGCCTGGTCGTCTCCAGGACGGGTGTGGGCCCAGCAGCCCACTCAGGGGCCGGGTCCATGAGGACGAGTTGCCCCTGCTTCCTAGTGAGCCGGCCGGCTTCTTCCAAGCCGGGGAGCACTTACTGGGGGCCCCCTGCCAGCCACGGGGGCGGGCTGTCCACCTGCCTATGAGCCCAGGGGCCCTGGAAAGCCAGCCGGCGGGTCCTGCCTGATCACGACACCAGCCCGAGGCGGTCCCGTCTCTCTCTCTTTCCGGCCATGCGACTCTGCCAGTCCTGCCCAAGCAGCCGGAGGCCCCGAGACCTGGCTCCCCGCTTCCTCGGTCACCTGCGAGGCAATGGCCCAGGGCCTCACCCCGGCCGAGGCGCGCACACGGCTCACGACAACACCGAGACCCCCGGAGGAACGCCGATGGCCTGCCGAGACCGCCCCGTGTCCGCGGGCAGAGGAACCCGTGTCAGCCTGAGAGCCTGGGACGGGCCGAGAGGAGCGCACATCCCGACACAGAAGGACTCGCCCGGGGGAGTCCCCCGCGGGGCAGTGGCCGGAACCGGCCCGAGTGCCCGACGGACCCGACGGCTCGCTGTCCCCACTGGGTGCCCTGCCGGGAGCACTGACTCACCCCTCGCGAGGGGATCACAGCGTGGCCGGGCCCGGGGGATCGGCCTGGCAGGGCCTCGAGGCAGGGGAGGACGGGCGTGTGTCCCAGGCCAGCTGTGCCTCGGGGGACGGCCAACTGGAAGGCGTGGAAAATCAGCCATTTCCTCCACCTGAAGGAGCCCCTGAGGACAGCAGCGCGACTGGCAGGCGGCCCTCGGCATCGGCCCCACGGTGGCTCCGGGGTTCTAGGGGGAAACGCCGAGAAACAAAGTCGTCTCTCTTTTGGGGGTGGGGGAGGGGCCGGGGGAGAGAAAAGCAACCTGCTCAGACGCTCAAGGCACGGAAACAAGTGGAAAATGATCAGTTCGGTTTTCCATAAGTCAGAACAAGAGGATCGTGTTCCCAGACTTGGCGGGCAATGGCCCCGTGCGCCTCCCCAACCCCTCGCTCGGGGCCCGGGCACTGGGTGCGGCCCCTGGCAACAGGGGGCCCCAGGTCACTGAGGGCAGGCAGCGAGTGGAGGCCCCCGGCGAGCAGGCCCGAGCCCCGGGCCGGCAGCAAGGCGGCCCCTCTGAGCCCCAGGCCCCTCCGGCGCGGCCCAGGTGGGCACGTGGGGACTCACTGTGACACGTGGGTGATGGGCGCCAGCAGCGTCTCCCCCTCCAGGTCCAGGTCCTCGGCGAAGCTGTTGGTCCTCATGAAGTGGGCCGGGCTCACCTCCAGCAGCATGGGGCTCTTCCTGGCTGTGGGGAAGGGCGTGGGGCAGCACGTGAGGCCTCTGAAGAAGGCTCGGGGTGTCCAGTGGCCCAGAGCCGGGCTTAGATGCCCACCCCAAGGGGATGGACCTGCACGCCCTGAGCCTTCCCCCAAACCAACAAGACATCCATCCGCAGAGCTAGGTGAGAACTGGGGACGGCTCGTGAAGCTTCCACCCCGAGGATCTGGGAGGCGGGCTGGCGAAAACGGCCCCCATGTGCCTGAGGCCTCAAAGGCCTATGACCCCTTCGCAGCGGGAGGACTGCCCGGGCTGGGCACTGGTGTCCAGGCCTGTCCCCAGGCTCACAGCTGACACTCAGGTCAGTAAAGCGCAGATGATAAGCACAGGTCAGAGAGACCCTGACTCCCGCCACCATGCTGTCACTCTCGGGCACACAGAGAGCCTCACATCGGGGATGCCCCAAGCTGGTCTCCTGCCCACGAGAAGCCAAAAGCTGGGAGACGGGGGACAGCCACAGAGCCCTGGACCCCCACCCCGTGCGGGCCACGGAGCCACACCAGCCACCTAGACCCCAAGGGAGCTGTGGGAATGACCCCATCCCAACGGCCCGGGTCAGGGTCCTGGGCGTGCCCCAGTAACTGGGTGCGCCCCAGCAACCGGGCGCAGGTACGCAGTGCTGATAAGAACACCTGCCATCCCCGCACGTTCAGTGCGGACTGACTTTTCTTTCCTCTAGTTAGAGATTCTGTTGTAAGAGAAGCGAGCGCTCATGTAGAAGGCACAACAAGGCCAAGATACACGAAGGCCAGCCTCCTCCAAGGTCCTCCAGGCCAGCTTCCCAGGGGAGTCCAAGCTCACTGTCCCTGCTCATCGGAACTTCTGACGCCAGGTGAGACTCTCTTTTCATACACACATGACTTCCCTGCGCCTCTCACGCTTCGACGTGCTGCTCTCCTCTTCCTACGGGTGTGTGCACGTGGACCGGTGTCTGGGCAGCTGGGCAGTGCCCGTGGTTTACATCAGCCTCAGCTCGTGCAGCCCCTTGTGCTAGGTGGATGCTGAGCCCCGCTAGCTTTAAGCTACTGCTTGGAGCGACGGCACAGCCCCCATTTGTAGGTGCACCTGACGTTGGCGCCGGGTGAAGGCTGCTTCCCAGGTAGTTGTCAGCGTTTTCCCAAGAAGCTACAGTGATTCAGACTGTGCCAGCACTGCGACTGTGACCGCTTGCCCACGTCCGCGCCCAAGCCAGCCCTTGGCGCCCTTCCCAGGGCCTGCCGGGCATGGACGAGGACGAGGAAGCTGTTTTTCCTTTCAAGCTGAAGGCTTTTTGTGGCTCTCAGAGGCTGTTTGAACTCCCTGTTGCAGAACTGAATTGCCTGTTCGTATCTTTTGCTCATTTTTGCTTCTCGGCTTGCAGGACTTGTTTACTGATGAAAGATACGAACCTTTTGTCACGTAAGGTACAGAAGTCTTCCCCAGGCTAGTAGCCTCTGAGTATGGTTGTTTTTATCATAGGAAATGTTTTATGTGTCTAAAGCGATACATCTATCTTTTGCTTTATGTAAAAGAAAGATTTTCCCACTTTAAAGGAATACAACTATCTCCTAAATTTACTTGTGATATAAATGTATGAATGTCGTGTATGTGAATTTTAATCCCTTTACCATTTATGCCTAACATCCTGGGTGTTCACCAACAATCTGAAAGTGTAAAAGTACCACCTATAACCTTTTTTAAAGTTTGTTTTTGTTTTTATTTATTTTTTATTATATCATATACAATCTTGAGAAATTAAGATAAAACATAAAATATAAAATTACTTGAGGAAGACACAGAAGTCTATCTCTGGTCCTTGGGTTTGGCAGTGAGTTCTGAAGTACAACACTACGAGCTCAGTCAATGAGACAAAGAAGTTGACAAGTTGGACTTTATCAAAATTACAGGTATTTGCTCTGCAAAAGGCTCACTGCTGAGGGAAGCAGACATAAGCTCTGGACTTGAAGAAGGTGTTTCCACGTCTCCTATTTGCCCAAGGACTTGTGTCTAGAATATATAAAGAACCCGGGCAACATGACAGTAGGAAAGCCACCAACCCAGTTTAAGAAATGGATTACAAGCAAGCACGGGAAAAGATGTTCCAAGTAACACAGCCGTGCTGGGAAAGAGCTCGGCGGTGTCTTCTGAGGTTCAGTGTGCACTGGCCGTGCAACCTGGCGGTCCTTCTCCCCGATAGTGACCCAAGTACATCGAAAATGTATGCTCAACAAACCTGTACACGAACGCACACAGCCACTTCACTCAAAATCGCCCAAACCTGGCAACAGCCAAGATGTCCCTCCGCAGGTGAGTGGGTAAACACGCGGTTCATAGCCACACAGTGGAACGCTGCCCAGCACCCAGAAGCGATGAGCTGACAGCTGGTGCGGCGACACGGCTGACCCTCACATGCATTTTGCGAGGCCATGAGAGAAGCCGGATGTACGGGCTCCGTGTTCTGTGACCCCATTTCTATGACATTCTGGAAAAGGCAGAGCTACCAGGACATAAAACAGATCAACGGTTGCTCTGCTCGTGTTTGCGGGAGGGGGCGTGTCTGACTTCCCAAGGGTTGCCCCAGGGAGTTCCTAGGGCTGTGGAACTTCTCTCTGTGATGCTCTGGTGGTGGATATGTGAGTCCAGGCATTGTCAAAACCCACAGAACCGTCTCCCAAGAATGAATTTTGCTATACGCAAACCAAAGAAAGAAAAGAAAAAAATCAACCAGCCTATCGCAGGACCCTAGGAATGGAAGCATCCTGGGACAAGTGAACTCTGTGTGACGATTGCGTGACATGGCACCACGCAGCACGGAAAGGATGGGAAGACGGCGGTCCCTGAGGCTCGGGAAGCCGTCTCAGATTGTCATAAACACAAGGCTCTAGTTGGTAATCTTACTTCTCATAGGGAAACTACGGGTCAAACAAGTACATAAATTATCGATAACGGGAACCAGGTTTCTCACTCTCTGAGAGATGCAGTAGCAAAAAGTGTGTCATGGTGGGGGACACAAATGACCCCCGCCGCAGCGATTTCAGTATGAACCCGTGTTGCTCTTCCTGTAGGCACAGCTATAAATGCAGACACGTGCGTGTCCTTGGCTTATGGACATACGCACACCTCCTTGCTCTGTCCGCGGAGAGGCCCCAGAAGCAGTGACGACCCAAGAGCCATGAGCGCCCCCAGGGCCAGATCCTGGTTTCTAAACACCATCCCCTTTCCGGTTGGAGGAACCAGCGCTCTCTGGCTGAGGACAAGTCTGGGGCCACGGCAGGGTGATGGACGAGGAGCCTGCTGTTACTGTGAGGGGCTCGGAAGGAAGCGAAAGCTCCAAGTGGGTGGGGGTGTGTTGAGCAGGCGCAGGAGCCCAAAGGACCCTCGATCCCGGGGTCAAAGCCAGAGCAGTTTGAACCACAAGACAAATAACAATTAGTATCAATTTATAGCTCAAAACCCAAGAATCCCTGAGTTCGTCCTGATAGAAACAAGTGGATAACCGGAAGAGAGGTACAGATCCTGACTTCCACGGATAAACGCTCAAAGCGGTTGGTGGGACTGGCAGCCGACAGGCAGAGTATCTCCCCGCAGGTGTCCCTTCGTGGCGGGGGGTCCTAATGCTGACTTGTTCCCACCCGCTCCCGCAGGAGGTGGCATGCCAGGCGCCTCCCCTCGAGGACAGCAGACTCAGTGACCAGCTCCCAACGAGGCCACGGAAGGGGGAGGAGCCTTCTAACACGAGCTCAGCCCTGGGGGTCAAGGTTAGCAGCACCAGTGAATCACGTTGCTGTCGTGAACCCCGACGAGATGTGAAGCACCTCACGTCTGCTCCCGGCACACCCATTAGCCCAGTCTCCCCCGAGGTCCCAGAGGAGCCCGACGGCGGGACGCGGACTCCTGGCCAACGTTCCTCACCAATGCCAAGGTCACAAAAACCGAGCAAAGACCAAGGAGGAGGCATTACACCTCAGAAAAGACCTGAAGACGTGCTGGATGTAAAGGTACCACAACTGACGGAACAAAGGACAGTAGCTGAGCCCAGCAAACGAACTGAGCTTTAGCTCAATGCGAGTGTTGCTGCGACGGTGACTTCTTTTAGCAATTTCACCACGGCCATACCACGCTCGCACGAGGCGCCGGCATTCGAGGACGCTGGTAAACAGAACACAGGGGCCTGGATTATTTTACCTCTCCTGTAAGTCAGAAAAAGCAAAAGCAAAAAACAAAAAAAACCACAAAAAACAAAAAATCCAACAACAACCCCACAGCAACCCCAAATCAAAACGAGCAGACAGGTCCTGTCCACAACCGTACAGTACACTCTTCAGTATCGGATCGGGATGTACAAGAACCCTAAGGAGAGATGGTTAGGCCTCGATGGCAGCCGTTCAAGAAGACATAACCTAACCAAGGGGGAGACAGACTTTGCTCCACTTTCTAGAAGACTCAACAGACAAAAGACCCTCCTCCCGAGCCGTAATAGAAACCCTCCCGTTTGTGTGCTGGCACCTGGCTCCTGACTCTAGACCTGATCTGGAAATGCCACCAGCCGAGAACCGGCCATATTCTCAAAGAGCGGGGAGCTCAGAGCTCTCCTCTACCAGGTACCCACACCTCGCGCGACGCCCTGCTCCATGAGACGGGCACCGCTGATACAGAGAGATGTGGCCGGGCCGGCAGGACAGGGCGGCACATCCGGAAAGAGCCTGCGCGCACAGGGATGCTCGCCACGCATCTGTGGTGGCCGGCACAGGGTGGGAGAGGGTGACCAGGGACAGGTGGCTGTCCATGTGGGAGACACGTTCCATTGGACCCTCGTGCCGGACACCAAGAACTCATCGTCCGCATTCCTGGGGGTTGAAGACTTACAGAGAAAAGCAAGTCTGAAGCCTTTAGAACTGATTCTAGAACTGTCTCCATGACCTCAGCATTTGGAAGGGTTTCCTCAAACTTAAACAATATCCAAACGGGGAAAGGCTGATGTATGCAACCGCACTCGAGATCCAGAGCTCGTCAGCAAACACGACGGGAAAGGAGGAAGGGACGGCTGCGGAGCGAGTGCGCGGCGTAGAAAGAAGAGCCGCGGGTCCACAGGGAAAACAGGGAGCGCGTGCGGAGCAGTGGAGCGGACCAGCAGCAGCAGAGAAGGACCCCGTGGCCCAGGGACACGCACAAAGGTGTCGTGCCCGACTCACAGTCAGGCAACGTGGGGAGCGCACGGCCCGTGGGGGAGAGGGACTGACTTCCAGCAGGAAACTGCACAGACATGACTTAGTCACACCCGGGAGAAGGGCTCTGAGTGACGGGCTCTCTGCCCGTGACATTCCCGGAGAGCCCAGGAAAGTGACCGGAAAGCTGGGAAGAAGGCGAGGACAGTCAACGGCTCCCAGGCCTGGGAGCTGGCGAGAGCTCAGGCCGCCCTCGTTTCAGAGCCCCAGGGCCGAGATTCCGGTGCCCTGGGTTATGTGACACAGTTGTCAAGTGACAGAGCTGAAACCCCGTCCAGGATTCAGATGTTCTTTCAAAAAAAAAAAAAAAAAAAAAAAAGAAGAAGGAAAGGAGAAAGAACACAAATACATATTTTTATGTCTGCATCACTTGTCTATGGGAGGAGAGAAGGGCAGAGCGGGGCCAGGACAGTGGGGCCACTTTCTGAGCACCCGGGATGACGAGTGTCCTCTCCAGAGCCCGCTGACGGAGCGGGGCTGGGGACGGGGGGGCTACCTGACCCCTGAGAAAGGCCCAGCCCTGGTGTTTTAGGAAATTAAACTGCACATCAGTTGCCCGCCTGGAGCGGGTGGGGCCTGCACCTGCCGGAGAGGAACGTGGGCCGTTTGGTTTAATCCTGGGAACAGCACGAGGGGCCCCGAGGCGAGGGGCAGAGGGGTTCCACAGGTGTGTTTTTCCAAACCAAAGGAACGGGCTGCTCTGCCTGTGTCTGTGTCAGAGACCCATCACCCACTCGTCGCAGACCACCCCCCTGATTCCCGCCACTGCCACAGCTGCAGCAGGAGGCACAGGGAGTCTGGGGGATGGGGCCCCGTGTCCCCAGCAGACACAGCGGCGCACTGCCCCCTTCAGGCACGGGCTTGGGGGCAGGTGGCAGGGCCCAGGAGAGCAGGCTTGTGGCCCCTACCGCCAAGGAGCTTGAGATGGGACAAGACAAGCAGCGCCCCCGGCCCCTCGGCTTCGGAGCAGGCTGGGCCCGTGAGCACAGGTACCCCTGCCGGGACAGCTCTTGCTGGATACCCCCCAGGACGAGCCCTCCGTGTCCCAGTGACAAGGAAGTCACACTTGCGATAAGATGGCCCCGTGTTCTGATGCTTTCATCCCTTCGCTGCCTTGGCCTTGTCACGGCCAGAAGCCGGGCCTCAGTTTTCACGGCAGAACAAAACGATTTTGTTTTCTAGGAAAGTGGGAGGTCTGCGATGGCGACTGTGGCCTCTGGCGTGGCGGCCGGCACAGCTGGCCACTCTGGCTGCCAAGCCTCGCCCTCCCTCCAGAGCAGAACCGACCAGAACCGACCAGAACCGACCAGCTCAGCAGCGTCCTTCCCAGCCGGCAGCCCTGCTCCAGAGGGCAATTTCAAGTTCCTTAAAAAAAAAAATAGGGACACAGAAAAAAGACTGAAAGGAAGTAGACCGAAATGGTAACTGTGTGTGGGTTTGGGTGAAGAAATGGTGGGTGGTTTCGTGTCCTTCCTGCTCTCGTCATGTTTTCTAGGAGGGACGACACGTCGGGGAGGCAGCTGGGTGTGGGAGGCTCCCACCCTGCGCCCCACCAGGAGCGCCCTCTCGGGGTCCCAACCCCCAGCCTGGCCCACGTGTGCCTGAGGCCTCCTTCCCAGCTGTGGGGCCCTCGAGTCCCTTGGTTCCCAACGTGGCCCGCACGTTCACACGGCGAGGCCAGGTCAACCCTGACGTACCCGACTGCCCCGAGATGCAGGAGGGGCCTCCCGTTCCCCCTCTGCGGCTTCAAGGGTGACCCCATGCCATTGTCACAGTGGCCCCACAGGGTAGCGGCTTCCATCCCTGCTTCTAGATGAGCAGACGGGGGTCTAGAAAAGGCGAAAACTTGTGCCCTGGGTCCCACAGACGGGTTGGGGCCTCCAGCTGCAAGTCAGACCCGTGGCCAGGCTGCAGTCGCCCTCCCTGCCCCGGCCCCGTGGCCCCCGCCCCCCACCCCGGGAACAGTCTCCCTGGTAACATCCCGCCACACCTCATGACTGATTCAAATCCTGGGTAATCCCCAGGTGTAACCCGAGTCCTCCGCAGAGCCCTCCTGCCGGTGGCGGGCGTGGGCGCAGACGCGGGGCTCCTGGGTGCCTGGCAGGACCTCTCCTCTCACCTCCACCTCAGCCCTCTGGGTTCGGGCCCAGGCGCACTCCCTGGGCCAGCCCGTCCCACGGGGATAAGCGGAAGCTGCCCCTGTCCTTCCCAAGTCAGAGCCCCCTCGCCGCCCCCCCCCCAAGAAATCCAGCCCTCTTGGCAGATTTGCCGAGGGCCTGCAGATCCAGCGCCGTGAACGGGAACCCCCTCCCCAGGGCATCCGGACAGCTGCAGCCGGGCCCTGCGTGACATCGCTGAGCCGCGGCCCCAGGCCCGTGCCAGCTGCCTGTGCCCGGCTCCCAGACCCCGAGCCAGCGCGGCCGCCACCTGTGTCAGTGCTCAGAGGCGAGAAGTAAGGAGCACGGACAGAAAGCGTCAAAGCCGTTCCCACCACAGCTGCCAGGAACGGGGCGCGGCGCGGAGCGAGAACGTATGTCCACAGCTGGTCCCCGGGTCTGCGAGGAAAATACCTTGCTTGCGTGGACACCTGTTGTTTTCGCCCGCCCAGCGGCCAGGCCTGGCTCTGGGAAGGGCTCCTTCCGTCTCCCTCTGAGAGCTGTGCCTTCCCCACGCCCCGGGCTGCGGGGGTCAGGCACCCTGTGCCCAGTCGGGCTGTCCTCAGAAGGGGCCCACGGCCCGGGTCTGAGGAGGGTTCGTACCCTGGTCGGGGCCAATGAGAGCTGAGCCCCAGCCTCTGGCAGGGACAGTGGGGGAAAGAGACGACCTCTGAATGCTATGTGCTCGCCGAGCCGGTGTCCGTCTTGTCCCCTTGGGAAGGGGCTGCCTCAGGCTACAGCCGTCCCCGTCCCCATCCCCGGGGACAGTGCACGGTGGGTGGGGGGAGAGGGAGAGCAGAAGAGGGAGCCAGGCGGGTGGGGGGAGAGCACAAGAGGGAGAGAGTGAGGACAAGCGAGATCATCCCAGCCCCGGGGTCCAGCTGTGTCTGAAACAGCTGGGTCCAGACGCACGAGCCAAAAAAGGTCCCTTTTGTGCTTCAGCTCACTTGGGTTCGGGGTTCCGTCATTTGTTACCAGGACAGTCTCTTCAGGAATGTGCGTGACAAACGGGGCTAAGGCATGAGCTGAAGGGAGGGGTCTGGGGGGTTGAGGTCCCAGGAGAGCTCGGGGAGGCGCAGGACAGAGGGGACCAGGGGGCTCCCAAAAGCTGGTGGCTGGCCTCATCCTGCTTGGACGCCTGCCCGCCCTCTCCACCCCTCCCGTGAGGCCCCGTCCGTGCCCCTCATGCCGGGATGCCTGGCACTGACCGTGGGAGACCTCGGGCCTCCTGTCCTGTCGGGGATGTGCAGCTAGAGTTGACGTGGGCAGAGCAGTCACCTGGGAGTCAAGGGCCGAGGCGACACTGGGAGTCCTGGCCGGTCCCAGGGAGCCGGAGTGGGGGGCACGAAGGACCCTCGCCCCACACCTCCCCTCACAGTGGGGCTCCCAGGCCCCTGCACACATGGGCCACGCACCCGTGGTTAGGGTCTGCATGGCGGGGCTGCCGGGGAGGACGGGCGGCCACGGCGCTGGGACGGGGTCGGCCCCAAGTGCGCACGGGAAGCAGAAAGGGAGCGACACAGCCACCCGCATAGCTGCGACCCTCTGGGGCCCCCGTGCTCCAGGAGGCCCCGTCCGAGCCTCCGGAGACACGGTTCCAGGGGCTGGTTCCCGGCAGCGCCGGTGCACAATGGAATTGGGGCTGAGTGCGGCCTCCTCCAAGAGCTGAGCTCACAGGACGTTCCCAAGAAACCTCTGGAGAGGTGGGGAGGAAAGTTTCTGGAGGTCTTTGGATGAAGAAAACAAAAAAGTGGCCTTGATTTTCAAGGCAAAATTACAGAGGAAGAAAAAAATGTTTTTAATCTAATTAAGAGCGATCTTTTCACCTTCATCACAACATCGCGGAAACGTGCCAGGGCCTCACTTCACACAATAATCAGAGCAATTAGTGAGGGAGAAGCCTTGGAAACCGGTGCAGATGTTCTCAGAATGTTTAATGGGGAAATGAGTTGCAGGCCTCGTTCTCAGCATCCGGCTCCGGGCCCTGGCTACCCACTCCAGACATCTGCCGGGGCCCCGCCCCCAGGCCCCGAGGGCACGGGCTTGAGAAACGCAGGTCCCTTCCCAGTCCGCCTCCCAGCCGGGCCAGATCTGGGGCTGAGAGGCTCCCCATGGCTCCCCAAGCTGGAGCCTGGACACAGTCAGAGCCACCCCAGAGCTGGGGGGAGGCTTAACGTCAAAATTATGTTAACAACTGATGTCAAAAATAATCAGCTCAGCCTGGCTCCCCCACCCGGTCCCTGCTGGCTGCCGGAGGGCCGGAGGCAGGGAGAGGGCAGGGGGCCCCGAGGGGAGCTCGGCGATGGCCGCCCCCCACCCCCATCCCCCACGTTCGCACAGACCCCACCGCGTAGTGAAAAGACACAGTGCTTCTGCCCACGATGGCCGCGGGGGCCCCATTCTGACGCCGCCAGCCTCTTTGTGGGCCCAGGAGTCGAACTGGTTGAACACGAGGCATTTCCAATCATCGGAGAACACACAGAGAGACAAGGTGGTGGTTTACCTAAGAACCAGTCGGTTCCGGAGACTGGGGGGCACAGGGCTGATGTTCTCGAAGCCCGAGTAGGCCAGGCAGCTCGGCAGAGCTTCCCGGACGGGACACAGCAGTGAACGACACACCCCATCCCTGCGCTCTGGGACCTGCCAGCTGCCTTTGTGAGCACTGTCTCTGACCTCTGGCAGCCACTCCTGGGCCTGGCCAGCAGTGAGAGTGGGGTGGGCCCCCTTCAGGGCAGCCCCGGCCCCAGCAGAGAGCGCAGTACCGCAGCCCCCTTAGCAGCTGGCGGGGCAGCTCTGAGGAGTGCTCTGTGCAGCTTCCCCGGTGCAGGGCTCATCCGCGGTGAGAATGCAGCACGACGGGTCCCGAATCGGGCTCCGTATCCAGTGGAACTGACCCAAGACATGGCGACAGGAAGCCACTGGAGCAGTTTAAGTAGGAGAGCAGCAAGGTCCACCTTCTTGTTTACAGAATTCCCCGGCTGCTGTGTGAAGAATGGAGGGGAAGAGGCAGGGATGGAAACCGAATGACCAGTGAAAAGGACAGGCCAGCCACCCAGGCAGAGAGAGCAGCGTGGCCTAGGAAGGGGGCTGGAAGGGAGGCCAGGGGTGGGTAAGGTCTGGAGAGCTGACAGAAGGTGCTGATGGGTTGGACGGGCACATGAAGGAAAAGGCATGCCTCCAGAAGGCCTCCAGCCAGGCCCGGAGACCAGCGGCGCACTGCACCCTGAACCTCTGGTTTCAGACCTCCCCTGAACTCTAAAACTGAGAAGTGCAGGTGAACCCACAGACAGCGGGTGCCTCCGGCAGCACGAGGAGACAGAGCACCGTGGCCTTCCGATCACCTTGTGGGTGTAGAAATGAGCCAGATCTGATCAGCACTCTGACCACCTCCCACCCCTGCCAGCCTATGGCTACGGAGTCAGGAGACGGTCGTTTAAGAGGTTCTGTCAAAAGACAGGAGGAAAGAAAGTGAGCTCGGCAAGAACAGGCATTTGGAACTCCAAGGACCCTCCCTTCGTGGGGGCGTTGAAAAATCAAGACCAGACCGGTCAGAGCTAGAGAGCAGTCAGGAAAGAGGCCACGGGAAAGTGGTAGGGGCGTGGGGGCATTTCCACTTGCCCTTGAAACGCCCCGACCCCTGCTTGGCAGTCCTCATTCCCAGTGTGGGGTCCTGATCCTTGGTTCCCAAAGGAGCAGAGACGTGAAAGCTGATGGGCATTCCTTGAAAACACTGGGAAGGAGCCCAACAAATTCCAGTCCCTGCAGGGAGGTTGTCACTGAGGTACACAGTGGGGCATGGGCAGCCTTGGAAGAAAAGCTGAGAAATCGTTCTGTCTGGAAACCAGGCCACTCAGAAGCCGCACTGAGGAACTGAGAAGGCCGAGCTCATGCCTGGGGAAGGATGCAAGTGCTGAAAAGTCCCCAGAACACGTGAAGCGTTCCCCTCCCGCTGAGCTCTCTGCCCACCCTCAACAGGAAGCGAAGGCTAAGACAGGGTTGTGAACAGCCGGGACAAAGGTCCCGGTGCCCTAGTACAGATGGAAGAATTCTTTTATTTATTTTCTTCTCCCCACTTCTCCCTCTGTTTTTCTGACCCCTGGCACCCAAGGAACCTTTTGTCAAAATGCCAACTGAACATGAGCTTGAGGACCAGGAACGTCAGACACCAAACATAACAGTGTTCACAGATGTCACAGAAACAGGTTAGACGTCACTAAACAGCTGTAGCCCACAGCAAGACAAAAACGGTCTTAAGGAAGAGAAAGAATCTGACATCAGGGGTTACTACATGTCGTGTGTGGAATATCCCACTGTCAACAAAAAGGGGGGAAACGTAAAGAAACAGAGGACAGCCCGCTCACAGAAGAAACGAGCCAATAATGTTCCTGAGGAGGCACAGACACTGAACTTACCAGACAGAGACTTTCAGTCCACTCTCCCAGATACGCCCAGAACTGAAGGAAATCGTGGGCAGCGCAGTGAAGGAAACCAGGAGAACAAATGAACAAATACAGAACATGAAGGAAGACCCATTAAACAGAAATTCTGGAACTGCAAAGCAGAATACCTGAAATGAGACCTCGGTAGAGGTTTCATTAGCATATCTGAACAGGCAGAAGAATCGGTGAACACGGAGATTGGTCAATCAGTGGAAATTATCTGGTCTAAGGAACAGAAGGAAAAATAATCTGAAGGAGCAAGGAGCAAGCAGACCGTAAGAACCTATGGGACCCCATCAAGCATACCAAGATGTCCATAATCGGAATCCTAGAAGGAGAGGTGAGAAAGGGGCAAGAAGAATATTAGAGAATTATTAGTTGGCACCTTCCAAAGTTTTTGAAGGCGTGTGATCTACATCTCCAGGAAGCTCAGTGATCTCCAAGGAGCACATCATAATCAAACGGTTAAAAGACAAAGAACCGTGGAAAGAGTGAGAGAAACAACTGATCACGTACAGGAACACACAGTAAGATTGACCTGGGTTTCTCTTCAGAAACCAAGGAGGTCAGAAGGGAGTGGGATGACATCCTTGAAGTGCTGAGAGGAAAATGAGTCGAGAGTTTTTATATCTATTAAATTATCTTTCCACAATAAAGGGACACTACTGTGCACCCAAAACTAGTATAAGACTGTGTATTAACTACACCAGAATTAACACAAAATTAAATAAAAAAACAAAAAAGGGAAAAGGAAGATATTCCCAGAGAAAAGCTGAGGAAGTTCATCACTACAGACCTACACTACAAAAATGCCGAAGAGAGTTCTTCAGGCCAAAGTAGGACACTAGAAAGTTACTCAAAGTCATACAAAGAAATAAAAAATTCCAGAAAAGGTAACTGCATGGGGAAACATAAACACATAAACATAAACACAACTTTAGTTTGTAACTCCCCTTTATTTCCTACATGACTTAAAAAACAAATACATAAAACAACAACTACACATCGGTGTCACTGGGAATACAATGTATAAGGAGATGAGCTGTGACAACATGAGGGGGAGCTCCGCAGAAACTTGGTTTTGTATGCCATTGAAGCTGCTGGTATCAGTTCAAACTGGAGTTCTGTAAGTTTAGGATATTAAGTGCAACCCTCATGGTAACAAGAAAATAATTTAAAAATATACGTAACAGGACTAAGAAGAGAATAATTGTACCCCACTAAAAAATCAGTTAAACACAAGACAAGGTAGTAGAAGAAATGAGAAACAAACAAAGGTATAAGATATACAACAAAAATAGCAAAATGGCAACCCTTCCTGGTCAGTAATTACACTAAATATAAAGGATTACATTCTTCAATCAAAAGAGATTGGCAGAATGGATAAAAAGAAATTATACAACTTACACTGCGTACAGGATACTCCTTTTAGACGTAAAGACGCAAATAGACTGAACGTGAAAGAACGGGAAATGATCTACGGAACGAGTATCCAGCAGAGAGCTGGAGTGGGTGTGCTGATGCCGGGGAAACAGACTTTAGGTCAAAAATGGCTATAGGAGACAAAAAAGGACACTATATACTGAGGGAAGAAGAAGGTCATGAAGAAGACCCAGCGATTTCAAACACATATACTTTGAACAGCAGACTTCCCAAGTACACGAAGCAAACACTGACAGAACCGAGGGGAGACACCGACGGTTCTGTACCAATAGTTGCAGACGTCAGTACCTCATACTCGGTAACTGGGTGGAACAGCCAGACAGAAGAGCAACAGGGAAAGAGAAAACCTATAGAGAAATGCTATAAACCAAGTAAACGTAACAAACATATAGAGGGTACTCTACCCAGCAACAGCAGAACACGCTTTCTTCTCAAGTTCACGTGCAACAGTCTCCCCGGCAGATCACAGCTTAGGTCACAAAGCAGTCTCCATAGATTTCAAAGGTTAAATCGTATGAAGTATCTTTTCCAACCAAAATGGAAGGAGGCTAGAAATCAATAATAGAAGGAAAATGAACAAATATGTGGAAATTAAGGGACTCAAACACTCTTTAAAAACCAGTAGATCAAAGACGACATCATCAGGGAAATTAGAAAGTACTTTGAGAGGAATGAAAATGAAAACGCCACATACCCAGACACAGGTGCAATGAAAGCAGCGCTCGGGGAAAATTCCACCTGCAAAGTCCCACATTGAGAAGGAAGAAACACCTCCAGTAACCTAACGTTATAGCTTAGGGAGCTAGAAAAAGAAAAATAAAGTAAACCCAAAGTTAGCAGAAAGAAAGAAATAATAAATAGGAGACTGGTGAGAGAGGCAAGAAAATAGGAAAACAAAATACTCAAAAAAAAAAAAAGTTGGCTTTTCTGAAATGACCAATACAATTGACAGACTTTTAGCTAGAATGACTCAGAAAAGAATTCGAGACAATGCATATAAATAGTAAACGAAAGTGGGAATATTATGCTTGACCTTACAGAAATAAAAAGAATTATAAGACAATACTATGAAAAGTCATACTTCAAGAAATTAGATCAGTTACATGGAATAAACAAACTCTTAGAAACACACAAGTACAAAAACTGACTCAAGAAGAAACAGAAATTCTGAACAGATACACAACAAGTAAAAAGTTTGAATCAGTCATGAACACGCTCCTAAGGAAGAGAAGTCCAGGAACTGACGGCTTTGCTGGTGAATTACACCAAAGCTTTAAAGATGAATTAACACCAATTCTCAGACTAACCAAAAAGAAGGCAAGGAGACACTTTGCTCTACGTTCTATGATATTAGTATTACTCTGCTACCAAAGTCAAACAAGTACACCACATAAACGCTAGATACCAACATCCTTAGAGACGCAAAACCCCTCAACAAAATGCCAGTAAACCAAATCCAGTGGCATATTAAGAAGAAGATGCGCCAGGGCCTGGTGGGATTTATCTCAAGAACGGGGGCTGATTCGACACAAGAAAAATCCATCAATGTAATATATCGCATTGACAGAAAAAGAAAAAAAACCCACATGAGCACCTCCAAGGCAGAAATGAATATCCAGTGGCCTCTCAGGATAAAAATTCCTAGAAAAATAGGAATAGAAGGGAGCTTCCTCAACACGATACAGAAAATTTCTGGAAAACCCAGAGCCACCTCATACTCAATGGCGAAAAGACTGAAAACTTGCCTCCTCAAAGCAGGAACTGGGTGAGAATGCCCGTGTTCACCACAGCTTCTCAGTAATGTAAGGAAAGGTTTAGCTGTAGCAATCAGAAAAAAAACGAAAATTAAAAAAATGAACGTCATCTACTTTGGAAAAGAAGAAGTAAAATTATTTTTATTCACAGATGACATAATCCTATACATAGAAAACCCCAAAGAATCTTCAAAAGAAAAAACGCAAGAAAAACCACTACCAGAGCTACTAAGTGAGTTCAGTGAAGTTGCAGGGCACGTGGTCAAGAACACAAGAAATCGTGTATTTCTATCCGCCGGCAGTGAGCGATCCGAGAAGGAAAATGATTTTTCAGTCCCATTTACAACAGCATCCATGGTCATGGCCTGGAAGGTTTAGTATTTTCATGAGGACAGTATTACCCGTGATCTACAGATTCAGTGCAATCCCTGCCAACATTCTCATGGCCTTTTTAAAAAACAGAGATGGAAAACCTGATCCTAGAGTGTTCATGAATTGCAAGGGGCCTGAATTGCTACGATAGTGCTGAAAAGAAAGGTGGAAGGCTCCATAGTCCACTCTCGAAACTCACCGAGAGCTACAGCAGTCGTGGCAGTGTGGTCGTGGCACAAGGACCAACGTGCAGACCAATGGACAGACTGGACCCACGAGAAATAAACCCTCACATTCACGGACAACGGATGCAACGGGGCGTCACCACTATTCAGTCGGAAGGAACAGTGTCTTTGACAAATGGCGCTGGGACGAGTCGGCGAAAGAATGAAGCCGGACCCCGTCCTCACACCACGTACAACAGCGAAATACAGCTGATACACAAATGTAAGAGCGAAACCCACGAGTTTCTCAGAAGAAGACATGGGGTAAATCATACGAACTTGGATCTGGCAACAAATTGTACGATATAAACAACAGCCACATCTAAATGTTACCACACTGCTTGTCGTTAAAACAGTCAGTTGTGAGAACATCCCTTCATTAAGAAATAAAGGATAAAATCTTAAAGAAAAAAAGGGGGGGCGCCCGGGTGGCTCAGTGGGTTAAGCCTCTGCCTTCGGCTCAGGTCATGATCTCAGGGTCCTGGGATCGAGCCCCGCATCGGCCTCTCTGCCTCCTTGTGATCTCCGTCTGTCAAATAAATAAATAAAATCTTAAAAAATAAAAGAAATAGAGGAGGCACAGAAGACTTCAAAGAAGCAGAGACATAAAGTAATAAAACGACAGGGGCTGTGGCTCATGGAAACCCAGCATTCCTATCGCTGAAGTCTCTGAAGAGGGAAATAAAAATAATACAATAGAAATAATATTTAAAACCTTATCTAAGGAAATTTCTATAAATACAATAAAATCTAACTCTTGTGGGGTGCCTGGGTAGCTCAGTGGGTGAAGCGTCTGCCTTCAGCCTAGGTCATGATCTCAGGGTCCTGGGATCGAGTCCCACATCAGGCTCCCTGCTCTTTCCCCACTCCCTCTGCCGCTGCTCATGTGCTCTCTCTCTCTCTCGTTCATTCTGTCTCTCAAATAAATCGTAAGAACAAACAAAAAACTAACACCTGCACTTCTGGTTCCATGTGGGTACCAGGGAATTTATTTAGAATAATCTATTTTGAGACATTTCCAAGCAAAACTGTAAGACTTTACAAGTAAAGAAGATGACCTCGAAGCAGAAGGATGAAATAAGTTCTGGAGGCCAGAGGAGCATGCTGGCAGCAGACTTATCAGAAACAGGACAGAAAGCAGGACAAAGTAGAACAACATCTTCGAAAAATATAAGGAAGTGCATACCAAGGATTTTCTAACTCAGCCGAGCTGACCTTCCTATATGAAAGCGATGGAAAGGCAGACTTACATGTGCACGAGTACTGTGCACGCGTGTCCATGCTCAGGAGCTTACCGGGGGAGGAGCTGTGTGCTGCCTCTGGAACAGTGGGGAAGCTCTGGCAAGGGCAGTGGTAAGGAAAGATACTTATATTTAATCACACACACAGACCCAGCTTGAGTCACGGCTGAATAATAATACATGAACATCCTGTGTTCAGACAACACAGAGCACGAATCTGAGAGAATGCAGAGAGAACGATGCGGTGTACAGAGAGCGGGACTTCCGTACGCGACAGCCAGGCATCGTCCCAGCCGGCGCACTGCACAGGGTCAGCTTGCGTAAGAGAAAGGGGAGCTGAACCAGGACAAAACGAGGGGTACGAAGGAAACCGCCAGGAACAAGAAGATGTAAACATTCTTAAATACCGAACTAATTAAGGAGAAAACAGAGCAGACACGCAGAACAGAGCAACAAAATCAGCAGGATATGACTGAGGCAGTAAGGGCAACACGGGATAATACAGACAGATCGGTGATACTGATAAGTGACGGCAAAAAACATGCCTCTCACAAGACAAAGACGTTCAAACCAGCCTGTGAAGCAAAATCCAACCTGTGCATTTCAAACAAAAAAAGAGACGTCTAAGAGCCAGTGGTTGAAAAGGCTGGAAAATACCGGAATGAATAAAGATTTACCAGGTAAGTGTAAACACTAAGAAAGCAGGGGTTAGGATTCTGGTATCAGGAAGAAACGAAATGCTCAAAAAGCATTAAATGAGACAAACCAGCATGCTTCATGAGGCGAAAGGCTGTGTTTCATGAGGGCGTTATAACGATCGTGGAGAACTCTGTAGCAAATACCACAGCAACGACCCACATGAAACGGAAACTATCAGATACGCAGGAGGACATAAACACTCGCGTGACGGAGAGTCTGACATCCCATGTTCCTGTGACAGCTGAGGCGACCTAAAAGGAAAGGACATAAAACATCTGAAGAGTGCAATCCATAAGGTGGGCCTTTGTGCGTGTCTACAGAGAACCCTGCACCATGACGGCAGAAAATATCCTTTTCTGAGCACACATTTATACGTCTAAGTACATAGATAAATAAAAAAATGCACAGACTGCCAACTGAAAAAGCTAAAAAAAAAAAAAAGACTGTAAATCAAAAGAAAGCACGAGGAAGGAAATAACAAAGATAAAAGAAACTAATGAGGCAGAAAACAGTAAAATACTAGACCAAATTAACATAATAAAAATCCTGGTTACACGAAAGAAATAAAATAGACAAACTACCATTTAATTAGGGAGCAAAGAGAGAAAGGACAAACACACAAAAGAAACGAGAACGTGCTGTGAAGGAAATTTTTAAAATAACGACAGACTTCTTGGTACACTTCTATGCAAAGAATTTGCAAAACCCAGATGAAATGGATAACTTCCTTGCAAAATACAGTTTATCTAAAATTGATCTCAGCAGAAATAGAAAGCTTACGCACACTGATTTCCAAAAAAATCAGTAGAAAAAATTACCAAGGAATTACCCTGGGAGAAAGTGCCATATCCAGTCGGTTTCACAGGGGGAATTCTACCAAAACCTTGTAGAAACTGGAGAGTCTTAATACTATATATATGGTTTCAAAGTGCAGAAAATGAAGGAAAACTTCCAAATACTTTCTACAGTGTAATGCTGATATGTGACCCTGATAAACACAGAGCATGAAAATAAAAGGCCCGTAATATTTGTGATTGCTGATGCAAAAATTCTAAATATTTCCCCATATTAATAGGTTTAAGAAGAAACATATGATTACCTCGAAGAATTTATCAACCATTCCTACGAAAATCTCTCCTGAAGGTACCAGACACCACCCTTGACAGAACTACACAAATACAAGGATAAAACAGAGTGAATTCCTCTCCAAACTACACACAGTAAAAAGCCCTCTTGACTCCGACTAGAAATCCAGATGTCATCAGGAAAGACCAGTGAATTTGACTACAGGTATAAAAAAATAAACCTTTTGCATAGGAAAAAAAAAGTACCTTAAACAAAACTAAAAGGCAAATGAGAAAATGGAAGGAAATCTTTGCAGCACATATCACTGACGGGAGGCTCCCGGCTACAACGTACATGAAACGTAAAAACTGAAGGAGTAAAGGACCAAAATGGTTATAGAAAAATAGGCAAAAGCTGTCAACAGCTCAGGAAATTATCCATAAAAATAGCCCTTAAACTTATGAAAAGATTACAATTTCACTTGTAAAAAAAAAAATCAATGCAAGCTAAGCCTAAATCAAGATATCAGTTTTTACTTATCAGATCGATACGAATTCAAAATATCGATAACCTACTCCCACGCTGAGTCTGTGCAAAATGGCACTGCTCCTGGGGAGGGGAATTTGGCAATATTTAACAAACCTAAGTGTGTATTTGTGTTCCAACCTAGTAATCCCTCTCCTAGGAATTTACCTTAGGGGTATACCTCCAACAAAATGTGAAAATATGCATAAGATTATTCAGTGCAGCATTTTATTTGCAATTATAAAATGTCAGAAACGAATCCAAGCTCTGCCCGCAGAATGGTGAGCAGAGCTGCCCTCAGGAGACCACGCACACAGACGAGCTTCGGAGACCTGTGGACAAGACCACAACACGCACGCGCCGGGGGATGCCGTGGACCCGTAACAAAGAAGGGCAAAGCTCTTCACGAGCGGATGTGGAGTGATTTCTAGGAGATGGTTTTAGGGGAGGAAAGCAAAGCACATAGGACAGACATAGAAAACCCCCATTTTTGGAATAAAGAAGGGGAAAGAAGAAAATAAACACACATGTTTGATAAAGAACATACGCACACTGTCACATGTACAAAACCGACCCAAGAATACTGAAACTGGTTACTTAGGAGGGTGGGAACAATCATGAGGGATGGGATAAGGGAAGCCGGGAAGGAGGGAAGCCTCTCTCAGTAGACCTTCTTGTGTGGTTTTGACTTTGGAAGTACATTAACAGGCTACTCATCCAAGAAATAACACAAAATCAGCAACAGGCAATGCACCTCTAGAAAGGAAAGCAGTGACAAAACGGGACAAGACCGTCAGAGACAGCAATACAAGAACTCCAGAAATTGGCCAAAGGTGAAGTGAGGGCTGTTTATTGGAGAAAAAACTATGAAACCTCAGAACAGCAGTGTCTGTGGTCCTTTCCCTCAGGGCTGCTCCCGTCCCCCCACCCAAGCTCAGTGGCGCAGGAGGCTTGAGGGCCCTCAGTCCCGGGGCCAACAGAGAGGTGCCCCCTGACCTGGAGCCTCATGGGAGACCCTGTGGACTGTGTCACACAGCAGCAATCTCGGGGGCAAATCAGCAAATCCCAGGGAAGGCCAATACCGCGGCTTCCAGAGGCTGCAGGTACTGGTTGGGACAAGCAAGAGACCAGCAAGAATTTTTACAGGAATCTTGAGATCTGGCAGACAGCACGCACACTCGGCGGAGACAAGCAAGGACACCTGTTATCTGCTCATCCTTGGCTGCCTGTGAGACCCCATGTGGGCCGAAAGTAACAGCCATGAGACACTTGTAAACGGCCTGAACTCTGAATGAGTGTCTCAACTCACATGCAGATCACCTCAGCCCAGGGAGGACGCCTCATTGGCTCAAGTTGTTCCAACAAAACTGCTGACCAATCCTGGCCTGACCACCAGGCTATGCTGATCCGGGGGTGACACAAAGAAAGCCGGGCTTAAAAACAAAAGCATGCTTAAAAAAAAAAAAAAAAAACCAACAGAATCCAACCTGAGCAGAGACCATCAGTGGCCCCTCGCTGCAGGAGACAGAAACTGCACGATCCAGGCAGAACGGTCGCCACCGAGTAGGGGAAGAATCGGAATCCAGAGCGCCTACATTATGCAAAATGAAACAGCTTTTGGGACAAAAAATTATGAGACATGCAAAGAAACAGGGAGTGTAACACTTCACCGGGAATAAAGAGCAATCAATAGAAATGATCTCTGAGGGGCCCGAAACGTTGGACTTCGTAGGCCAAGACTCCAAAGCAGCTACTAGAAACCCGTTTGAACAACGCAGAGTCACCATATTTAAATAACAAAAGGAAAGGACGGCGGTGGTGACTCATCAAATGGAGAACACCAGTAAATAGATATGATTTATAAAATAAAGCAAGCAAGCATCATGAGGTTGCCAAGCACAGTAGTGTGGCGGGAAAACCAGGGGGCTACACAGCAGATGGGAGCTGGCAGAAGAAAGAACGGATCAATGAACCTGAAGATAGACTGGTAAATGGGCTTCGTGTGGAAGAACGTAAAACAGGTGAACAAAACAGCCCACCGCCCGGGAGGCTCATTAGCTGTCATTAGGAGAAACAGCATATGTGTGATTAGAGCCCCTAGAAGGAGAGGAGGGGGCCACACAAAAACATTTGAAGACCTATTCAGGAGTCACCCGAAGCAGATTGTTTCCAGCCAAAATGCTAATTGTAATCCCCAGACTGTACTAGTATGAAAACAACCTAAAAATAGAAAAAATAAACTAGCAAGGGACTTAGAATGGTGCACTAACACACATCTCTTCAAGATGACAGAAGGCAGGGAGAGAGGAATAGAAGAGACACAAGACCTCCAGAAAATGAGTCGCGAGTGGCAGATGTAAGTCCCACCATATCAGTAATTATATTAACTGTAAGTGAATTAAACACTCAATAAAGCAGCAGAGATTGCCAGACTGCCGGGATCCAAGCAAATACTGCCTACAATAGACACATTATATATTCAAAGACACAAATGGGCTCAAAGTAAAGGGATGGGAAAAGATGGCCTGCAGACATCCAGCACGAGAAGGCGGGGGTGGCTATCTAAATATGCCCAAATCGGTGTTAAAACAAACTCTCGTTGGAGACAGTGAGGGACATTTGTAATAGTAAAAGGATCAACTCATCAGGAAGAAATAAAAATCATCAAGTATGAAAGTTCTAAGGAACTGAAGTGACAAAGAAATACAAGTTATGGGTGCCGCTAACGGGGCCCTCAAATACATTCAGGGAGAACCGGCAGAATTGAAGACGCAGAGAATTCAACAACAACTGACAATTCAACAGGAAGTAACAGTCTTCACTTCTTTTATATCCTTTTGGATCTTCTGTCTTGTTTTGTCAGTATTAAGAGCAGAGGACTGAACCACTGCCTGACGCCTACTGCTGAAGGAGGCCGTGTGCCATGTGGGAGGAAGCTGCGTGCCGCTCTACCTAACGCCCTCCCCACCCCATGCTGGTGTCAGGGGTCAGCAGGGTCCACTAGGGAGCTGGTCTCACACCGCACTTGGGCAACGCGGCAGGGTGAGCTGGCAACCCCACTCCCACCAGGAAGATGTGTGTGGCCCATACAGGGAAACTGAACTTCTACTCCCCCTTCTGCACCGAGGTAGTGTAAGGCAGTGCCCTCCCCACCAGGACTGGGGCTGGTGGGAACCGGGGGGACGCTAAACATTCACAGTCACCTGGCCCTCTTGCTACACTTCACCAGGGCACCAGTATGATCTACAACTGAAAACCACTTATGCCAAGAATCAAGAGTCACCACACGAATGATAAAAGATAATCAAGAGATGCCATAACCAAAATAAGTCAAATGTCGGAATTACTCGAGAAGGTTTAAAGACCTCATTATAAAAATGCCTTAATAAGCCATTACAAATTTTCTTGACACAAATGAAAAAAAAAAGCAAAACAAAACAGAAAACCACAGCAAAGAAAGAACAGCTATTAAAATGTAAATACAGAACTGAGAAATGTAGTAACAATAACCCTCGCTGAATGGACTCCACTGTGAAGTGGGCATGGCAGAGGACAGACCAGCGAACTCCAGGCGAGGTCAACAGAGCTGACCTAATCCGATAACATAAAATGGGCTGAAAATTAAAAATGAACAGAATTTCAGGGACCTGACTGACAATAAGAAAAAAGCTAAACTTCCTATTATCAGAGTCCCAAAGGAGAAGAGAAAGTGAGACAAAAATTGTATTCAAAGAAATAATGGCTTAAAACTCCCCAAATTTGGTGAAAGATATAACCCTGCAAATTCAAGGAGCTAACTGAAAACAAAGCATAAATCCAAAAAAACCAACACCAATACACATTATCAGTCACTGAAAACTAAAGACAAACCATTTTGGAAGAAGAGAAATGTCACATTACCTATAGAGGAACACTAATTTGAATGGCACTATGCCTGTCATCAGAAACCATGGAGACCAGAGGAAGTGAACGTGGAGGACAGAACGCCTCCAGACTTTTCTACCAGGACAGCATGACCTTGATACCAAAACCAAGTAAGGACACCACAAGAAAACTATAGACTAATACCTGGTGAATGTAGGTGCAAAAATTCTCAACTAAAGATTAGCAAATGGAATTCACGAATGCATTAAAAAGATTATACACCACGGCCAAGTGAGATTTACCCCTTGGAATGCAAGAATGCTTCAACATAGACAAATCAATAAATGTAATACATCATACATCGATAAAATGAAAGATAAATATCACGTGATCAGCTCAGTAGATGCGTTTTCCAAAATACAACATCCTTTCATGATAAGCACCCTTAACAGACTGGGTCTAGAAAGAACATACCCAAACGTAACAACAGCCATATATGACAAACCCACAGCCAACACTATACTCAATGGAGAGAAATTGAAAGTGTTCCACTAAGACCAGGAACAAGGCAAGGACGCCCATTCTCACCACTCCTACTCAGTATAGTACCGGAAGTCCTAATCAGAGCAATCAGGCAAGACAAGGAAATAAAAGACATCCAAACTGAAAAGGAAGAAGTAAAATTGTCATTATTGCTGATAATAAGATCCTATTTATAGGAAATCCCAAAGAATCAGTCAAAAAACTTGGAATTAATAAGTGATATGGTAAAGTGGTAGATTACAAAATCAACATATAGAAATCTATTACATTCCTTGCACTAGTGAGACAGCACCTGAGAAAGAAAGAAAACTGCCCCATCCAAAATAGTATAAAAAGAGGAAATACTTAGGCATAAATTTAACCAAAGAAGTAAAATGTCTACACAATGGAAACTACAAATCTTTGCTGAAAGAAATTGAAGACAACACGAACAAGTGGGAAGACAGTCTATGTTCATGGATCAGATGATCTAATACTGTGAACATGGCCATTGAATACAATCCCCAGCAAAATACCAAAGACATTCTTCAAAGAAATAGAAGAAACAATCGAACAATTTTTATGGAACCACAAAGACCCTTTAATAGATGGTGTTGGGGAAACTGGAGAAGCACATGTAGAACAATGAGATTAGATCCCTATCTCACACCACCTACAAAAATTAACTTGAAATGGATCAAAAACTTAAACATAAGACCTGATACATTGAACTCTGAGATGAAAATGTAGGGAAGAATCTCATCAACATATTATGGCAATAATTTGGGAGACATGATGTCAAAGCACATAAAAGAAAAGAAAATGAAATGGGACTACATCAAACTCAAAGGCTTCAGAGCAAAAGAAACAACAAAATGAAAAGACAACTTACAGAATGAGAGAAAAATTTTGGAAAACATATGTTGGATAAAGGGTTAAAATCCAAAATATATAAAGATCCCAGTCAACTCAAAAACAAAAAAGATCCCAAACAATTTGATTAAAAAAACAGACCAGACTATATTAGACATTTCTTCAAAGAGGACATAAAATGACCAAAAGACACATGAAAAGATGCTCGACATTGCTCATCATCAGGGAAGTGCAAAACTGAAACCACAAAGAGGGGTGCCTGGGGGGCCCAGCCAGTGGAGGGTCTGACTTTTGATTTTGGCTCAAGTCACTATCTCAGGGTCATGGGATCAAGCCCCGAGTTGCACTCTGCGCTCAGCACCGGGTCTGCCTGGGACTCTCTCCCTCTGTTCCCCCCCGTCTCTAAAAGGAATAAATAAATCTTTAAAACCCAACCAAACTCACAGTGAGACATCACCTCATACCCATTGGAATGGCTCTCGTCAAGAAGACAAGGAACAACAGCTACTTCCAAGGATGTGGGGGAAAGGGAGCCTTACACACTGTTGGTGGGAATGTGAACTGGTCAAACCACTATGAAAAACAGTATGATTCCTCGAGAAACTGAAAATAGATCTATCATATAATCCAACAATTCCACCACTGCGTATATATCCAGAGGAAACGAAGACAGGATTTCCGTGAGATGCAAACACTTCTGTGTTCATCGCAGCATTAGTCACAATAGCCACGGCATGGAAATAACCTAAGTGCCCATCTGTGGATGAATGCATAAGAACGATATATATATATATATATGTATGTATGTATGTATGTATATATATATATATATATATATATATATATATATATATATATACAGCACAATAATTTCCAGCCCTGGGGAAGGAAGATATCCCCCATTTCCGATGACATGGATGACCTTGGGCACGTTATGCTAAGTGAGGTAAGTCAGCCAAAGACAAGTATTGTATGAGATCACCTACATGTGGAACCTAAAAAAGTTAAATCCATGAAAAACAGAGGAACATGGTGGTTGCCAGGGAATGGGGTGGGGGAGTAGGGCTAAGAGTGATGGTGCTTAAGGTACAAATTTATAACAAATATTAATAAGCCACAGATATCTGCATAATGAACACGATTATATACTGTGAAAAATATCATTATATCAGCAATCTTATTACCATACATGAATGTATCAAAACAACACAGTGTACCCCTTAAATTTACACAATGTTACACGTCAAATTTATCTAATGAATTAAAAAAAAGATACAAGGAACCAAAGGGAAGTAAGGTTTCAACACTTCAAAGAAGCAAAACACTGATACCAGATGACAATAAAGTACATATACTTACACTGTATCACCTGGGGCAGTTACCTAGAGAACCACACAAAACTGATCTCTCAAAAACACTGAAGACATCCAAAGGATAGTACAAGAATATTTCAAACAATTCTACACATACATGAGTACGACAACTTAGGTGAAATGGACCAGTTCCTCAAAAAGCAGACTCCGATCAACCCAATATGAGAGAGGCAAGTTTTATGACCTTCTAACTATTAAGGAGATTAAATTCTCTAAGGAGATTAAAATTTTAATTTAAAAATTCATAAGAAAGAACTCCCAAATACCTATGCCTTCACTGTTGATTTCTCTGAAGCTGTTAAAGAATTAATAACAATGCCGCACAACCCCTTCCAAAACACAGGAGGGGTGACTACCTTCCAACTCATTTTACATAGAATTTGCGTGATAACAAAACCAAGGATACTACCAAAAGAGAAAAGTGCAAACCAATATTCCTCATGAATGTAGACACAAAAATTCTTTACAATATTAGCAAATAGGGGTGCCTGGGTGGTTCAGTCCTTAAGCATCTGCCTTTAGCACAGGTCACGATCCCGGGTCCTGGGATCCAGTCCTGCATCAGGCTCCCTGCCCAGTGAGAAGCCTGCTTCCCTCCTCCCGCTCCACATGCTCGTGTTTGCTCTCTCGCTGTGTCTCTCTGTCATAAATAAATAAAATCTTTTTAAAAAATTAGCAAATGTGATTCAGCAAGATATGAGAAGAGCGATATAGCATGACCAGTGGGATTTATTTTGCGGATGCAAAGTCGGTTCAGTATTCAGAATCATGCAGTGTAATGCACAATATTAACAAATAAATAATAAAAATCACATGGTCATATCAGCTGATGCACAAAATGCCTCTGAAATCCAACATCTTTTCATGATAAAAATGCTCAGAAGAAAATAGAAAAGGGAACATCCTCAATTTGATAAACACCGTCTACCCAAAAAACTCCTCACGTCTAACATTATACTTAATGGTAAAAGACTGAATGATTTTCTCTTAAATCAAGAACAGGGCAATGATGTTCCCTCACCATTTTTACTCAGTGTAGTACTGGAAGTTATAACCACTGCAGTAACACAAGAGAAGTCAATAAAAGAAATACATATTGGAAAAGAAAAATGAAAATGTGTAATATCCAGAATATGTAAAGATCTCCAACAATTCAACAACAACCAACAAAATAAAAACTCAAAAAAGGGCAAAGGTCTTGAGCAGACATTTCTCCCACCAGAATAAACAGATGGCCAATATAAGCATGAGAAGAGAGTCAAATCACTCATCATTAAGCAAATGCAATCAAAACCACAATGAGATACCGCTTCACACCCATTAGGATGACTACTCTAAGAATATTTCTTTTAATGAACAGAAAATAGCAAGTGTTCGTGAGGATGTGGGGAGGTTGGAATGGTTATTACAGGCTGCTCGGAGGGATGGGAGATGGGGCGGCCCCCATGGAAAACAAGTGGTTCCTCAAAAAATTAAAAACGGAATTCCCATCTGATCCCGCAATTCCACTTCTGGGTAAAAACACCAGGGACCCGAGAGCAGAGACTTGACAGGATATTTGTAGCAGCCTTGAACACAACAGCCAAAAGTGGAAGCAACCCAAATAAAACAAACACAATAAAAAAAAAATGGTCACTATTTGAAGATGACATCATGGTAAAAGCAATGAGAGCCAAAGACAAGGAGAAAAATCTTGAAAGCAGTAACAGGAAAGAGGGAACAACACCAAAAATTAACAGGTGACTCTTCGTCAGAAACAATGGTCCCAGAAAGCAGCACATCAACACGTTCGATGTCTCCGTGGAAAAAAAATTAACCGAGAATCTTATATCCAGAAAAGCTACCTTTCAAAAGGAGGCCAGAATAAAGACATTCCTAGGTAAACAAAAATGGAATTACTTGTTAGCACCCCCATTTTGTAAGAACAACTGGAGGACATTTTTCAGGCAGGAAGTGGCTCCACAGAGTACATCAAAATCACACATAAAAAACCAGAATGAGGGGTGCTGGGTGGCTTCATCGGTGAAGCGTCTGCCTTCAGCTCAGGTCATGATCCTGGGGTCCTGGGATTGAGTTCCGCAACTGATTGTGCCCTCTGTCTCTCTCTCAAATAAATACACAAATCTTAAACAAAATGCATCCATAAATGTAATTATGTGTTAATCCAAGACAATATAAATGCATATAAATGCATATTTCATCCCATTTCTTTTAATTGAATTAGAAAGTAATTGTGTGAGGGGCACCTGGGTGGCTCAGTGGGTTAAGCCTCTGCCTTCAGCTCAGGCCATGATCCCAGGGTCCTGGGATCGAGCCCCGCATCGGGCTCTCTGCTCAGCGGGGAGCCTGCTTCCCCCGCCCCCTCTGCCTGCCTCTCTGCCTACTTGTGATCTCTCTCTCTGTCAATACATTAAAAAAAGAATCTTTAAGAAAGTAATTGTGCGAAACAACACGTATTTAGTTGTGTTGCTGCACTCGTATGGTCTAGAATGTAACATACTGACCAACATCAACTCAAAGCAGTTGCTGTTGCGAAGTTGCACTGAGCTAAGGAGGTGCCACCCGCTGGAAATCTGAATCCATGGGAAAACACGAAGAGGATCAAAAACGTTAAGTGAGAAGGTTAATGAATCAAATACTACATACTTTGTTCCCCTCAGCTTCTATATAGACAAAGTTCCATGACATAATCGTTATTACAGTGTATTATCAGGCTTATAACAGATACATTTAATATATTTAAGAACAATACCACAGAAATGGGTAAAATGTAAGAAAGCAATATAGGAGTCCCTTCTGTACCTAACCAGCCTTAGCTCAGTAGACATCTGACATGAGGATGCATTTGATAAATACAAGAACAATCACCAAGGAAACGACTCCAGTAGTGAAAAATCACTAAAGAACCTTAAATATGTTCAAAAATATTCACTAAATGCAAAAGAAAGCAGTAAAGAAGTGGGGAAACAAAAATACAGGAGACAGAAAACAAAAAGCCGAGTTGTGGACAAAGGCAGCTATGTCAATAACATTAAGCACGGTTGCGTTAAAGAATCAAAAGGCAGAGCTAATCAGACAGAATTAAAAAATAAAGTCCAACAATATGGGTCCATGGGAAGTATACTTCAGATTCAAAGATACAAACAGACTGAACATAAGAGGATGGAAACCTATGTATCCCGTGAACAGTAACCACATGCTCCTTGGAGCACCATCCCGAAATCAAAGTAGCCACGGAAACAGCCAAAGTGACAGCTGTTGGAAATGTCAATGCTCCATTTTCAATAATGTATAGAACGAATAAGCAAAACGTCAATAAAGAGAAGATGTGAACCATACCATAAACCAGTCAGACCCAGCACATATCGACCGAGCACGACAAGCAACAACCGAAGAGCAGGCCGCTTTTAGGTGCACACGGAACGTTCTCCAGGAGGGACCATATGCTGCATTAAAGGGTTGTAATGTGGGTTGTTTTCTGAACACAATGGATCCAAAGTAGAAATACGTGAAATTTAAACAGTGGACTCTTAAATGACCAATACATCAAAGAAAAATTCGTAAGAAAAGTTAGAAAATGCTTTGAGGTGAATGAAAGTGCAGACACAATATACCAGAACTTGGTGGGATTCAGGGACAGCGGTGCTAAAAGGGAAATCTCTGGTCACAGGTGACCACATTAAAGAAGACAAGAGACCCTGTATCAAGAACATAACTCTCCACTGTGGGAAGAGGGAAGAAAGAAAGAAAGAAAGACAGACAGACTAACCCTAAAGCAAGCAGAAAAAATGAAATATGAAGTTAATGAAATAGAGGCTAGAAAAAGTAATAGAGTCAATAAAACCAAATGTTCATTATCTGAAGGATCAACAAAACAGACAACCCTCAGTGAGGCTGACAGGAGGGAGACTCAGACGATTGCAATTCAAAAGGAGAAAGAGAACTTCACAGCTGGTTTTACAGAAAAAGGATTTCAATGAATGCTATAAATCATTTTATAACAATAACTATATAACTTAGATAAAATGGACAATTCCTTAGAAAGCAAAACAGCTACTAACACTGACTAAGAATAGGTAGAAAATTTCAACTGCTCTGTGACAAGTAAAGAGACAGGATCCATAATCCAAACACTCTCCACAAACAGAAGCCTGCAAGGTCCAGATGGCTTCACGGACAAATTCTGCCGAAAATATGAAGAATAAAAATTCTTTTTTAGAAAAAGATTTTATTTATTTACTTGAGAGAGAGAGAGAGAGAGAGGATGAGAGAGAGAGGATGAGAGGGGAGAGGGCAGAGGGAGAAGCAGACTCCCCGCCGAGCAGGGAGCCCAATGCGAGACTCGATCCCGGGACTCCAGGACCATGACCTGAGCTGAAGGCAGTTGCTCAACCAACTGAGCCACCCAGGCGCCCCAAGAATAAAAATTCTTTACAAACTCTTCCAGGAAGCAAGTAAAAGAGGAGGGGGAGGAGGAAACACTCCTGAACACAGTTTGCAAAGGCAGTATTACCCTGTTACCAAACCAGAAAGAGATATAGCAAGAAAAGAGAACTATAGAACAATACAGAACATAGACGAAAATAGACGCAAAATATTAAACAAAATACCCACAAATAAAATCCAGCACTATACAGAAGGGATTATACACTAGGACCAAGTGGGATTTGTTCCAGGAATGCAAGGTTGGATTAACATTTGAAAATCAATTAATCTAATACACCAGGCCAATAAAGAGCAAAAACGACATGATTATCCAGAGAAGAAACGACACAGAGAAAGCATTTAGTAAAATCCCATATCCTTCCCTGAGGACAGAATAGCATTTAGGATACTAGGAATCGCAAGGAACTTGCCCAGCCTGAAAAAGGGCATTTGGTAAAAAACCACGCTGCTATGGTACTTCATGGTGAAAGTCTGAGTGCTTTCCTCTTAGGATCGGTAACGGGACAAAGACGTCTGCTCCCACCACATCTGTTCGACATTACATTGGAGGTTCTATCCAGGACAATTAGGCAAGAAAAATAAAGGCATCCAATTTGGAAAGAAAGAAGGAAAAGTATTTCCATTCACAGATGACATGATTTTATATATAAAAAATCTCAAGGAATCCACTAAAAAATTATGATACCTAATAAACAAGTTCAGCAAGATTGCAAGATACATTTGTTTAGAGAAACCAATTGTATTTCTATACACTTTCAATAAACAGAAAATTAAATTAAGAAAATAAATTTCATGTACAGTATTATCAAAAAAGAATAAAGCACAACTAACGTAAATGTACTTATTGCCATAGACTTGTAAACTTGAAAATAGTTAAAATGGTAAATTTTGTTTTACATATACCACAACAAAGAAAGTTAAAAAAAAAAAAAACGAACTCAGGAATAAATTGAACAAAAGAAATGCAAAACATATACTCTGAAAACCACAAAATATTATTGAAAGAAAAGATCTAAATAAAGGGAAGACATCCCATGTTCATGGATTGGAAGACAACACGGTCCTATTGGCAAGACCCCCCACACTGATCTGCTGACTGAACACAATCCCCACCAGAACCCCAGCTGAGTTCCTTACACAAACTGACATGCTGATTCTCAAATTCGTATGGAAGTTCTAATGACCTAGATTAGCCAAAGCAATCTTAAAAAAGAAAAAAGTTGGGGGATTCATGCTCCTCAATTTCAAACCTTACTACAGAGTAACAGTGTTCAAAATGGTGTGGTTCCTGGCATAAGGCAAGACAAAAGACATTTAGATCGATGGAATAGGATGAGAGTTTGAAAAAGAAAGTCTTGGATCTGTGGTCAGTTTATTTTAGCCATGGGTGCCAAAAGTATTCAGTGGGGAAAAAATTACCTTCTGGGCAAATGATGCTGGAACTATATGGAAAAAAAAAAAAAGAAGAAGAAGAAGAATTTGGACCACCTCCTTACACCAAATGCAAAAATTAACCCAGACTAGATTAAAGACCAAAATACAACAAAGCTCTTAGAAGAGAACATAGGGATAAATCTTCATGGCCCAAGATCTGGCAATGCTTTTTAAGATTAAACAAAAAAGCATAAGCAACAGAAAAGCTATATTAGACTTTCTCAAAATTAAAGCTTTGTGCTTCAGAGGACATCCTAAAGAAAACAACAAGAAACCCCCAGAAGGCAGGAAATATTGGCAAATCATTTATCTGACAAAGAACGGTGGCTAGAATACATGAAGAACTCTCGTAACTCAAAAACAAAAAGACAAATATTCTTATTTTTAGAAATGGATAAAGGACTCTGAATTGACATTTCTTCCGAAAGACCAGATGCACGAGTGGTCAGGAAGCCCGCGAGGAGACGCCCCGCGTCACTAGTCACAGGCAAGGCTAGTGCACAGCCCGTCGGAACTGCGCTTCCCGCACACCAAGCGGCCTCAGCAACAGGCCAGAGAAGAAGAAGCGCTCACGCAGAGAGAGGCACGGGCTGTGCTCACACCCAGGGAGGGAACGGGCAGCGGCACACTCGCTCTGTGAGTTTCTTAAAACGTGAGACCCGGAGTTACCCCGACTCCGCCTTCCTCGGCCACGCGTCTCCCCAGGAGAAGTGAGCCCCCGCGCACAGACCCTCCGCCAACGCTCGCGTCCGCCGTCGCGAGCAAGACGCCGGCGCAGCAGCCAGTCAAGAACGCCCACGCTCGGGATGGCGTCGTTTATGTAAAACGGCCAAGTCCATGGGGGCAGGAGGCCGGCGAGGGGTCGTCTAGGGCATAAGGGGATGGAACAGGGGCCTGGGACACGGCATTTAAAGGGGGATGGGTTTTGTTTTGGGGGCGACGAGAGATGGTTCTGCAGCTGCGGTAGTTGACAGCTCTGGGAATGCGGTGACGCCCTGCAATGGGACACTTCAAGTGGCTGGATTGTATGGGACATGAATGACACTCTAACAGAGCGGTTGCCGAGGAGACCATGGGAAGAAACGCTTAGGATCGAGGCTACGACAAACAGTCCCTAGACTTGACAGCAAAATACAACACACGTACAGGGTACCCCGGGCTTCCCTGAGATTAAAATATTCGCTCTGCGGAGGACCTGGTGAGGAGGAGGACGAGGACGACCCCAGACTGGGGAAGGACAGGTACAGATGGCATTCCTGGCTTAGGACTAGTATTTAGAGTAAGTACCGATGTCTCACAACTCAAGAGTTAGAAATAGTCCAAGGGGAAAGTGGGCAGACGACCGGGACATTTCGGCGACGAGGAGATATGGGGCTGACATGCTCGGCGTCCCCAGCCGGCAGGAGGACACGAACTCCAAGCGATGACATACAGCTGCCCACCTATGAGAACAGGCCAGAAGAGAGCTGGCGTCCACACCAGACGCTGCAGGGGCCCAGAGAAACGGGGTCCCCCCTACACGGCAGGAGGGGATGGGAAGTCAGTACAGCCACGTGGGAGAAGGGCTTTGCCCTTTCCAGAGGACACACTCAGCGAGTACACCCCGGGGCCTTACCCCGGAGAAACGAACTCACGTCCGCACAAAACCCATCCGGGGGGGTTCTTGCCAAATTTATCTGGGGCCGCTGTCATAAATGATCACAAACCCAGTGGCTTAAGATGACACGAGGTGATTTTTTCGCAGTTCCGAAGACGTGTTCCAGACGTCGGAAACGGACGTCCCGGGCAGGTGTGATTCCTTGCGGAGGCTCTCAGGAGAGAGGGCTCTGTCTCCCTGCTTCGCTTTCCTCTAGGAGCTGCCTGTGTTCCGAGCTGGTGGCCCTTCCTCTCGCCCACACCGCATCTTCCCCCTCTGCTTTCCGGTGATACGTCACTGTCCTCTCCTGTCGTCCAATCCCCCCTCCGCCTCCCTCCTGCAAGGATATTTATGCCGACGCTGCCAGCCCTGGGATAATCAAGGACCACCCCCTCACCTCAATATCCTTAATTTAAGTATGTACACAGCGTCTCCTCTGCCCTGTGGGACAACAGTGACCATTCCAGGACTCAGGACCTCTGAGCTTTGGGGGCTGCTAGTCAGCCTATCAGGACTTGTGAGAGGTGCACAATGGGAACCCCCAACTGTCCTTCAGCGGGCGAGCAGTTAAACCAACGGGTGTGTCCACGCCCCAGAGTGCCGCCGGCGACACAAATGAACGAGTGACAGAAACACCCAGACTGCATGAATCTTGAGGGTCACGCTACATCGGAAGAGCCAAGTCCAAACAGTCAGGTGCTGTGTGGTCCCTACATACACCGATCTCGAAATGACAACATCATGGGAGTGGAGAGCGGGGGAGGGGTGTCGAGGGATTAAGGGGGGACAGGAGCGGAAGAGAAGTCAGTGTGGCTATGAAGAGGCCACACCAGAGGCCTGACACAGGACGGCCCGATTCTCAGCTGTCTCAGCGTCACTGTCCTGGTTGTGCTATGGACTCTGCTTTCCAGTGACGGGACCCCCAGGGCCACCTTGTAAAGGGCGCGTGGGGTCTCTCCGCGCTTTCTCTTATGGTTGCATCAGAATGTCTAAAAATACAAAGTTTAGTGTTTAAAAATGGGCCAAAGATCCAAACAGACATTTCACCCAAGAAGATACGTAACCGGCCAATGAGCCCGTGAAAAATTTCCGACATCACTGGCCACTAGGGAAGCTCGAACCAAAGCCGCAGGAGATACCCACGTGGCGAGAATAAAGACGACAGACGGGAAACCGTCGGAAGGTTCGGGGTAAACAGAAACCCTCACCGACTGCTGCTGGGAAGGTAAAAGGGTACGTCCGTCTCGGAGAGCCGCCGGGCATTTCGGCAAGAAAGAGGCCCCCTTGGAGCCGTCCCGTGGCTAGACATCTCCGCAGGGTGGAGGGGAGCGCGCACACAGCTCGGAACCGCGTTCCCCGCAGGCGAAACAATGTGAAAAAGTCCCTCAGCTGGGGGTGGGTGAGCAAAAGACACGGCTGTCCGCACAACAGATACTTCCCAGCAATAGAAAGGAATGAAATATTTTGTGGTCCCATAATTTGGAGGAGCCTCAAAAGCATGTCGAAATCCACTGGGAAAACAAACATTACATTTTCTACGACGGTCCAGAGCAGGGACATCCATGGTCTGCTGTGACCATAGGAGGGGTGGCTGGGGCCCGGCGTGGGGACAGGAGTGGACCCCGCATGGGCGCGGCGGGTCTTACGGTGGGGTGGGGGGGTGTCCCCAACCTAGATCGTGGTGACGACTGCACAAGTCAGTAAATTTCCTGGAGTCACACTGAAAATGGGAGAATTTTATGGTATGTAAGTTATACCTCCATGACGTGGTGTTTTGAAAAACAAGTAAAAAAAAAAAAATGAAGGCAAAGAACTAATTTTCAAACGAGTGACAGAAACACACTGAAAGGAGAGAGAAGCACGAGAGGGAGAGCGGGAAAAGAAAACCACTATCCCAAGCACTTTGAGGCCATAGTACTTGATTAATCGACTTTAATCTGGACAGAGTGGGAGCAGGCGGAGAATTACGAACAAGCCAGCAGGTGTGACTTGGCAACGGTGAGTGCAAAGCGACTAACCAGACAGGTCAGCTGCTTCCAGTCGGGAGTCTGAGTGCTGCTGGGGCCCGGAGGCAGCGTCTCACCCGGGACGGGGGAGGCTCCCAGGTAAGGGACACCCAGTGCAGACAGAGGAGCAGGAGGGACACGGGCACGGGTTCCAGATGTCCCCTGCGCATGTCTGGGTGCGTTTGCGTATGTGTAGGTGTATCCATTCCTGTGCGTTTCCTTAGCTCTGTGCACAGAAGGGACGAGAAGAGAAAACGCCGAGTAGCAACAGGCACACCCAGGGCCCAGAGTTTGGTTTCCAATAATTTCACACCCCCCCCCCACCCGTTAAAGAGAACCAGAGCTCCCTGGAAAACTGGCGGTCTCTGGCGCTGGAGCAGAGTGCGTAGGAAATGAGCCTGAATCTTGCTTTACCAGAACGTAAAGAAATGCTAAAGAACAAACACTCAAAAATAATGAAATAAATTAAAAATGTGAGCATGTCACAAGGGCACAGAGGCCAGCTTGAAAGGGTTTCCAGCGGTCAGATCTGGGACACTCTGAGTAGCGACATAATTCAGGACGGTAAGAAGTAGCCTACAAAAATCCACGAGCCCATGCATATAGATAATAAGTCAAAAGAAGTAAATAAACGGGGGAGAAGGAAAGTTTTTCCCACAGGACAAAGTTGAGATGTTTTGCCTCGGAATACCATTCTCACTGGACAGATTTTAGTACGTCGGTGGCAGAGGGCTAGGGCTGGAGAAGCCGCGTTTTGCAATCAGCCTCATAAACATCGGTTCCAGGAAAGCTCTAAATCCAGGAGACATTTGTTCATAAGCAACAGGATATGTTCACGGCTTTAGATTACGTCCCCCAGTTGCTTATCAGCGGCAAAGCAGCACAGAATGACTCTTTGATGGGTGATTAAAGCTGCATCACCAGTGAGGGCTGGAAAGCAACACGGGCCTCGGGGTGGGTCCCCCCGAGAAGGACACGCCGTCACTGACAGGACATTCCAGCTGGGAAGGCACAAGCCAGACCCAACCAGAAGGAAACGTGCAGCGACCCCCCCCCCCCAAATGGCAGGGCTGTCACCCCCAGAAACTTGAATGTCATGAGAGGCAGAGACCGGGCATGCTCCAGAGTAGAGAGGCCCAGAGAGCTGGCCCCCACCCCGGACCCCCAGACTGGACGCTGGTCCGGAGGGGGACGTATGTGAAAGGCTCGGCCACAGCCGCCAGCAGCACTGGGACACGGACGGTCAGGAGGGGAAAGGACGGGACCCACGTCTGCGGGCGGAGGCTGGGAAGTGTGCCATCGCTTTAAGACGGGGTCCCTTTACCTTGAGGAACCACCTGGCAGAAGGGTTGGGGCAAAGGTCCGGGGGGCATGTGGCTCATGAGGCAAGGGCTCAGCCACCAGCCACGTGGTTGTCCACGTTGGCAGGGGGCCTTGCGGTAAGGGGCGAGGTGCTACTATGACCCGTGGGCAGACGGCGGACGGAGGAGCGTGTGGACGGTTTCGACCTCGCTCGTGTTCTTGCTGTCGTCCTGCAGTTCAAAATCACGCCCAAGTAAACGGGTTAAAAGGGCCCAAATCTCCAAGAGCTCCAAGGTGTCCCTTCAGCCTAGCAGTCTTAAACTGGGAGCAGTACCCCCCCCCCCCCCCAAGGGACACTCGGCACGATCTAGGGACGTCCTGCTCGTCGGAACACCACGGCAGTGCTGCTAGGCCCTACCAGAGGCCAGGATGCTGCCCGCCATCCCGTGGCGCCCACGGCAGCCCCACCGCAAAGTCTGATGTGGCCCCAGATGTCAGCTGGGCTGCTGGGGAGGAGCCCCCCTTCCCTCCTCTGGCCAGAGAGAATGCTGCCCTGCTGCGGACGGCGAGAGGGGTGCCAGGGAGGGGAGGCCCCTGCAGCAGGGCAACGCCAAGCAGCCCCCACTGACGTCCATCCCGCACTCATCCCAGGGGTATGGGCTGAGCGGGTCCCTGAGACTCAGAGTTCCGAGCACCCCGGCCCAGCACCCGTGCAGGTGACCTTTGGAGAAGGAGGGTCTGGTGAGGCCGTTAGTGCGGTTCCCACTCGCTACAGCTGGTGTCTCTATGGAAGCAGGAAATCTGGACGAGGGAGGGAGAGGGATGGCAGGGCTGCACAGACCCCAGGGAAGGGCTCTGTGAGTAGAGGCGAGGAGGTGGCCTTCCGCCAGCCCGGGACCAAGTAGCCCAGGCCATGCCTCGATCTGGTCTTTCCGTCTCTGGGACAGCGACGGAAACTTCTATGGCTTAAGCCACGCGGTCGGTAGTATGCTGTTACGTAGCCTCTAGCAAACTCGGGCATCCCAGCCACGAGGACAAAGAAATAAGAGGACTCGGATGTGGGGTTCGGGGGAGGTTTCTGGAAGACTGGCCCAGCCCGAAGCAACAGAGATCCCTGGCATGGGGAAAGGCTGTGGCTCATGCCCACTGTGGGGGACGAAGGAGAGACCGGTATCTCAGGACGGACTGCCCCGGCGGCCTGGAAGGCCATCGCAGTGTGTGCACTGAAGGGGAAAGACAGGAAAGCAGATGTGACCGGAGGCCACGTGCCGGGACATCAGCAAGCAGCCCCTGCTCCAGCCGGAGCACGGGGACAACCAGAGCAAACCCCAGACAACTCACGGGGGTCCCAGAGGCGAAGGGCACCAAGCAAACAAGGACCAAAGATCTCACCAAAGCCTCCACATCACAGCCAGCCCCAGAGCTGTATAAAACAAGACAATTTCAAGAAGCCATGACAGATCAGCCCTGTAGAGAGGGGGCTGTTTGGCAGTGGAGGAGGGCCAGAGGGCCCAGGAAGCCAGCGACACACAGCCCAGGGCGGGCACTCCCATGTTCTAACTCGCTTGGTCGACCCCACGATCCGGGGTGCAGCCCTGCTAGGATGGCCATTTCGCAAGTCCGGAAACCCAGGCCCAGAGAAAGCGGTGGCTTGCTTAGGGTCACACGGCAGAGAAGGCCAGAGCTCCCAGCCGTGAGGTGGTGCTCAGGAGGACCCTACGGGTCTGACCCTCAACTTCTAAAGACAAAATTGCAAAGAAGAAGGATTTAATTTTCCTGTTCCCCAATGTGGCAGGATGTGGTGTCAGATTTAAAAACAGTAGTAACCAAAGCCAGGAAAGGTGGGACGGGGCTGAATGATGGCACAGATGTGTACCCGCGCGTGTGTGTGTGTGTGCGCGTGCGTGCGTGAGCAAGCTCTGTCGCAATGTAGGTTTTATCTGTGTATACAAATGAAAGTCTGTGTTTTGCAGATAGAGAATGTATCTTAACTTAGGCCTGCAGACCATTTACAAAAGCAATGCTTTCATGTTTGTACTTGGACACAGAGAAAATCTTTACTGGAAAAACGCGTCTATTTCAAAGGCCATATCTTCTCCCTATAAGCCTGTTAAATTAGGAACTGGAACAGAGATTTTAAAAAAATGTTCTGCTTAAAAAGTGAGAAAACATTTCTTCAGATGAAAGATAAAGTCAAAACATAAACACGATCAAGAAAGCAAAGACAGGAACATGCTTCCCGGCGAGATGGGCAGTGCGGCCAGCCCTGCCGGCAGGAGCACGTCCGACGTCGGCCGCACCGGTGTGCACACTTCGAGGCAGCCCACTGCCATCCTTCGTTACGCTTTTGTCTAAAAAAAGTGAATTAATCCAAGAAAGGGAATGAATCAATGTAAAAGCCCAGGTTGGGAAAACAGAAAGCAAAAGAGCAAAAAGGTAGTTTTTGGATAACAAACTCTGTAATAACGTAAGATAAACCTGACCACCCACTCATGAGAAGTGGGGGGTGGGCAGCAGAACCGTAAGAGCCGAAACAGTGCACGCTGCCCTGGGCGGAAGAATGGAAGGCACTAGAAATAACTGTTGCTCCCAGTGGCAACATAATTGCCACCTTCGAAGATTAAATAGCAATGAATATACCTCTGAGAGAGGCAGCACGTTGATTTGGAACAAATTAGCATAAAACAGACTAAAAGGAGATTAAAGATCTCCTTAAACACACACACCAGCCCAGATGGTTTTCCAACTTTGCTGCGCTTTCGCGCCTCAGAGAAGGTGGATCCCAGGCCATCCCGGGGCGCAGGGAGAGGTCGGCGGAGCTCCCCTCCCTCCAACCCTGTATCCGCACACACCTGCGGGCCGGTGTCCTCCTCTTGCAAGCCCGAGGTGCAGGCCGCTGGGGATGCCACCTTCCCTCAGCACAGAGGGGACCCTCTTGCGGGGTCAGTGGCTATTGGGTGCGCAGACGACACCCCCCGGGAGCTGAGCTCCACTTGGGGACGCTGGTGGTTTGCCATCTTTTGCTGTTTAGAAACTGCAGGAATCAGTCCCCAACCCACGGGTCATTTTGGGGGGGGGTGTCCTGAGCTTTCACGCAAACCGCCCTCCGCGCCTCCAAAGCGGCGGCCCCCACACATCCTCCCGGCGTCCACGGCTGGGCTGAGGCTTCCCAAGCTCACCGGCCCACGGGCCACCAGCCGCCAGAGAAGTCAAGCCCCCAAAGCTTTAGTTGACCTCCCCGTGATCGCGACGGAGGCTGCCGGCACCTGGTCCTCTGTCCAAAGCTCAGTATCTTCTTTCTCGAATTGTGCTTCTCTCTTCTATCCTTCTGTCCTCAGGACGTACAGGTTCCCCGCCTGACGAAATTAGCCTGATGTGTATGAATGAGCCTGATGTGTGGGACCATCGTCCCCAGGTTATCATTAAAAAAAAAATGACTCGGGGGGCGCCTGGGTGGCTCAGTGGGTTAAAGCCTCTGCCTTCAACTCAGGTCATGATCCCAGGGTCCTGGGATCGAGCCCCGCATCGGGCTCTCTGGGCAGCGGGGAGCCTGCTTCCCTCTGTCTCTCTCTCTCTCTCTCTGCCTGCCACTCTGCCTGCTTGTGATCTCTGTCTGTCAAATAAATAAATAAAATCTTTAAAAAAAAATGACTCGGGGTATTTTTTGCTGTGCAAAATATCTTTATTTTTTTTTTTTTTTTTCATCGGGGCATCATAGACACACAACACACTGCCCGTGATTAAAGTGAACAATGTTGGTGATTTTGGACACGGGAAACTGTCGGCACCGTCAGGATCACGAGCATCCCCGTCACACCCCCCCCCCCGGGTCTCTCTGTGGCCTTCTGGGCTCCCCCCAACCCGCCCCCCGCCCCCATGCATCCCAGGACAGCGCTCGGCCTGCCCTTGCTCTAGAGCAGTCTGCGATTCCTCGAGTTTCATACAGACAGGATAAGGCACTCTGAGCTCGTTCCCCTTCTCCTTCACGTCCTTCCTTCCTTCTCCTTGTCTGGCTTCCTCCACTCAGCGTAATTGTTCTGCCATTTATCCAAAGCCGTTGTGTGCGCTCATGGCTCATTCTCAGTCAGTTCCGAGTGGTGCTGTATCATCCCGCGGGGACACCCGGCACCCCACGACCGCCACCCAAGCCAATGGCAGACGCTCCACCAGCTGAGGCACCCGGGGGCCCCTCACTGTGATTTTAAATTGCATCTTCCTAATCACGAGCGATATCAAATATATTCTCTGGTGCTTATCCATTTCTCTCTCTTTTAACAATTTTGTTTACTTATTTGAGAGAGCAAAAAAGAGAGCACGAGAGGGGATAGGGTGGGGGAAAGGCAGAGGGAGTAGCGGGCTTCCCGCTGAGCGGGGAGCCTGATACGAGGCTGGATCCCAGGACCCCGGGATCATGACCAGAGCCCAGGGCAGACGCTTCACTGACTGAGCCCTCCAGGCACCCCTGTTTCTCTTCTTTGATGAGTGTCTGTTTAAACCATTTGCCTGTTTTTGTTTTTGTCTTATTACTCAGCCATAAGCGTCCCTCTCATATTCTGGACACAAATCCTTTATCAGATGGCTGATTTGGAAATATTTTCTCCCTGTCTGGGCTTTATCTTTTTATCCTCTTAATACCGTCTTTCAAAGAGAGGTTTTTAATTCTGAAAAGTCCAAACGGTTGGTTCTTATCAGGGCTCATGCTGCCAGGGTCGTGTTCGACAAGCTCAGCACTCTGCCACGGAGACTGTCTCCCGCGTCGGCTTCTGTAACTCTCAGGCTTCTATTTCTGTGATAAACTTCGAGTTGATTCTTGGATATGTGGCGAGATGTAGCTCCAAGCTCACCACTGGACAGTGCTCATTTTCAAACGTTGTTTTGGAACTTCAGGGTCATTTCCATGCAAATTTCAGACCCGGCTCATTAGTTTCCACAAAACGCCCGTGGGGTTCTGCTGCCTGTTGCACTGAGTTCAGAGATGAGTATGGCTGGTGACCCAGCAGCGCGGCGCAGCTCTCCCCGGCCCCAGGGATTCTGTGACTTCTCCTGGCAACGTTTTACGGGTCTCCAGGGCTCGGCGCTCGCATCTTCCGTCAGACTGCCCTCTGAGTATTTCGTGTAGTTAACGTTGGAGTAAGTGGCCTTTTAAAAAACAATTTTAGAGAGAGCGAGCATGAGCGGAGGGGGAGGGGCAGAGGGAGAGGCAGGCTCCCCGCTAAGCAGGAGCCTGATGCGGAGCTCGATCCCAGGACCCCGGGATCACGACCCGAGCCGAAGGCAGAGGCTCCACCCGCTGAGCCCCCGGGGCGCCCGCTTCAGATTATTTGCCAGCAGAACGCCACGGTAGAACTGATGCTTGCGTGTGACCTGCCTCTGCTCACGCACTCACTCCATGGTCATCTTGCCCACGCACCAGGGTTCCACACTGAGAACTGTGCCACCCGCACACAGAGAGGGCTTCACCTCTTCTTTTCCACCCCGGACGTCGGCGATGTCTTTTTCTTGACCGTTCCACCGGCTAGAACCTCCCGGTTCATGTGGACCGGGGGTGACAAGAGCTGTGTGCCCTTGTCCTTGTCATGCCCTCAGTCTCGGGGGAAAGCATCCCGTCTTGGGGCAGCGTCCTAGCTGGAGTTATGTGTTGACAGTCGTACACACGGAGCGAGCTCCTTTGTGCTTTCTCTCTGCGGGGAGCTCTCGTAACGGAAGGCTGACCCGGACCCCGCTGCGGGCGCCAGGAGGGGGCCCAGGTGAGACAGACCTGGGTCACAGAACCCCTGCTCTGGTCCCCTGCAGCCAGGGCTGGGCTTCATCCTCGGGGTCCCCAGGGATAGTCCCCAGAGTAAGTGGGGGGCACGTTACAGACACACTCCTGGCTCCCTGCAGGCCCTGTGACTCAGAATCTCCAGGGACAGCCTCTGAAATTCTCCTGCTGGTTCGAGGGGGCCCCAGGGGGGTTCCAGCCTGGAGCGTCATGGCCCGGCGCTCTGCCAGCAGGGAGCTCCTGGCTTCCCCTGCCAGGGACACTCTCTCTGTCCCCAAGACGAGGACTTCTGTTTCCAGCCAGAAACTAATGCCATCAAAACCCTCTCTCTACAAACTCCCCAACAAAGCTCACTGAAGTGACAAACGCCTTCTACGGGCTCGGCTGGGGTCCCCCAGGGCCCCAGTAGCCACAGCGCTGACCCCGCACGCTGGCAGTCCCGGGCGTCCCCTCACCGGGGGAGCTGCGGTGCGCCCCGGAGGAAGAGCCGGGCCTGCGACCAGCACGAGGCAGGAGTGGGGGACAGAGACGCTGGACGAACGGCAGCGAGCAGACTCGAGCCACAGAAACAAGGAAGTGGAAACCAACCCACCAAGCCAGGTGCGGCGAACGCAGAGAAGAGAGAAAGCCAGTTTGCGGCGGTCCCTGCTCGTGGAGCACGAATGAAGGGTCAGCTCTCGCCACGTGGGGACGGGCGGGTTCTCATGGGGCAGCGGGCCCGGGTTTGCAGCGCGTGGGCATCCAGGAATCCCCGCCCCATAGACATCTGGAGGGGCTCACGGGGCTACCCCGTCCAGGGTACCATGTCTCCAGAGCAATGTCCCCTCAAGAGGACACAAGGGAGCCCTCACTAGAGACCCCCACAGACCACAGGGAACGAGCCACTGTGGGAACGCTGCAGAAGCCACCGCTGACAGAGACAGACCCTCCGAGGACGGTGGACAGTGACGTCGTGGCATGGATGGCGACATCTTGAAGCACATGAGGACATCATGACATGGAGAAGGATGCCGTGACCAGGATGACGGCCTGTGATGTAGATTATGACATCATGGCATAGGTGACGACGTCGTAGCACGGATGATGACGTTATGACAGAGGTGATGACATAAGCACATTCAAGTGACGGATTGACGCGACGTTGTGTGCTCCGAGGGAGATGCCAGCTGCAAGGACTAAGTAAGCCCTCACACGAGGGCGCCCCGGCGTGGAGGATGGGAGCTCCCGGGACTGGAAACTTCGGCAGGGACTACCAGTGGGTCAGACACATCAGAACAGCCAGCAACCCGGAAAGAAGCCACCGAGGGGGTGGCCGGGAGACAGAGCAGGAAAATACGAGGGACAGCTGAGGCGGACAGGCTGAGATGGCTGAGCCGACGTTCCCAGGGCCGATCGGAGCCATGAGGGCAGCGACCCTTGCTGCTTATGTGCACACCGTGGGAAAGACACGAACCCTCAGATTCAGGCATCACAGCGGATGGCGGGATGGAGAGAGCTTGCCGCACCCGCCTGGGCTCCACTGTGGAGACACGACCTAGCACCAGAGTTCCAGGGGGTGACAGTGGCACTAAGGAGCTGGACAGCACCCAGAGGACCCCGTGGCGTCCGTACCTCAGCCCACGACCTCTTCCCCAACAGACCACCACCCAACGGCAGAGGCAAAATAGGACAATTTCAGACAAATGAAAACTGAGCTGACCATCCAGACCTCCCTGAAGGAACCACTGAAAGCCCTTCAGGAAGAAGGACATTAAACCCCAAGTCCAAAGCAGAAACCCAGCAAACCTGCCAGCGAGCACGAGCTGGGGTCGACGGCACACAAGCGACCAACACAGAGAATTTTAAAAGGCGAAACACAAACACGGAGGACGGCAGCATGGGTCGGGGCGCAGGGTGGGACCTGGGGTGGAGGCCCGTAGACGGCAGCAGGCAGGGCACTATCTGACCCTTGCTGCCCAGAGGGCAGTGTGAGAGGGGAGGCCTGGCATGTGCGGCCAGGGGCACTGTGCCGGCTGCCGACGGCGCGCCACAAATTAGGCTCTTCTGGAAATGACCTGCGAGCAGAAGCAGACTCCTGACCGCCACGGGCCAGGCTCTGCATCAGCGCCTCCCCAGCACATCTCCCTGGACCAGCTCACCTCTGCCGAGTGTGCGATGGAAGGGGAGGCTTCCCTTTCCCCAGTACCCCCTGAGTCTCCACTCTGCTCTGCCCTTGGGAGTCACACCCACGCTGCCCGGGGCTGCAGGCCCCCTCCCACTGGCTTTGGTTCCTCTGACCCCCAGCCCCTCAGGGACCATGGCACTGCTGGTGCTGGCCTGGCCCACTGGCTTGTCCTGTCCACTCCCCATCCATGCCATCCTGGGTGGGCCTTGGAGAACTCAAACCTGGCCATGACCACTAGTGCTCTGAGGACTTTGGGGACCAGCCCGTCCGGCATCTGCAGGCTCTGGGGCCCAGCTCCAGTCTTGGAAGGGAGGATCATGGCCACACCCGCACGCCAGGAGCCCATGCAGGCCTCTCCACGGGGAAGGCGGGCTCGCTCCCAGGGTGCAGGAGGAAAGCACGCGGCATGCCCAGGCTGGCGACCACACGGAGCCACGGGGGCATGGCTACCCCCTCCCCCATCCACCACTGCTCCTTCCCTCCCTCCCAGACAGCTCGACCCAGCACTGATGCCACCTCTTCCAAGAAGCCTTTGAGCCAGAGCAGGCTGGGCCCGGCACTTGTCCCCCCGACGCCCACAGGCTCAGCGCCCTCGCTGGGGCCCTTCCTCCTCCCCAGATGCCAAGGAGGCCCTGATGCCCCTCAATCCCGGGGCGTCCCCCTGGCCTTGCACGGGGTGGGCTCTGGACCACAGACCCTGGTGAGCAGGACGGTGTGAGCAGCCAGGGGTGGGAGGGCTGGAACTTGTATAAGGATGGGAGCCCGGAGGGCAGGGCTCCTGCTGTCCACACTGCCTGCCGCCACCACAGTTCCTCCTGCGGCCAGTTAGGGCCCTTGCCACGAACACGGAAGACCTGCTCAGGAACGACAGGGGTGTGGACCAGGCTCTGGAGGCCATGAATGTGGATGGACTGCCCTTCCCAGGACCCTAGGTCTCACAGGACAGAAGCCCAGAGACTCCATGGGCTCAAGAAACCGCAGAAGTGGGGAGCTGTGTGCAGGCCAGAGCCGGGAAGGGGAGGGCGCCTGCCCCCCATGCCCCTCGGCACACCCACATCGTGCACGTGGCGAGGCTCGGGTGCAAGGCGTGGCTCTGGCCGGGGCGGGGTAGGATTTAGCCCGGCTGCTCGCGCCCTGCTGCGCTGGGACCGGGGCTAGGGCCCTTCCCGGTGACGGCATCTGCCCGGGATGAGGCCCCCTGTCCCCCACCAGGGCTCTGGTGAGCCTCAGCCACCACCCCCAGGCTGGGGGCTGCACAGGGCCCCCGGGGGCCAGGCCAACAGCTCAGGCTCTGGCAACGCCGTGGCTCGGGCTGGGCTGACTTATGGTGTCGGCGGGAAAGCAAAACTCCTCCGTGCAAAAGCATTCCACAAAGGGAGCCTGGCTTCCCCGCTCTCGTGCCTCATTACCATTCTGCAGGCGTCCTGGGCACTTCATACCAGCAAACAGTCTGAATGCGGAGCCCCACATTCAGCAAACAGCAGAGATGCTGCTCCCCACGCCCGACCTGCCCATTAGCATTTGCGCACAGCCCCCATCTGCACTGCGACAATGGTCCTGCCCCTGGATCCGGAGTTGGGGGGGCCCGGGCATTTGTTGGCACAATTGTCCCTTGTGCCCACTCCGGGGGGCGGGCAGGGAGCGCATCCCGGGGGCTCACCAGCGAAGTGGCCAGATTCAGGCCAGAGCGGAATCCCGACTGCATGGGATGGGGCTGCGGTGGCCCAGTGCCCAGCAGGGTGGGCGCCCTGGCCCGGTCCACAGGCAGCCCTGAGGCGCAGGGAGTGGCCATGGCCCCTTTCCGGAGCGCTTTCCGCCCTGCTGCCAGGGGACTGGGACCCCACGCAGGGGGATGCATGAGGGGGTCGCCGCCTGAGAACCCAGCACTTGGCGGGCCGGGCGCCCGTCAGCCCAAAGCCTCAGGACCAATATGAGCTTGTCCCTCTCTGCCACAGTCAAGACTATGACTCTGTCCTTACAGCGGCTGGTAAGCTGGCATGTTCCGCTGGGGGCCAGGAAGAGGTCCCAGAAGGGAGAGATGGACACAGAAATGCCCGAAAAGCAAAGACATGCGGTGTTGAGGAAGGGGACGAGGGTGGGTGCACAGAGTGGGCTCTGGAGGTCCCGTCCCCGCTCCACCGGGAATGGGGGATCAACACGCCTGGGCCTCTTCCATCCTGCCAGCCTCGGGGCGCCAGCTACACATCACGACTGAGGCAGGGCTGGCCCCTCCAGCCCAGCGCGTGGAACAGAGCAAGAGGAACGGTCTCTCCAGGGTGGGGTCCCGCCTCCTCAGAAGGACTTGCCTTTGAGCTGGGGGGTGGGGGGCAGGGTGTCACGGGGCAGACGCCAGGTCCACAGGAGCCGAGTGCCCGTCCCCATCCCCACGCCGCCACCCAGGGTGAAGGCTTCTCACCAGAGTTGTCACAGCTGTCCACAGAGAAGTGGTCTGGCTTCCGGTCCTCTGAGACGGGCTCGCACGTGATGTGGGGGACCGTGAGCACCTTCTCTCCGGGATTCAGCCCATTGTCCTTGTCCAGTTTGAACTTCTTTCTCTTCACCTAAAACGACAAGCAATAAGTCAACGGTTCCTGGGCGTCCGCTGGCCCCAGAACCCCTTGGCAGTCCCCGCTGGGCACCGGCCAGAGAGCCAGGCCTCAGGGCCAAGCACTGGCTGGCTTGTATGCAGACGGGGGGGCCACGGCCCTGCGGAGAGGCTGGGGTCCTGCGGGGGGCCGGGGCCGAGGGGCAGGTGGCCGGAAGCCGGCAAACAGGTAAACGACCCAGAGTGCACAGGCGCACATGCCAGCAGGCCGCCAGGAACGGCGGCGTGTGCCAGGGTGGCCGGCAGGTGGGCCGGGGCCGGCAGAGCTGCTCTGAGGGGTCAATGGTGAGGAGATGGGGACTTGGAGGGTGCAGGGGCTCTGGGGACAGCTGGGCATCCCCACCAGGTGTGGGCAGGGACACCTCGTTCACCACAGCAGACAACCACAAATGACATCCTTGCCCGAGGCCTGCCCAGCCCCCCTGCACCACGACCTCAGGCCTCTTCCCCGAGCTGGGATGCCACCTCCTTCCCGACCGACACCCACCATGCCCCGCAGACAAAGTCTGACACCAGGGCCCTCTCGAGAGCCTTCTCTGCCACCACAGACCAGATCCCGGCCCGCCCTCCGCCCTGGGGCTCCTTCTCGCCCCCCCCCCCCACAGCCCCAGCCTTGTAGCCCCCATCCCACACATCCCTGGGGCCAGGGGGACCCCGGCATGGCAGCACCCGGTCATGCTCCCCAACCCCCACCCCGGGCCCGGAGCGGTGGGGCTCCTCTAACAGAGCTCAGCTGAACCCAGGGTCAAAGCCTGGCTGGGAGCTGTGGCCCCAAGGCCTCCCGGCCCGCTAGCGAGGGATGCCGTCTGGGGGGCAGGCAGGGGCTGTTACCATGACAGACTTCTTGGGCTTGGGGCTGGGGGACAGCAGAGCATGGCTGCGAGCCGGCTTGCGGACGTAGACCTTCCAGGTGCAGGACTCGGGGTTCTCGGCCGCGTAGCACCTCCACGCTGTCTGGATCAGTAGGAGGGAGAAGCGGTCAGCGGCCCAACCGCCTGACGGCCTCCAGTGGGAGCTGCCGGCACCCCAGCCTGCAGGCCAGCCCCCCACTTCCCAGGGCCTCATGCGCTGCCTGGGACTCACAGCTTGAACGCCACGCAGGTCTTCATCTGTGACCCCAACGCACCTGCCACCCCCTCCCCCAGCCTGATCCCTTCGTAGAGGCAAAGACACCCGCCGGCTGCCTCTCCTTGGGCCACAGCCGGCGGGTGTGCACGGCAGATTCAGGGACGGGCTCAGAAACAGAACACCCGGGCTTGTGGGCACCCGGCAGAAGGGGTGGGGGAGCAAGGCCCCTCCCAGAGGCCCAAATGCGGGGTCCCGGGGCCTGGTGCCATCTGTAGTCATGGGGAGCCTCTGGAGCTGCTGATGAGGATGCCCCTGGGGTCCTTGTACTGACAGTGGGGCTGGCAAGGTCCCAGGCGGCCGTGACACCCCCTACGATGGGGACCTGGGCAGACAGGGCAGCCCTCATGCCACCTATGGGAAAGGCCACACAGGCCTGACCCCTCCGAGGCCCACTTTGCCAAGCGGTGGGCACGCGAACTGCCCACGAGCGTACTGCCCAGGAACTGCGTTCCCACCTCCCCGGGGACGTGCAGGCCCGCAGCCCCTTGAATGCCCTGCCTCAGCGTGGGCTTTGCAGGGGGCTCGCCCCCAAAGTACCAGACTCCACGAGGAATCCACCGCACTCCCCTCCTGCCTGCGGTCTGCCCACAGCGGGCTGGGCTGGTTTTACGGCCTGATTTATGGTCTCCCCGAAAGGAGAAGGCTGTGGGGCCATAAAACCAGGCCTGCGGGGGCCCAGCCCCTCAGCTTTATGGCCCCTGCTATTTCCTTCCCGTCCAGGTCCATGTCCAGGCCCCAGACGGCGGGTTCCGGAAGGGCTTCAGAGGCACGCGGGGAGCCCGGGGCTGAGCTCTGGCTCCCAGGCGGAGCAGTGCCTGATGGCCAGCGTCCCTCACGGGGCCGCACAGGGCACAGGAGACAAGGCCACAGGGGGACCCCAGGGCGTCCCTAGGGGGCATCCAGTCCTGGGCGCAGCTACCCCACTGGGCAGAGGGCCCCACACCCACGGCTGGACACGGATCACGCCTGCGCCCCAGGATCCCCCTCAACTACTCCCCGGGCCGGCCCTGGGCCTGCTCCTCCCGACTCTTCCCTCCCCAGACCCTCTGGGACCTGGTTTTCAGATGGTTTTTGGTCTTTGTTGGCATGAAAAGAACCAGCCATTGTCTGGTGGGTTCCAGGGGCCCTGGTTCACAGGGTGGGGCAGGGCGCTCAGGAGCTCAGGGCCCCTCCTCCTCCCCCGCTGCTCTTAGGCTCTGTCTCTCCAGCCCCCAGGCCTCATCACAGCAGCCCTGGGGCCCCGATCAGCCACTGCAGCCATGCAATCGGCTCACCAGTCCCACCTGCGGTCACAGGGGTGTCCAAGCTCCATGGGGTGCCGTGGACACCCAGAAGGTGCCCATACTGCACAAGCAGAGCCCCGGCCCCCCTGGGGGATGGCCACATGGGGACCCTTCCCTTTTCCCTCCCAGACCTGCTCCAGGGCAGAGCGGGGGTGGGGTGGCCTGGGGCGGGGGGGGGGTGGCCACGGAAGGAGGCTGAGAGGAACAAGACGCCAAAGCTGTCCTCTGTGGCTGGGAGGGGAGAGGCCCATGGAAAGACCCCTGCCTGGGAACTGGTCAGGGTGCACCCCCCCCCCCGGCCCTCCCTGAAAGCATGTGACCCTCTGCAGGATCCTGTAGGGAGGGAGCCGGGCACCCCGCGATCCCGGGCCCACTAGCTGGCGTGGCCCCACAGTCTGCATCTCGACTCCGGAGGGATCCGCTCCGAGCGTCACGGCTGAGAGCAGCTTTGGGATCTCAGAATGGACGCTGAGATCTGGCGGGTGTCGACCCGCCGCCGCGAGGCCGCATGCACCCACGGCGGGTGCTCTTACCTGAATGAGCGAGGCTGCCGCTGGGATCTGCCTGTTGAAGTGCTTCTGTCTCTGCTTCTGCTGCACCTTCAGGGCGAAGCCGGAGCCGAGAATCCCCTGGGAAGCAGCGAGACCGGGGCTCATGTCCACTCGGGCAGCCACTGCCCGGCCCGGCCTGGGGGACACGGCAGGCACCAGGGGCGCAGGGCAGGCGCCTGGTTGCCAGCCTGGGCGGAAGGTAGCCCCGTCTGAGAGGGTCTGCAGCTGCATGCCCGGGACTGCCAATATGATAGACGGGACCAGCTTGGTGGGAAGCGAGCCCCTCGTCTACCGCCGAGACCAATCATACTCATGTGTGCGGCACGTGCACGGAATCCAGACACGTGCCCGTGGGGAGTGACGTGTCACATACGCCCACGCCCTACAGGGACACACAGACACATGTGCCCACACAGGCAACTAGAAGGTGCCACCCTCATGGTCCACAGTTTCTGGGGAGGACGTGGGTCAAGACCCAGCTTGGGCCTCAGCAGACGCACAGATTCTGCCTCCGCCATCGCGGGGCGGCTGCTGCTGGGGCCTCCCCGTGTCCCCTCGGGGTGAATCCACGTCTGCACCCGACTGTCTGCTACCGAAGGCCCCCACTGACCTTTGCCCACACCCACTGCCAAGGACGCTCTGGGGGCAGGAGGGCGGGGGCGCCTCGGTGAGCGGGCCCTGTGCTCGGGGGAGCCCCACTGGGGGAGCGTGCACGGCCCCGCCACACAGCACCTACCGCTGGGAGCGCGAAGAAGGAGATGGCGAACACAGAGAAGCAGGAGGCGATGGTCTTTCCGACCCATGTCTGGGGCACCTTGTCCCCATAGCCGATGGTGGTGACCGTGACCTGTGAGAGGGGCCAGGGGCAAGGGTCAGGCCCGGAAGCTCAGGACACATGACTGTCTGGTCCGAGCCCACCGCTCTGCTGACATGGGGCTCCTGCCCAGAGGACAGCCGATTCTCCCAGAGCCAAGGCCATGCAAGGAATGAGGCCGTGCCCCAGCAGGACTCCCTGGTGCACCACCTGCCCCGGCCCACAGCAGGGCCGCCGCCCAGGAGGCCAGAAGCTCCCACCGAGGCTGGTCCTCCACCAGGAGGACAGGGGTGAGGCGCCATTTCCTGACGTCACCCTGGGCACCAGATGGCTCAGTCCCCCTTCTTCCAAGAGAACCAGATACAGCCCAAGCCCTCTTCTCAGTGGGGGAGCCGACCCTTGGAGGTGGCGGTGGGACCACGGGCACTGCCCCGCCCCAGGCTCCCGTCCCGCTAGCATCTGAGATCGGCTGCCGGCGGCCTCCAGCATGAGCCTGAAAGCGCCATCCCACAGGAATTGAGGGCCCAGCCTGGCTGTGCCCGTCACTCAGCCCCAACGTCCTCGGGCCCATGCCTGCCTGGATGCTGGGCCCTGGGGCCGTCCATGGGCTTTGCTAGCCTGGGCTTTGAGCCTGGCCAGCAGACCAAGGATGCCCGGGTCCCACGTCCTGTGCACCTGTTCACACCCGCAGGCACAGTGGCCCAGAGCATCCACGTGGCTTCCTGCCTTTGGAGGTGAGCCTGGATGGCGCCTGCCCGCCCCACAGTCAGGCGGGTCCTGTTCTGAGCAGCCTGGCTTCTCCCCTCGGGAGCCTCCAGGCCAGGCCAGGCGAGAACAGACTCTGGTAGGCCTGGGAAGGTCTGCACGCAGCCTTCCCTCGATGCCCGGCCCCGAGGAGCCACTGTGGGCAACGGGGGACAGAGAGCCAGGGCAGCCCACAGAACAGACGCCAACGGAAGGTGAGGCCAGACAGGACACGGTGAGGCCTGCGGCAGTGGCTGTCCATCCCAGGACCCTGGTGTATACGCCCCACCGGACGTGGAGTTCAGAGGGTGGGAGAGACCCAGTGGCCACGGCCAGGCAGGGACACCCATGGGACCGCTCACAGCACTGGAGCAGACAGGGGAGGGGGCAGGCGGGACAACAAGCCCATCAGCGGGCAGGTGAGTCTGGGCAAGCGCTCAGCTTCCAGTGCTGGGGGCAGCCAGGGCCGGGCACTGCTGAGCCCACGGCAGCCTAACCACGCATCTGCTTGGGGTCCTGGGACTTCCACAAGGCCACCGACCCTCAGAAACACACATCCAACCCCCCCAACATGGAACACATGGTGCTGCCTATGGCCCTGTCCTGTACAAGGGATACCTGAGCCCGTGGAGGCGGGTGCGGACCCACAAATGTGCCTCCCACGCAGCTGGGGCACCACACGTGCGCGTGCACACACACACACACACACACACACACGCACAGACACACGCACCCGTGCACACCCGACCGCGGCACAGGTGCCTGCAGGGTGGGACCAGACCACCCCCGGGCTGAGGGCCAGCCTGACGACCAGCTGGCAGGTAAGAGGCCCTGGGGAGGCCTGGAGCCCCCTCTCCCACGGCCTGCGCCCCACATGGGAGGCCTGGGCCGCAGCTGCCTGTGCAGAGCACCCAGGCATGCGGAGCGAGGGCAGGTCTGGGGCTGCGAACGGGGGAGGGCGATGTTAGAGCTGTACCTAGCCATTCCAAAAAAGTAAAAATGTTCGTAAAGTCTTTTTATTTATATAAACATAGAACGGGTCTGCTGCCATTTTAATAAATAAACAAGAAAACTTCTTAAAATGGCTCAGGGGTACTTTCCTCCATGCTGAGCGTGGATAGGTACAATCCACATGGACAGAGGCTCTCTGGGGTCCACGGTGACCGCTGAGAGTGCAGAAAGCACCTGAGACCAGTAAGTGTGCGAGCGGCTGCTGGGCAGGGTGAGGCGGGGGCCACCGGTGGGGGGCTCCCACCTCAGGGGCTAGGTTTAAGGACATCCCGAAAACTTAAACATATGACCTTTTAAGTGATCATAATGAATATTAAAAGAAAACCTGATGAGGGGGAAGCAAATGGGGGGCTACAGGCAGGGCCCCCAAGACCATCTCCCTGAGCAGGCCAACCAGCACCCCAAACCCCCCAGCCCTACGACAGCTGGGGTACTAGGGCTCCCTGCGGCGGGCCAGCGGACACCGGGTGTCCAGCCAGGCGTCCCCCACCCTGCAGAGGGCACGTGCCTCTCACACCAGGTCACAGACCCACGTTGTTACCGACGTCCTTTGGCTCTCGGAGGCCCATCCCCCCAGAGCTGCTGCTCTTCCTGAAATCACAGACTCAGGCAGCTCAGGGCGGCCCCTCTCCTGCCACCGCGCTCGCCACTTGCCCCCAGCCAGGGTGGTCCGGGGTGCAGAGCTGCACATCCTGGGCCCAAAGACGTGGGGAGACACAGCACAGCCCCCACGGCCCTCCTCTGGTGGCCGGCCACCAGGCAGCGGCCCAGGCAGACCAGCTCACATGCAAACCCGCAGATGTGTGACACCGGGGACAGGGCCGTGGAGGCAGGCGGGAGGGGAACCGAGCCATCCTCATCCTCTGGAGGCTAGTGCTAGCGTGTGTGCTTGTCTGTGTCTTTGCTCACATTTTGAGGGACAGGAGGTTGAGGGAACTTTCTAGAACCATCCCCTGAGAAGCCAGCCCCGGGTTTTGTGCTCCTCTCTAAAGCAGCCCCTGGAAGGCCAACCTCCAACGAGATGGGAGGCCCAGCCCAGAAACCGGGGCTGCCCTGGGGGGTTGGCCGGCCCATCGGGAGGCGGCGTGGCCATCTGTCCACATGTGGGTGCGACAGCGGCGCTGGTGTAGACACCGAGGGACTCACACCAGTGGTGCATCCACTTGGCAAACTTGGGATGGTGCCATGAGTTAGGGACCAGCTTATGGAGGAGAGACTGAGGCTGACAAGGGCAGGTGCTGTACGCGAGGTCTTATCACTGGTACGTGACTGAGCGGGCACAACCCACTGGTCCATACCGCGACACGGCCAGAGACAGCCGTGCCACCACGGGCCACCAACTTGCCTGGAGGAGGCCTGGAGGACACAAAGGGGGCAGTCAGGGTGGCAGGACGGTCTCGGGCCGTGACTGAAGGGGGCAGGGGTCCCGAGGGTACGCTTGGCCCCGGCCACCATGGAGCTGCCCTGGGGGCCCTGGCCTGGCTGGTGGGAAACAGCCACGAAGGGGACACATGCTGGCACACGGGGGCTGGGGAACCACCCGGCCAGGCGGGCAAACGATGGGTCAAAAGACAGCAAACACCCCAAAAGAAACGGACTTCCTTTCCTTGGGCAGAACAAAGTCCCTGAACACAAACCCGCACAGACCGAAGCCTCTCCTTCCGTGAGTCCACGGTCTCGCTCACAGGGAGCTCCGGCTCCAGCCCCTGCCCCGTGCGCTCATGGGCCCACGCACCGGCTGGGCTCGGACAGGACCTGCAGACGGCACACCATAGACAGGGGGTGGCCAGGACCCCTCTGCCCTTCTCCTGTGCACAGCCCGGAGCCCGGCACAGAGGCTGATGTGTCCACCCTGTAGCAGGGCTCCGGGCCCCAGGTGACTCCGCTTCAGGTCTCAGCTCAGATGTCACTGATTCAGGAAGCCCTCCCTGACTGCCAGGGCCGAGAAGGTCCTCCAGGGACCCTGAAAATCACCTTGTGCAGACCGTGGCTGTAGCTCCGAGAGCAGGAGACGAAGGCGGTCGCCGTGTCGCTGCGCCGGCGCTGGGCAGGACAGCAGCAACGCACCATCACATCTGTGCGTGGAGAAGTAGGCTTTCCTGCCAAGAGCCGGCCTCCCCTGGAGAATCGGACAGTCTAAGGAGAGTCCTCATCTGCGGCCTTCCTGGGCCTGAGGCCCTGGTGAGCCTCACGCCAGCCCGAGGAGGTACTCTGCGGCCTCACCGTTTTACAGATGGGGAAACTGAGGAACGGACTAATCCCATGCTCACTGGCCCCAGGACCAGTTCAACGGTGCCACTGAGTTGACATCCTTGGAAGTGGACGCTGTGGTTTGCCCCCCTCATCTACCCCCCACCCATCCTGAGGCATCCAGGAGCCCCTTCTGTGTGGCTGGCCTTGCCCAGGTCCTCGGGACAGGGATCAGAAACATGAGGCCCTTGGGGTCAGGAGGGGCTGAAACACCTGCTCTGAAAGGGGCTGAAAGTGCTAGAAGTGGGGAGCTGGTCAGGGGCAGAGCGAGATTCTCCAAACCAGAAGGGATCAGGGGTGTGACTAGACCCTGGCAGCCATAAATACTTTAGTGTGAATTAGGCTGCTACAGGTCCAACCCAAGTGTCTGGCTTTGGGGAAGGCCTAGAGAGCTGTGGCTGGCAAGGGCCCCCCATGGTTCACAGCCAGCCTTTGCCACCTCCTCATTGGGTGCCCGGGGCCCCAGGCTTCCCATGTCCTTGCTGATGGGACTTCTCCAGCTTTGGTGGGTGTGGGTACTCGTTTGCTACCGAGTTTACAAACGGGCCTGGAGAGGTGAGGTAACCTGTGCAGGCCACACAGTTGGTGGGTGGCAGAGCTCCTGATCACGGAGTCACCTGGATTCCTGTCTCACAGTGTTCCCTCATGCTGACCACGTCTCTTCCCAAAAGGCTGACCGTGGAACGTTCTTGCCCTCACAGACACGAGCTGAACCCCCACTTCAGGAGAAACGAACCCTGTTTGCTACCTACATGGGGCCTTCCAAGCCACAGAAGAACTCCCTCACACCCCCCAGGTATCAGCCCATGGGCAGGAGGTGCAAGAGGCCCCACTCACCTTGTGGGCTCCTACTCAACCTGCAAAACCCATCGCCAAGGTCCTTTCTCAGGGAAGGAGCCCACAGTCCTTCCCCCACACCCGGTGGTCTACAGGCACAAGCTGGGGTCCTGCAGACTTTGGTTCTCAACCACACAGCACCCGCAGGCTCTGCAGAGAGCTCCAGGCAGAGAAAGCCCCAGAACGGGTGGGGTCTTAGTGCTGGGGTGGGGTCCTGGCTGGCCAACCCTGGGCTCACTGGCCTCAGTTTTTCCAGCTACGGAGGAGGTCCTGACACTGGCCCTGTGTTCTTGGTGGTGCTGACGGGGCTTCCATGTGAATGTCTTGGGGGGTCCTGTCCTCACCCAGGCCCTTACTCAGGCCCCAGGCCCAGCTGACCTCACCCGGCCAGGAGGCAGTCCAGCCCTGGAGGCTGGACCCTTCTGGAACTGCCGGTTGAGGAGAGAGGAAACGGGAATCAGACTCTAAACGGCGGTTGAAATGCAGGGACGGGCTTCCAGCACATTCGCTCTAAAAAGACTAAATTTAGAGCACGGGGTAAACAGAGCCCAGCAGCCTCCGGATTTGAGAGACCCCCGGCCGCTAAACAGAGGAGCCCGTGTTTGCAAAAACGGCTTTTCCCTCCACTCAAACTTTAACACAAACAAACGCATTTTGTTCCAAGGGCGAAGAAAAGTCTTAAACGCCTCAGCAGCCGGGCACGGGGCGCCACCCCTGGGGGGGCAGGGGGGAGCAGGGCGCCACCCCCGGGCTGCGGGACGAGAGGAGACACTCAGCCATTGAGCGGACACCCCCGTCAGATGACCTAGAACCGAGGCTTGTGGGGGGGCTTCTCATGAAGTCTGGCTGGGACTCCGCCATCCTGGGCTGAACGTGTCCCCCCAGACGTCACGCCCACGCAGACCCTCAGAACAGGAGCGTGTTTGGAAACAGGGCCTCTGTCGAGGTGGCTGCGGGGAGAGCGCGCTGGAGGTCCTCCTGGTCTCCCCGGGCAGGCGCTAAACCCAAGACAAGTGTCCTTACAAGAGACAGAAGATGTGGCCGCACACCCGGGGAGGCCTGCAGCCCCGGCAGCTGAAGAGGCAGGAAGGACCCTCCCCGGAGCCTCCGGAGGGACTGCGGCCCTGCCCTCGCGTCCATCTTGGACTTCTGGTCTCCAGACTGGGAGAGACTACGCTGCTCTTGTCTTAAATGCCTCAGACTGTGGGACTCCGACGGCCTCGCTGGGAGGTAGATACCCCGCTGTCCCTGGTGCCACGGCTCGTGAACTCAGTCATCAATCCATACCACAGACACCGCTGAGCCCAGAGGCTGAGGACACCTGGGGCCACCCCCAGACACCCCCAGCCTGGACGGGCTCCAGGGCCTCGGCGCACCAGCTCCCCTGCTCTCCCCATGCCACCTCCCGATGGCCCAGACGCCCGTCTTAGGGTCTATCCTGCACATCCCCGAGAAGCAGTCCGGCCTCTGGTCTGCCCAAGCCCAGGCCTGTGCGGTGAGGGGCGTGGGGAGCGCAATCGAAGCCCGGGACGGACACCGTGTGGAGACCAGAAATGGTCTGGCATGTGGCCTTTGCCACCCCCCCATGGGTGTCCCAGGGCAGCACCCCCTCTTCTGTCTGCCCCGGGCAGGGAGCCTCGGGGCCGGTGCCCCCTCCTGCGAGAGGGAAACGGAGACAGGACATGGGAAGGGGCAGAGAACGAGCACTGGGCGAAGTTGCAAATCACCAAGCTCGCTTGAAAGCCCCAATCAGGGCCGGCCCCGTCTTGCACTTCTTGAGCTCTGTCCGAGACGCGCCAGGAACACAGCCCATAACTCAAGCCTTGGGGGCCGCTCCTGCCCGGACAGCTGCAGGGGCGGCCGTGGCTATGAATGGGAGCCGTTTGCCCCGGAGCCCGGGGGGCGGGGGGCCCGGGGCGGCCCAGAGGCGCAGGGCCTGGCGGGAACAATGGCCAGGCCAGGGCCCGCGGTGGCCGAGGCTGGGGCTGCAGCTGACGGCGAGGCTGGGGCACCGGTGCCAAGCTGGGCACAAAGGGGCTGTTTTCCCGGCCGGCGGGCGGATGTTTGCACAGGTGTGGGAGTGGGGGCGCTGCGCGGCCCAGGGCTGGGGGCAGGGGAGCAGCCTCAGCCGCCTGCCGCTCCTGGAGCCGCCCGCGAAGGCAGGGAGGGCAGCGCCACGGCTGGGCACCACTTATCAGCCGGGCCTCGGGCGATCACCCACACACTTCCTCCTGGTTCTGGGCAGCCTGTCCCCCCATGGGCCCGTCACCAGGACTTGGCCCCTCCACCCGCCACCGGCAAGCTGCCCATGGGGGGCTGAGCCCTCCCGCCCTAACCTGCTAGGGGCTGCCGCACCTGGGCCGAGGGGGCTCACGGATGCCAGAACCGGGGCCGGAACCGGGGCTGGAACCAGCCCAGAGCTGGGTCAGCATGTCCTTCCCTTCCTTGAGCAGCCTGGCACACCGGAAGCTTCCAGAAAAGACAGAGACTCACCAACATCGGGGCCCCCCTGCGTGCTTGGCCTCGCAGCCATGAGACACACAGTGGGGCGTGGGCCGGCCTGGGGGGCCGCAGCAAGGCTTCCCACCCCCCCAGTCAAACTGGGATGGGCCTCCTTTCAGGAAGAGGGTGGCGAGTCCCAGGAGAGAGCAAGGCCCATGTTTTCTGGACGGAAAAGACGGGACAGACCTGGCTGGGGCCTGCCATGGCTGTTACCCCCCGTCCAGTGCCCCTAAGACTCTGTCCTGCCCCCAAGGCCTCACCACAGCTCATGTCCCTGCACCCCCCGACCCTAACGAGCCCGGATGTCTGCCACCCCACCCCCAGCTTTAAGGGGCTCCCCACCAAGTCATGCTCAGCCTGTAATGAGGCCCACTGTCCTCCGCTGTTTCCCACTGCACTGCTTCCGGCTCTGTCCTAGAGCCCGCGGGGGCACTAGCTGGCTGCACCCCAGGGCACTCTGAAGGAGGGAACAGTGGGAAGCGTGAGGGCCTGGCCTGTGGCCCACACCCCGTCCCTCCCCGCAGCAGCTGTCCGTCCCGGGCTGCAGCACGGCCTTGCCCACGTGGTTCCCGGGCCTGTCGCAGTCCCTGCGGCTGGGGGAGCTACCAGCCACCCCGCACGAAGTGCCGAGGACCCTGCTCCCAACAAGGTCGAGCTGCGGTGAAGGGTGTGGTCACGAGCGCCCTTCATGCCCTCGGCGGTCACTCCGTGGGCCACACGGCAAGGATGCAGGCAGGACTCGGGACGTGTGTGGCTGGCGGAGGCCACGCCTGACTGTCCACAGCCGAGCATGGTCCTTGGTGGAATGTCCCCTGTTCCCACAAGCCTGGCCTGCTGGGAACCCGCCCACCTTACGTCCACTTCTCCCGCAAACTGGCAGCCCAGCGAGCCCGGAGCCACCCAGCCCAGGCTCCGGCCACTTACAAGTGAAGCTGGGGTGCCGGGCCCCACCGTCGTGTGCCCAAGGAGCCCATCTCTGCAGCCAGGGAAGCCTCGAGGCTCCTGCGGGGGAGCTCTCATGTCTCAGGGGGCAGAGCCCAGCTACCGCACCTCCAAGCCTGGCGCGCTGTCCAGAAAGGGGAGCACTCTTCCGCTCCCTCGAGGATTCAACCCGTCACATCCTGGGTTATCTGCTATCTAACATTGCGCTCTTCGGCACAGGGACACTCCTGGGGCCAGCACAGACCCTCCTGGACAGGCCCTGTGCCTGACCCTCCCCTCCCCACGTGGCCAGAGCGAAGGAAGGATGGCTGGCGCCCTGGGTCGGGCCACACAGAGCCCAGCCTGGGGGCAGGCAGGAGCTCCCGGACTCCGCACACACCCCGTTGCCCTGTCAGACACCTGTTATGCCAGTTCCGAGATACCGAGAACCTCCCCATAGTGTCCTCTGGGCATGAAGGGTCTACCACGGGGCCCCAGACCCCAACACCCTTGGTCCCGTCGCTGCCCAGGGCACGCGTCCCCACTTACCACCCCCCACCACAGGGCGTCCGCGTAGCTGCCAAACTCCACTTGGCCAGAATCGTTCACAGCATCCTTCTCGGCCAGATACACGAAGTACGAGGAGAAGATGAGGCCCAGGAAGCCGATGTACAAGGTGGTGATGAGCTCCTGGGGGCGGGGCGGGCAGAGGGCACATCAGGTGAGGCCTTGTGGTGGCCCAGCCTCCGTGACCACGCTCTGGACAGACATCGCAGGCCAGGGGCTGGCCCTGGGCAAGCTCCGGGCTCTCCTGATGGTTCCCCATGAGTTCCCGGTGGTTCCCCTGCCTGCACTGACTTTGGACCACACGCCACCACCCCATCCTCCATGGCCAGTGTCGGGCCGTGGCCATTGCCCGGAGGGACAGGCCGGCTCGCACAGGCTCCGATCGTGCCTTGCCTTCAAAGGACGGCTCCCGTCCACGGTGCTGAACTCTCTGAGCCCCTTTCCCCATCCCGCACTCTGCCCCGCACTCTGCCCCCGGCTCCTTGCCCTTGGCTGAGAGGGCGTGGCTACCTCGTCTGTGTACACCCCCCCGCCCGCCATCCGGGCCCCTGCACCCCACCCAGCCTGCCCACCTGGCGGTGGATGAAGACCACGGAGCCCAGCAGCCTCCAGGTGCCACCCTGACGGTCCACGTGCAGCATCCGCAGGATCTGGAGGAAGCGGATGCCCCTGCGGGGGAGACGTCACTGTGCCCTGCGCCCGACTCACCTGCTCAGCCCCTCCCCCCAGCCCCTGCCCAGGGGCTGCCCCTCAAAGCCTGGCTCAGAACTGCCCCCTCAAACATGGGGTGGGGTCTCCAAACTCCTCTGCTCCTGGGGGAGGCCCTGGGATCACCCCAGTTGGCAGATGAGCAGACTGAGGTCCCCAGAATGTTAGGTCCCAGCCCAAGTCCTAGAAGGGCTCCTGCTGGGCCTCCAACCTGGGGAAACCTAAGTCCGTGTGGGGTCGGAGGCTGCACCCCCTTCCCCAGCACGCTGCCCGCGGTTCTCACAGCCCAGCCGGGACAGCCTATGGCCCACTGTACCTGATGGCCGAGGTAGCAAACACCTGCCCTTTGGAGCCCACGCAGAGGACCACCATGGAGGCCAGGACCACGATGAGGTCTGGGGAGGGATGGCATGTCACCCAGCCAGGCACCGGCTCAGGAGAAGGAGCCTCGCGGTCAGGAGGACATGGCCCCTCGGACAGGGAGACCAGCTCTCTGTCTCAGGCACACCCAGGCCCACCTCCCAGGCCGCTGGGGTGGCAGACCCTCCACAACGCCGTGTCGAGTGCGACCAAGCCAGCCCGCGAGCCGCGGCTGAGGCTGCCTCCTATACAGCCGGGCTCAGAGGGTCACCCCGTGGCCTCAGGGGGCCTCTGTCTGCTGGCGCTCATGATGGAACCCACCCTGCCGGATCCCCCTTCCTGGGGAGGGTGCCCAACCCATGGCCAGGAAGCTGGGGGCGAAGCTCCCCGGGGGCAGGCAGGACTCACCGATGATGGAGATGGGCTTCCGGGCAAAGCGCAGCCTCCCCCAGATGCCGACATACTTGCTGCGGCAGCCTGCTGACCAGAGGCGGACCACGTACTCCGTCCCAAAGAACACCACCAGGACAATCTCCTGCGGGGCAGAGGGGAGTGAGCTGGGGGCCTCCATGAGAGACGCCCGAGGGCAGCGGCCCGGGCCCTGGTCTGCCGGGGGTGGGGGGCACCGACCACGGGGCCCACCTGGACAGGGCGGCGGCCCGAGGCCGGGTCCGCCAGCAGCAGACACCCGCTTGCTCTTCTGACCAGGGCCCAAGCAGGCCCAAGGGGATATCCACACCAAGGACGTCCCCAGCAACATGAGAAACATGGTGTCCTGGGGTCCACATTCTCCGGCCAGCACTCACATGAACCACAGAGTCCCCAGAGCTCAGGCCATACATCTTGATTTGGGTGCTGGGGACGCCCATCCTCATGGAGTGGTCCCTGTTTTGCTTCAGAGCCCCCATGCCACCCAGGACACCCCATCCAGGGGTGCTTGGCCGCCTTCCCTGGGGCCGAGATGCAAGAGCTCCCAGGGTGGTCGGGTGGGGGTGGGCACCCGGAGGAGGAGGGGAAGGGTCTCAGAGGCCATCTCTGGCCGTCTCCTCCAAGGAAGGGCAGGTACCAGGTCTGCTGTGGACCAGTGCCCCTCGGCAGTGCTGACCACAGTCAGGGCTCCGGCTCCGGCGGTTCCCCCATTTCAGTTTGCGGTCAGGCCAACCCGAGGAGCAGAAGCCAGAGCGCCGAGGGCTCACATCCAGGCCACGGACGATGGACGGGCCATGGACACAGGGACTGCTGGGTAGACTGCTGGGTGGGTGAGTGGACAAACGAAGACACGGGATAAGAATCAAGTTCAAAGGAAACCAGACAGCCCAGACCAAGTGGACAGGTTCCAAGAGATGCAACCCTACCGAGGTTTCTCAGAAGGACCTGGGAAACCTTACTAGGTCCATAGCTAGTGAGGAGACTGGACCAGGGACCTCGCTCTCCCATCAAAGAGAAGCCGTCGTCAGTCAACGGAGGGGACCCGAAGCTCCGCTGGTGAATTCTAGCAAATGTTCAGAGAAGAGCCCATCAGTTTTCCTCGAATTTCTCTGAAACACGGAAGAAGAGGGAGCACTTCCTAACCCGTCCCATGAGGCCGGCAGGCCCCTGAGAGCAAAGCCAGAGGAAGCCCCGAGGAGCAGAGGGGCCCAGCCCAGGGCCCGAGCTGCTTCCGGAGCGTGCTGGAGAGAGCCACGCCACGGCCATGTGGGATTCGCGTCTGGAATGCAAGGATGGTTCGGCATAAGAAAATCGATCGCTAGAACACATCGTGTTCACAGGAAGAAGGAAAAGAAACGCATGACCTCCACTGACACGAGAAAGTGTGAGAAAACACCACAGCACTTTGTGCCGCGAGCAGAGAACAAGTCAGGATGACAAGGAGACCAGCGGCACCTAACACACACCACATCCGGAAACTCCACAGTAAGCAGCACACCACTGAGGACAGGAACTACCTCTCCATGGTCAGGAGTGAGGCAAGAACGCCCCCGCCGCCTGCGCGTGCGACACCAGGCTCCGTGACCCCACCAGAGCAAGGAGACGGGAGAGGAAAGAAAGGGCATCCAGGTTGGAAAGGAGAAGTAAGATGGCCTCTGTTCACAGGGGATATGACCTAATGCGTAGGAAACTCCATGGATCCCCCCACACGCACCTGTCAGATCTTACTAGAATTCCGCAAGGCTGGGTACAGAGTCAGCCCGCACGAATCATCGTGCTCTCTCCACCGCCAACAAACCTCCTTCCCAAGAAATGACAAAAACGCTGCCGCTTACAGCAGTGTCGAAAAGAATAAAACAGTCGTGGATTAACCAAGAAGGACAAAGACCTGCAGGGTGAAAACGGGAAAATACCAGGACAAGGAACGGAAGGAGACACACAGGTGCACGAGGCAGAGAGGCCAATGCCCCTAGAATTATCTACAGATGCAACACTGTTGCTCCCCAAGCCCCCACGGCTTGTTTCGTTTGCTCGTATGTTTTAGAGAAATAGAAAAACTTATCCTAAATTCATGCGGCATCTCAAGGAACCCTGAACAGCCAAACAAAATGGGCTCTGTCCGTACAAGGGACTATCCCTCAGCCTTACAGATGGAAGAGATGCTGACACCTGCCCAGCATGGACCCATCCCGGGGGTGCTGGCCTCCGGACGGCCCCCTGCCCCATCCTATCCTGCCCCTGGTGTCTGTCCCTGGCAGGGGGCCCCTGCTCCCAGGGCCTACCACTGCCCTCCCTGCCACAAGGGGGAGGCTGGACAGGGTCCTCTGGCTCCCAAGGGTCATTGACTAGGATGCTTCTGCTGGCCAGCGGGGTTGGGGTCAGCTCGGCGGATAACGGGAGGAAAGGCAGGAAAGGTGACCTCCTCCCTTTTGCAAAGAAGTTCTCCGTCCGTAACGTCCGTAATGTGGAACCCTGCAGGGGGCTGCGAGCGAGACAGGGGGACGCGAACCTGCAGGCTCCATGACCTCTCGGGCCGGCTTCGGGTCCTACCCCGCCCTTGGCTCTGGGGACCGCGGCCTGGGCTGGAGGCTGGCTGAGCCCACCAGGGCCACGCACGCTGCCCAGCCCCAGCTCCACACAGATCTCCTGAATGAACGACCGCGAGGCACAGACAGGCCGGTGAGCAGGCTGGGTGCGGCCCGTGCACAGGCTCCGTCTCGTGCTCCCCGAGAACCTGGCCCTGCCAGGTCCCGGGCGGTGGGCTGAGCCCGTGGTCAGTGAGGAGCTCGCGGGGAACGGAGAGGGCAGTCTGGCATCTGGCCGCCTGCCCTGTCCCGGGAGTGCAGACACGGGCGCTGGCATCCTCACGGAGGAGGGCTCCCCTGGCTGCCAGGTGGTCCCCAGAGGAACCGTCCTTGGTGCCTCTGTCCCAGCTCCACACCCCACTCACCACCTGGGCTCGTCGCTCTGTGGTTTTTTTCTCATTTGCATGTATTTGCTTATTACTTAAGCGCCTTCCCCAGTTGTGTCCTAAAGAGATTTAAAGCACTAGAAACGTCTTGTTAAAAATAACAACGACAACAACAAAACCTTGAAATAAATAAGTAACTATCAGGGGTGGCTGTGTCTCCCCCGCTTCCCAAATTGTCTTGCTCTCACACATCGGGAGAGCCCGCCCGCCGCTCAGAGCTACCCCTGCCCTCCCAGGGCCGGCCGTCTGAGAACGTGGGTTCCCCTCTGCAGGGCTGAGGTGTAGGAATAATTTAAAACCATGCTAATCCTCAAATCCTGTTTGAGGCTGGAAAGCAGCACGAGGCCTGGCGGGCTGCAGATGGGCTGCACGGGGAGCTCGTGGAGTCCGAGCCAGGCCCAGACCCAGGCAGGGCCCAGTTCACGGACGCCGTGCGGCCGGCACGCTGGGAAGGACGGGAAGGAGCCCTTTACTGTCCAGAGGCATGAGACAGCGAGGATGGACGTTTGCTCAGAGACCAAATGACCTCTACCATGGGCAGCCTCGGACTCTGGGTAGGGTGCCGCACAGGGTCAAGGCCTCAGCCGGAGCCTCAGACCCAGACACTGCTGGCTAGGCCCTCCGGGGGCTCTCTGTGGCTCAAGCACTCCGAGGAACAGGTTTTCTGGCCAGCCTGGCCCTGTGTTCTCTCTCAGAGCCGCCTGTCCACTGACCTGGGCTCGGGAGGGCTGGCCGGGCTAGCCCACAGCTCTGGGCCAGCAGGGCCCTGGGATGATGTCATGGGAGGTGCCCTGGCCACCCCAGGCTGGAGGCTGCGTGGGGGTGTGACCAGGATTGACCGTCCACTTGCGGAGACTTGGGGGGGTGGTATGGGGCCTGCAGAAGGGCCCCTTCTTCCTGGTTCCAGGCTGAGGGAGCCCAGCTTCCAGCCTCAGGGCCCAGACCCAGGAGGGTGACCCCCACCCCTACCCACCACCCTCTCGGTTTTGTCCCCTCGGACAGGAACAGGCCCAAGGGCCATCTGTCTTCACATACCAGGCCCTAAGCAAGCCCAAAGGTGGATGAAAGGGGCCTCAGGCTCCCTGCAGAGGCTGCTAACAGCTGTTACCTGCCCTGGACTCTGTGCTCCAGCCTCCGCTGTCCCTCCTCGTTGTCCGTAGTGTCCCTACATTCCAGGGCCTCACCCCAGCCTATCCTGAGAGCCTCCCATTGCCCCAAGGCAGCCCCATACCCCAGGTGCTGCCCCGATCCCAGCCCCCCCAGTGCTCTGTGCCCCCCCACACACATAGCCCCTCTCTGGGTCCTTACACCCTTCTCAGTCCAGCTCAGCCCGCTCCCACCCCCCGGAAGCCCCATCCACCAGCCCCATGGAAGCCGCCTGGCTCCCCCTCCATAGACAGCCAGCCCAGAGGCACCGGCCAGCTCCGCCTGGGCCCGCCTGACCCTGGGAGTGCACCTGGGTCAAGGATGCAGGCCAGGAGGCTGGACTGTTGGCGGAGCAGGGCCCTGAGCTCTGCCCCGCAGACATGAGGAGAGAGGCTATGCTTGTGACCGGGATCTCGCTGAGACCACAGTCCAACCAGGGGGACAAAGGGACCCCTCCTGCCCCAGATACTGTCATACAGACAGACCAAGCTGCCCCCCGCTGCAGGGCCCGCGAGGGGCCACGGTGGGCACGGAGACAGAGGTGCAGACGGAAGCACCTCCAGGGCGCCGAGGGGCCGAGCAGCCCCCACTCGTGTCGTCCCCGGGGCCTCAGTCCAGGCCGATCCTGGGCTCTCTGGTGGGTCTCCTGTGGGTCTCCCTAGCGGCGGGTGGAAGGGCTGGTCCACGGTGGCGTTGTGGGTATGATCTAGACTTCTAAGCACACAGTTCCTAGGCAAGAGCCCAATTAAAAACCAGGCAGAGGATCCGAGCAGACGTTTCTCTAGAGAAGACACAGGAGGGATGGACAGACGCGTGAGAAGAGGCTCTGGCCGGCCCGGCAACAGGGAAACCCAGATTAGAATTACAATGCGACGCCACCTCGCACCAGTCAGAACGGCTCATGTCAAAAACACACCAGAAACAGGTGCCAGAGGGGGCGCGGGGAAGGGGACCCCTTCCGCACTGTTGGGGGCAGCCCTAGCAGGGGCAGCCCCTCTGGAGAACAGGACGGAGAGTCCGCGGAGAGTCGAAGAGACCCAGAGACCCAGCCGCTGCACTGCTGGGTGTTTCCCGAAAGAAACAAAAACTAATTCCACAAGTACACGCCCCCCATTCACAATGGAAACATTGACCACGGCCACCCTGCACGCCGCCCACCTGTCCACGGGGGTGAGCGGAGAAAGAAGGGGTGCGTGCGGACGAGGGGAGTGCACAGGAGCCGGCGCCGGCGTCTGCCGCAGTGCAGACTGGGGAGGGGGGCGGAAAGGACAAGTTGCATGTTTTAAACAAGAAAGCAGCACCGTGGGCACCGGGGCTGTGGGGGTGAGGCTCTGGGGGTTGGGGGGTCAGTGTCTCATGGGGATAGAGTTTCTGTTTGGGAAGATGAAGAGTCCCGGAGATGGGCGGTGGGACGGCCGCACAGCACGGATGTGTGTAGTGCCCGGAGCTGGGCAGCCAGACACAGTTCGGAGCAGCCGTAGGGTACGTGTGCCCGTCTTCACGGCCGCCGCTGGCTCCGAGTGAGGGGAGTGCCCGACGCCCGGGCCCTCGCACGGCCCCCTCCCGCAGGAACCGCAGGGGAACGGGGGCGCAGAGGGCCAGCTTGGGGTGGTGCCGTGACTGAGGGGGGGGGTCTCCCCGCTTCCCCCCGCCCAGTTTCACCACAGTGTGGCCCGGGTGTGTGTGGCGCTCCCCGAGGGCCCCGAGCCAGTGCGGACGTGCCACAGCCCAGGCGCGCCCACCCCCCGCTCGGCACCGAGAGGCCCGGACCCGAAACCCCGCTGTTTGGCTGACAAATACCAGGTCCAAGTTGACTGAGGGAGAAGAGCCCCGAGTCACAGGAGGGTGCACGTGGCCCGCACACCGGTCTGCACCTGCCCTCAGGGTCTGGGGGTGATGGGGCTGTGACAGCAGATCTGCCAATCCCAGGAGGGGAGATAAAGGTTCCGAAAAGCAGGTGCTTATCTGGTCTCCCTGCGAGCGCACACGGGGGAAAGGTTGGCGATGACTCAAGCGTTTCGTAACTGGGGACCCACGGCGCCGGGAGGGGGGTGAAGGTCACTGGTCACCTTATCTACGCGCCTTCCTTATCAGCCTGCGAATCCTCGGCGGGAAGATGGTCCAAAGCCCGTGTGCTCTGAGGCCCGGCGCTGCCGGCATCGCAGGCCGTAGACGCCCCGGGAATGTCCTGGCCACGAGCTGCTCACGTGTGACAGGCAGCTGGACGGCCTGAAGGTTAAACCGCTCGGATGAGCTGAGCCTACAGCCCGGCTTCGGGCAGGGAAAATATTTTCTCTTTGGCTAAAGAGTAAAGGCCACCTCCCTGACCCTTCCTCTTGCCGGTCCCGGGGGTTCTGTGATGTTACTACTCCGTTATCTTTATGTGAAAAATTTTCAGGAGAGGTGGACGGCCAGCCCCCAGGGGTTAAGTGCTGGGGACTGCGGGCCAGAGGGCCCTGCAGGTTGTCGGTGGGGGAGGGGAGAGCAGAAATCAGGGCCAAGGACAAGAGGACGGCCGCCTTCCTGGCTCTGGCCGGCTTGGGGACGCACCCTGGGGACGGCTTTGCAGGCGCTCCTGGTCCCCCCAGAGGCCTCCTCGGGGAGAAGGATGCCCAGACTTTCCAGGACAGATGGGACACCGCCGGGCAGAGAAAGGGGAGCAGAGACTGGGAGAGGCGCAGTGGCGTGGGTGACCTCCTCCCCCCACAAGCCTGGGAAACCCGGGGCAGACTGGGGCCAGGAGGCATCCCCACGGGGCGGGAAATGCAGGGTGCGGTCCCTCCAGCCCAGAGCCTGGACAGCTTAGGGGCCAGCCCAGCTGTTGTACCTCCACGTGGGAGCAGATAAGCCACAGGGGGAGCTGGTCTCAGCATTCCCAGCTGGCCCGAGAGCACGAAGCAGGTCTACAGACCGCTCAGAGCACTCTTTGTTCGCACACAGCCTGCGGCCAGCTGCTCCCAGCCGCGTGCCCGTGCTGAGGGCTCCTGGGCCTCCCGGTGACATGTGCTGAGCACAGCTGGGGCCCTCCGTGCACACTCGCTGCCCACCCCGTGGGACACCAGCCCCACCCCAAGTGATCCCACCTTGGAACAGGCACCATGGCGCAGCCCCCCAGAGGGGCCAGGAGGCCCATGCTGGGCTGGGGAACTACTCCACCTGCCTTTCCTGGTCAACTCCCCCTACCCCCACCGTGGGGACCACTCCTGCCCCACAGACCCCCAAATGTGTAGCCCCACAACCTTGGCCCTGGACCCCTCTGCTTCCTGCCCAAGGTCCTGGCTCCCCGAAGTGGCCCTAACAGGGCCTGCGGGCCAGGCCCCGAGTCAGCCACCGGGAGGACAGGGAAGAGGGCCCTGATGCCTGAGGGAGCTCTGGGCTGGGACAGTGGGGCAGGCCCCCGAATGCCCCCACTGCCCCCCAAGACAGCAAGACCCAGCATTGCCGAACCCCCAGGGAGGGGGCACCAGTCGCCATTCAACCCTTCCAACGCCTGAGCGTCCTCATAAACAAAACAAGGGTCCTGGGGGTACCCACCTCCTGCGGCAGGGGGGTCTGAAACGAGACGAGCCCCTTGGGTCTGTGGAAATGCCACAGAAGGACCTACAGGACACGGTGGTGTTGAAAGGCCTCAAGATAGGAGGGACCCCACCAGGGCAGGCGGGGAACAGGGTGTGGCACGGGAAGGAGGAGAGCCCACCTGGTCAGGGTCTGGCACGTCCAAGGCCTCCCTAGACCTGTCTCAGGACCCCCCGACTGCCCACGGCCCAGATGCCCCTCCTGACCCGCTCCCCAAACCTGTATGAGGCATCCCAAGCGTCAACACCTCCACCCGGACCTGACCTGTGTCTCCCTGGCCCTCCCAGGCTCCCAACAGGGCAGTGGGACGCATCCCAGCCGAGGGGACCCCTCCCCCGCCCATGGCCATCTCCCCAAGGCCAGGGTCTGCCTTCACTTTGCAAGCGCGGTCCAGGGCCAAGCGCAAGCACGGCAGCCTTCCGCACTCGAAGGGCTGTATGGCAAACTCTGGGCGGGGCCGGGCCTGCTTCTTCCCTGGTGTCCCCTCACCCGGGGTGGGTGCCACAGCCTAGGCACCGAGGGACCCAGGTAGACCCACAGTGTCCCCAGGTCAAACACTATGCCCCTGTGGGTGCCACGCGGACTCCCAAACCCACGGAGGTCTGGGGCCCACCTGCCCAAAGTCATTGGTGCTTCGGGGCCCCCTGTAGCCTCTCCCCAATGGGCCGGCCACCCCAAATTCCCAAGAGGGCCCTGTGAGGAGGGAGAAGCCCTTGCCTGGGGCTGGAAAGCCTGGACTGGCCAGCCACCGTGGGAGCCTCCCCACCCGTGGGAGGTCGTCACAGGTTTGGGGTGCCTCAGAAGGCATAGGGCCACTTTCCCCCGAGAACCAGCCCCACCTGTCAGCTGTCTGGGGTGGCTGTTCTGCAGGCCTAGCAGGAGAGCCCGGGAGACTTGTCCTGTCACCATGGGGACGGACGCTCCCATCTACCCAGCAGCTGGGCCCTGCGAGGGGGCGACAGCTGCTGTCCAGCCCCCTGGCCTGGTGAGGGGCTGCGGCACTGTCCCCCACCTCAGCCACTGCCCGAGCGGACTATTGTCAGGCTGGTGGCCTCCCTCATGTGTGTGGGTGCAGTGAGGCCCTGAGGACCCCTCTCCTCGGCCCCTTGGTTGGGGTCAGGCCCCTGGGCTGCCCTTGCACCCGTAACCCAGTCTCACCCCCTGGGCTCAGGGACCGATGGGGGTGGGCAGCGGGTGTCCCGCCTCGCAGACACGGCACCTTCTCCTGGCCTGGGGAGATTCTGCTGGAGGCCTGATGGCCTTGGGGAGAGCATGAAGAATCAAGGACAGGTTTCAAGCCAGTGGTCCCTGCAGCCGAAGCTTGGGCTGGTTTGTCCACAGGAGCCCCCAGCTCCTGGGGACCTCCAGCTTCCTCCTCCTCTGTCCATAGGCCCACAGGGACATGTGTCACCTGTGTCGCATGTGTCGCAGAGGGGAGCAAGCCCCATGGCAATGTGTGTATTCAGCGGGGGGGCAGGGAGCAGAAGACCAGGACCAGACACTTGGCCCCACCCACCCACGGCCCTAATAGCCTCAGACCCATCATCCCTGGATCACAAGATGCCCGGCTTTGCCTCTGAAGGAAGGCTGCCCTCCGGTCACTGTCCCTGCCCAGGGACCGCAGGTGCCTACTGAGGCCGACTCCAGTCACACAGGCTTCAGGTGGTTCAGCGAGCTGCCCCGGTGCTGGGACCCAGCTTTTAACAAGTGAATTTCAAGCCACATGCAGACACAAGATTGCACACAGAGAAGCCACTAGTGAGAGTGGGCAATGGTATGAAGAATGCAGGTGTCCACAGTCGGTGCGGGGGTCAGGCCTGGACACTCTTCCTACCACACAGGGGGCTCGATCTGCCATGACCCTATGTGTCAGGCTCGCTCACGTCCATCTTCTCTTGGTCCTGACGGTGACTGAGAAGAGCACTGCTTAATTCCCAAACAGTGGGGCCTGTGTGGTAAACTCACAGCTGTTTATTGCTAATCGTCCTGGGTTTTGATCACAGCCAACTGCGTCTTAACCTCTCCAAACCTGTTAGGTGGTTCTTCCCAGCCAAGCAGAAGGATTGGTTCTACGGTGTCCCATGGGCATAAGGAAAGAGAACCTCTGTTAGCAAGACCCTCAGGCACAGCACTGGCTCTAAAATGCGGTCCGGAGCTTCTTTGCCACTCCTCCCGCTGTGTCTGGGCTCCATGCACCACAAGAAGGTGGCGGAGTGATCCCGCCCACTCTCCAGGCCTGCGCACCTCCCTTCCTGGAAACCGGGCTGGAAGGAAGCCGGACAGAGCCAGGCAGAGCAGGGAGGGGCCTCCCCCACAGAGCCCTGCCCACACAGAGCCCTGCCCACACCACGGGTCAGGGAGCTCCTTGGGACAGGCGTGAGGCGGCACGGGGTTTGGGGGTGCTTGTTACACGGCTGTAGGTAACAGGGACCATTGTTTCAGGTTACCATTAGAACCCACTGCAACGTGAACTGTCCACACCCTTGCTCATTTTGTGTCCCCCAGAACTGTCCTGTTCTGAGAGGTGCATTAAGGTCTCCCGCAGTGATCACGCTTAAACTGTGTTGCCCTGCACTTCCAGTAGCTTCCATTTTACCAGTTTTTTCCGCCATCTACCACATCAGAGTTCACAAATATGTCTCCTCCAGAAGTGGTGCCCTGGGGAGGCCTGTCTCGACGCGGACGCGGGCACTGCTCACCCTGCTTTTGCGTGTACCGGCCCAGGGTTATTTGGCTGTTCCTTTGTTTTTCTACTGTCCATTATTAGTTTGCTTTACTGAACTCCTCTCTACAATGTGTTAAAAATAAAGACAAAGACCTTTCTCCCAGTCCTCTGCTTTGATAGAGGTGTTCAGGCCATTTACGTTTAGTGTAAAACTGGAACATCCAGTTTGATTCTTCCTACCCCACTATTTTGCTATTTATGTTGTTGTTTCTTTCGTTTTCCTTTGAGGTGGAGAGGTGGTCAACACATTACCCCTTCTCTCCTCGCTCCTGAGTGTGGACGCTTCACTGAACCGTGCCCATCTGTCCGTCACTCGGTGCCCTCGGTTCCTGAAACCTGTAACCACACCTGCTCCAATCAGAAGAGCTCCCACTATCGTTTCCCCTACTGTGGCTTTGCCAGACTCTGTGTGACTGCAACTCCTCCCTGTCCGTCCCCTCACCCCCACCAATGGCTCTCCAACATCACTTCCATAGACTTCATGAAACCCTGCAGCACCTTCAAGAATTCCTGGGCACAGGGACCTCTCTTGTCTCCCTTCCTCTGACCAAGTCCCTAGCTGTGAGCACAGCATCAAACGCAGGGTACAGGCCAGGAGCTGCTGGCACCACGGGTGACAAGTCCCCGAGGGCCATGTGCCTTTCGCACCAGAACAGGACAAGTCAGAATGACCCCCCAGTGTCCCCTGCTTCACAGGCCCACCCCACACCCCTTGCCCAGACATTGCTGGGGCTAAAGTGTGCTCCCCAAGTCTCATGTGCTCAAGTCCTGGACCCAAGCACCAGCAAACGGGCCCTTATTTAGAAATGGGGTCTTTGCAGATGTAATTAGCTAAGACCAGGTCACTAGGGTGGGCCTTGACCCAGTGAGCCCGGCGTCCTAACAAAGAGAGGGAGATGGGCACATGCGGAGAAAAAGCCGTGCAAGGACGGAGCAGAGATGGGGTGATGCGTCCGTGAGCCAAGGAACCTCGCAGATGGCCATCAATCTCCAGAAGCTGGGACAGACCTCCCCCCAGCCTCAGAAGCCATCCCCCTGCCAACACCTTGATTGCGCACTTCTGGCCTGAGGGGGACAGCACAGGCACCCTGGGGGCTCCAGGTTATCACCAAGGTCAGACCGACAACTGGGTCAAGGTCCCCGTGGGTGTCCAGGTCACAGCCCCAAAGCCTTCTCCTCCCGGGGAGAGGTCTTGCAGGTGTTGGTGAGACGGTGTCCTTCTCTGCATAGGTGAACACCGGCCTGCACCTTCCCCATGGCGTGGAAGACATCTCAGCTCTGAAAAAAGAACCCAAAATACCGGAGGGGGCATCCCAAGCCGACAATTAGCAGAAGCAAAGGCCCGGGGGCAGGAGAAGCTGGCTGTGGGTGCGTGGCGGGTGGTAGCGTCCAGTGCTCCGAACAGTCAAAAAGGCAGGTGGGGTTTCTGGAAAGCAGGTCCCGAACCCCCCCACCCCCACCGAGCCCCACCACATGGCCTTGGGGCTCAGGGCTCTGTGAATCACACTCGGGGCCTCGCGCACGCAAGAGCAGCTGGGAGGGCCACCCTGCAATTTGTGGTGGGGGAGCAGGAGGCCCAGAGGCCGCCCGAGCCCAGCTGCAGACACCGTTAGCCGCCCGGCCGCCAGCTTTACACGTATTTAAAGCAAATCTCCTGTCTTCCCCAGACGGGGCTATTTCCGTCTACGGGACGGCTAAAGGGGGTTTATTTTCAGCCCCGGAACCTCACTGCTGAGGCCGTTAACCCCAGAGAAGCCCCACCCCTGTGATGGCCACCTTAGCCAGCGGGGACGGGGGAGCGAGGGCGGGGCGGGGGGCTAGGTTTATTTGCTGAGCGCCCGAGCTTCTAAAAATGTCTTATTTAAGAATTTACCCAGGACGATAAGTTTACCAAACCAAGAGAGACTCGGGGATGAAAACCCTTTCTAATTATCTAGTTGAAGTGCTGAAAGGCTCTGCCTTGGTTTGGATGGTGTTTACTTTAGCTGAGGCGGAGGGGCCCCCGGGGACCTGCGGGCGGGGGGCTGCCACCCTGGGCGAGGGCGGGAGGGCCCGCGTCTGTCCGGGGTCTCTACGGGGTGTGCGGTGGCCCCGCTCCTCCGGGGCCCGGCGGCCGGCCACCCCCGCCGGCTCTGCACGTCCAGAGGTTGTAATGACAGGCGGGGAATTTAAACAGTTTTCCCCCCTTTCAGGAATGTTTTAAGGGATTGAGAGGAAATTGTGCACGGATTTTGCTGTTTTAAGAGCTAATATGTGAACAGCTTCAGAAGGATGTGTGTTGTTTTAGGGCTGCAGTTTACAGAGTAAAAGCTTAAGACAAAAGCAGACGGGCCGTGGGCTCCAGGGGTCAGCGACTTGAATTTCATTCCTCTGAGAAGGGGTGGCCTTCCCGAGGACAGGGCTGGAAGGAAACAGAGGTCCGATCTTCATCCCACCCGCTGCTGCCCCCCATCGTGTCCTGTCACCAGCGTGGGCGCAGGGGCTGCCCAGCTGGACGGCCAACAGCGAGGGGCTTGGGAGGGCGCCGGGAGCCACTCTGGACCACCAGCCGCCAACCTGTGCCCTCTGTCAGGGCGCTGAGGAAGGTCCCCTGCGTTCGGACAGCCCCAAGGGCCCATGATCCCACAGAGGGATGGACATGGGCCACGAGATGGGTGGGGGCTCCTGCTCCTCAGGGACGAACACCAGAAACACCAGCTACCCCAAGTGACTTGGGAAGAAACAAACAGAATGGCCCTGGACTTGCGAAAGAAACAATTTCTAACCGAAAACTTCTCCCCAAAGAGAACCCCAGGCCCAATGGCTTTGCGAGTTCTGAGACATTGAAGCAAACAGCAGCTACATCCTAAGTTGTCCGAACCACAAGGCAGGAACACTTCCCACTGTTTACCCAGCGCCGAAAGCAGATGCTATGAGCACACCAGCCGCAGACGACGTCCCTCAAGAACACAGAGGCGAAAACTCGACCCTGCACTTGAGCAAATCCAACGAAGCAGTATGTGTTTTAGAGGTGCCTCATGACCGAGTGGGCTTTCTCTCAAGAACCCGGGGCCGGTGCGCTCTGAAAATCACTCAGGGGCGCTCACCGTCCCAGCGGAGCAGAAAGAAGGCAGGCAACGTTCTCAATTACACAGAAAAAGCGTCGGATGAAACGCAGCAGCTAGGCCCGAGAGCCACTTTTCTGGCCACAGACGGAAGGAGGGAGCATCCCCGGCCGGTGCGGGGCGCCTGTCAAACCACAGGTTGCATCACACTTCTCTGTGAGAGGCCAGATGTGCCCCCGGGACCAGGCACCCGACGAGGGGCTGCTCTCTCCTAGGGACTAAATGTTGTGGTGGGAGCCCGGGCATCGGGCAAGAACAAGGAGAAAACAGCATGGAGACTGAAAAGGGGAAAAAAAAAAAAACAACAACCCACAAAACTGACTTTGTTTGGGACAACACGATCATCTCCATAGAAAATCCTAAAAAATCTACCCCCCCCAAAAGCTTCCAGAACTAATGAGGTTAGCAAAGCCACAGGATACAGGGTCGACACGCTAGCAGCAAACAGTCCAAAAGCGAAATTGAGAAAACCGTCACGTTTCGGTGTCAGAAACACGGAAAGTAACGAACCACAGAAATGACATGAGAGATCGGTGCCCTTGGAGCCGTACAACACGGGTGAGCGTGTGCAAAGCATCCGAGGAGGCACAGAGACCCACCATGTTCAGAAAGCAGAAAAGCTAAACGTTCCAGAGTCACGCACCCCACTGAAGCGTGCGGTCCGCCCTGGGGCTGACCAACGTTCAGGCAGGGGTTTTGTTGTTTGGTTTTGTTTGGTTTTGTTTTGGTTGAAATTAACAAATGGCCTCCAGGCTTTCGGTGGAAACGCAGAGGGCTAGAGTTGCCAACATACTTCTGAAAATGGACAAAATTAAGGGATTAACACAGCCTGATTTCAAGGCTTGCGATAAAAGTCACATTAATCAAGACAGCGTGGTAGTGGCAGGACAGATTAGAAACTCCAGAAGCAGACCCACGCACACGGTCAGCTGACTTTCATCAAAGGTGTCAAAGTAATTCGATGGGAAAACGGCACAGGAGCAATCGGATAACCACACGCAGGAAAGATTTAATACCTGTCACTGTGCATAAAATTAAACCTGAAATGAATCACAGATATAAACACAGAATGTAAAACTAGAAAATTTCTACAGAAATATAGAAGAAAAGTCTTTGTGACCTTGGATTAGGCAAATATTTCTTAGACAGAATACAAAAAACATGAACCTTGAAAAGGAAAAATAAATAAACAGCAAGTCCTGGAAAATGGCACTTGGTCAAAATCAAAAAGTTCAGCTCTTTGGAAAGACAGTGCTGGGAGAAAAGAGAAGCCACAGGTCGGGGTGGGGCGGGGGGTGTTAGAAAAAGGCATATCTGACCGTCCAGACCTGGAGTCCAGACTCACACCTCGATTACAGGGACCAGTCCTAAGACTCAGGGTGAGACAAAGGACACGATGACCATGGCGGGCGGGCAGACGCGCCCTTGGTCAGATCGTGTGTACGTGTGGCCGAGGTCCCGGGTGTCCCTGGGGTAAATGCCACAGGAACCGCGGGGTCCGCTACAACGGGGCGGTCCGGGCGGTTTCGAGTGCGGAGGACCCCCCGGAACAGCAGGACCGCGGTGCGTGGATGGGGGGAACGCGGCACAGAGCACACTGCGGGAAGCTCCGCGGTCTCTTAGCGAGGTCAGCGGGCATGGGGCGCGCCGAGGGGTCTACCCGAGGGGAGCGAAGGCACAGGCTCCTCCAAACCTGCGTGTAATAACCAGGCGCCTTTAATCATAACAGCCGAAAACTGGAAAGAGCTCAAGCGTCCATCAGCCTGTGAGCAGATAAACAAACCGTGGTACGTTTTATCCTTCCCGATGAAAAGGAAACACGTAGTGAGCACAGGCCAGAGCAGGGACGAGGCTCAAGTGTGCTCCGCGTCTGAGAGGAGCCAGACACGACGGCTCTGTGCGGCGAGATGCCTTTCGTATGACGTCCTGGAAAAGGCAGGACCGCGGGGACAGGAAACATCCCTGATTACCAGGTGCTGGGCGCGGGGGCGACGGTGAGCGGCCAAGGGGCGCAAAGGCGCTTTCGGGGGCAATGGGAACGTTCCAGATGGTGACTGCAGCCGTGGCCGGGGGACCACAGCTGTGTGCCACGACCTGCTGACCTGGACACCCAGGGACGGGCGGGTTCGCTGCTGGGAAGTGGACGCTCCGTGAGAAGCGGGACGAAGGCCGCAGCCCGCCTGAGACACACAAGCAGACCGAGCCTTGTGTCAGAGACGGGTCACCAGGAAAAGGAGAGACGCGCTAAATCGAAGAGTTGGTTTCGGGAGATGTTTTTCTAAATAGCCCGAGTGTGAGGTCGGCTCCGCAGCTGCCCGCAGCGGCCGCCCGCAGCAGAGCCACCAAGCTCCTGCCGTCCGGGGTCCCCGCACCCCCACTGTCCTCCTCGGTGTCTTCCCTGGGGACGGAATGCAGCACGCCGTCCCCTCGCGTCTTGGTGACCACCTGCCTCTACTGTCTCACACTCCCAAGGGCCCCTCACCCTCGGTCGGGCTCACGTCCACAGCCCAGGCTGGGTGCACAAGAGACACGGAAAAGAGGCACCCACAAAGCCCCACGACCAGATTTTGTCCACACCTCGCACCTGAGACCCCAACACTATTTGCAACCCCATCCTGGGCTGAGCCCGGGGCCACCCACAGCCCGCCCTACTGCCGAGGGGGGCCCTTCGGGGTCCCTGCAGCAGCTCGTGAGCTGTGCCCCCCACCGAAAGCCCTCTCCACCAGCCCCAGACTCACAGCCCACATCCCATCGCCTTCGGGGGACCCGGGCTCACACGCTGGCCCGGGCCCCCACCCCGGGATTCTGACCTTGGGAGGTACGGCCCCGGCCCCACTGGTGCGGGCGCCCTGCTCACTCTGGGCGGCTCCCCAGCCCCCCACCCGCCCCACGTGCACACTCAGCGTGGCTCAGTAGGGAATTTGCAGAGTTCAGAGCTTCCAGTGACCTGCGAGGTGTGTTGGCTTCTTCCGTCTTCTGCCCACACCATTTCACTTGCTCCCTCGAGCGACCTGACGTGGGGGCGGTGGGTGATCGTCGGGGTCCCCACACAGGAGAAGGCCAGCCACAGGATCGGAGGCTGTTTCCCTGCAGAGACCCCAGGCTGGGGACAGAAAAGGCTCACCGTCGGGGGGACCCCACCGCCGGCAAGTGCGTGAGGGTGATGGGGCGGTGGAGGGCAGGCGCCCCAGAGAAGGGACGTGAGAGCTGCAGCTTGAAGGCGGGGAGGGTGGCGTATGGCGGTGCAGCGGCACATCATCGGGGAGGCCAAGTCTGGGGGGCGGGGCCGGCAGAGCCAGCAGGGACCCTGCCTCGAGGGGCTATGTGGGTCACAGGGAGGGGTGTGGGCGTCCCTTCATGGCCATGGGAAGTTTCCGGAGAGTTCTAGGAGGCAACTGGATCTCGTTCGCTTTTGGAGGATGTCTGTCCCGACCGCCACGCCATGGGTGCTGGTGAGGCCTGCCTGCGGGATAGAGCCAGGCGGGCAGCCAGGATGCTCTAGACAAGGGGTGAAGGCAAACCCATACCCAGATGTGACAGGGCATACACAGGCCCGGGGCCTCTCAGGCACACAGCTGCCCGGGACCGAGCCCGTGGCCCAGGTTGGAGAGCCTGACCTCTCATCCCAATAGAGCCAAACCCAGACCTGTCCGCTGGAGGTCGTGGGGGTGGTGCCCTCACTCCAGAGATGCTCACAGCACAGCCGAGGTCATGGCCAAGGAGTGCCAAGGCTTATGGGAGACAGAGGAGAAGAGCGGGCTGGCTCGAAGCCGCCGACTGTCAGGGCTCAACCCGCCCACGAGGCTGAGACGCAGGCCCGGGACCCCACTTCTGCACGTGCCCACAGCCGAGTCAGACGGCGGCCCCGGCCTGCCCCGCCCAGGGCCCACTTGCGCACTGGGCGGGAGCCTGTGCGCTGTGTGTGGAAATGCCGGGAGCAGCAGGGTGCCGAGCACCCCAACCCGGGGGCTGAGCCCCACGGCCGGCATGGTCTGCTTCCGAGGACCAGGGCTTGCAGGGGCTCAGGGCGGGGAGGGAGGCACGGACGGGGCACAGAGGGCCTTCAGGGAAGTGACACTCCTCTGTGTGACAGGACACACCCTTCCACGTGGGTCAACACCCACAGAAAGGGGCACCAAGAGTGACCCCAATGTCAACTGCGTACGTGAGCTCTCAGTAACAGTGACGTCGGTTCACAGATTGTGACTACCGCCCTGTGCTAATGTGCGATGGCCGTGGCGGGGGACACGGGGTGGGGCGCGGGTATCCCGGACCTCTGTGCTTTCTGTACAACTTTTCTGTAAGCTTAAAAACCCTGGGGAAAAGAGTCTACCAGTTTTATAAAACAAATGCTAAAGAGACATCCTGGCACACACCCTGCTCACTCGTGTCCACTGTCCACGTGTCCCAGCAGGTCTTGCTGTCCCCATGAAGCCCACAGTTACACATGGGGGCCCCACAAGCTCCGGGGCCCCCCGACACCCTGCAGCGGGATACAAAGGCTCTTCAGGGGACATAGGAAGGGGACCGACGCCCAATCCAGCTGAGGCACAAGAAGGGCCAGGCAGGCCGGGGCCAGACCCATGCACTGTCCCCTCTGCCGGGAATGCCCTGATGGAAATATAGGCACGACTCAGTCCTTCACCTTCGCCTGGAGCCACACTGTTCAGCGAGGCCCCCCGCAAGCCCTCTACTCAGGACGGGAACCACATTGCCTCACGGTCTCCCTGCTGGGCACCCAGCGGTCCGCCCAGGCCTTGGGGTCTGAAACAAGACGTGTGTCGCACGTGTTTGGGGAACTGGTGGACATCCTGGGGTGTGGATGAGGGTCAGCACGCCGCACTGTGATGGGTCAACGTGAGAAAACAAGGCCGGGAAAGGTGACAGTGAGAAGCAGCCTTTAGAACAGGAGTGCAAGCCTTCCCGAATACCAGAGGGTTTCTGTGGACTGAAGAAGGCACGGATGTCCTGCAGGGAAAACGAGAACACGGCAACTGTGACAAAATGCAACCCTGTTCTGAAAGACCACAACGGTGCGGAGACCAAGGATACACGTCATGCTAATCAGTGCAAATGAGCTGACCTCTGACCCATACAGAGAAGTACTGCACTGAGTAAGGTGCCACACACCCTTCACACGGGAAGGCACATATAGGTTAAAAGCAAAGTAAATGAAAAAGATACACTAGGGGAACATTAAGGAAAAGAAAGCAGAGGGGCCACGCTAGTATCACACAAGGTAGATTCCAGAGCAAAGAACGTGACGGGGAACAAAGAAGGCGGCTTCGGAGTGATAAGGGGGCCCGTCCATCAGGGGACATAACGGTCCTAAATACTGACACACCAACAGCAGAGCCTCACACTGCCCTGTGCAAGGGTGACCCACCCTGGAAGAACACACGCGGAGTCTCACCGTCAGAGCCGGAGGTCTCAGAGCTCGCGGGCATCAGCACAACGGGCAGCCAGGACACCAGGGAGGATGCAGCAGGCCCTTCCTGCTGACCGCAGCCACCTTGTCGAGGTTGATGGGACAGTCCTCCCAACAGCAGGATACACACTATTTCCCCCATGCCTGGTTCAAGGTCCACCAACACGAACCCTATGCTGGGTCATCAAACAAGTCTTCATGCATTTAAAAAGAATCAAATCATATTGAGTATTTTCTCTGACCACCAATGAATTAAAGTTGATATCATTATCAAAAAAGTATCTCGAAAATCCTCAAATGCTTGGGAAGGAATCCACTCTTAGATAATCCAGGCATCAAGGAAAAAAAACAAGTAGAAAATCAGAAGATATTTTGAGTGGCATGAAACTAATGAATTGCATCAAGATCTGTGGGGTATGACTACAGTCTTTAGGGGGAAGGCGTACCCCCAAGTCCCCGTATTAGAGGAACCTCTAGCCAGTGTCCTCAGCTTCCATCTTAACAAACAAGAAAAAGGGCAGCCTAGTAAACTGGCTAAGCATAAAAAAAAGAACAATCCGTACAGAAACCAATGAAATCACAAAAAAGAAACACTTAAACCCCATTCAAAAGTTGGTTCTTTGAGATCGATAAAACCACTGAACACGTAGCCAGAATGATCACTAGGGGGAAAAAAAAAAAACACATATTACCAACATCGGGAGTGAGAGAGGACACATCACTACATGTCCCACAGATGTTAATACCTTGCATGACGTGAACGAAGTCCATCAACCATGCAGAATACCAAAGCTCACTCAGGAAGAAACAGGTAGCCTGAATATTTTATCAAGGACATTTAACATCTAGCGAACGGCCATCTGACAAAGGGCAGCCCGGGCCCAGATGGCTTTCCTGACGGATTCCACCGTGTGCATAAGGAAGAGATAAGACTGATTCTGCAGAAATTCTTCTCTGTATGAAGAGAGAACACAGCTCAGCTCACTTGACCCTGACAGTGTTACCCTGGTACCAAATCCAAAACGTTATCAGAAAACCTAGAAAATATCCCTCATGAACTGAGATGCAAACATCCTTAGCAAAATTTTAATGAATGAAGAAACCCGGAAGTGTATAGAAAGAGTAAGACAACACGAAGGAAGGAGGGTTTATCTAGCAACACGGGCTTCGTTCAACGTCTGAAGATCCATCAACATAACTCACTAGTGGCCAGAGCAGTCGAACAAGAGACACGAGCGGGGCATCCAGACTGGAAAGGAAGAGGTGCAACGAACTTTATTGAAGATGGGATTATCAATGCAAAAAAAAAAAAAAAAAATCCACAGAATCCACCAAAAAAAGCTGCTAGAAGAAAGAGCTGAGTTGGGAAAGCTTCGAGACACAAGATACCGAAATGACGGCTCTGAACGCCAGGAATGAGCAACCGGGAACCAAATGCGGGAAAGAAAAGCCACGGGCCACAGCACAAAACGAAGGAAACACTTAGGCATCTGACAAAAGATGCGCAGGACTTTGTCCTGGAAACTACGAACATCTGGATGGAAACGAAGGGTCTTGATAAATGTGTGCAATGCCCATGGTCCAGAAGATTCGATCTGGGCACATCAGTCCTCCCCTGCTGGTCTCGGGGTTTGGTGCTATCCCAAACCTAATCCCACCAAGCTTCTTGTAAAAAGCTGACCAGCAGCTTCTAAAATGTATATGGACGCGCGTAGGACAAACAGAGCAGCGTGAAGGAGGGGAACAAAGCTGGCAGGTTATCTTAGCTCACTGCAAGACTTCTTTAAAGCTACTGTAACGAAGCATGGACAGATGAGCTGGTCAGGGCATCCCTGACCATCCCATGGTCCAAAAACAGGCCCATGTCCTCATAAGCTGACTTTTACGAAAGGCGTCCACCTGGTTCCCCGGGTCAAGGACACTCTTTTCAACAAGCGGCACTGGGACGACTGAACACTCGCGTATCGAATCGTGAACCTCAGCCCGTGACATACACGGCTGACAAACGTTACATCGCAGACCTCAACGCAAGCACAGGAGCTACCAAAAGAAAATCTAAGCAATCACATGTTTGCGAAAGATTTCTTAGACACGGAAAGCACACAAAAAAGAAAAAAGCAATGAATTGGACATTGTGAAAATGGAAAACACCTAATCTTTAAAAGACACCGCTCCAGGAACGAGAAGGGCAACCGCACACAGGGGAGAAATGTTTGTGAACAGACATCCACGTATCTACAATATGCAAAGAGCTTTTTACGATTTAACAATAAGACAACTCGAATTTTCAACGGAAGATCGGAGAAACTACCTCCCCTCACAAGTTCCAGGAAGGACCATGGAGCGCGCGAGATGGTCCCTGGCTCCATTCGTCGTTGGAGGATCAAGGTTGGAACACGAGACACCACGACCCACTCATGCTGGTCAAACCAAGAGACCAACCACGCCAGGCGTACTGGGGCCGAGGCGGCTGCAGGAACGCAGGAGAACTGCCCGCGTCCCTGCAGTTAAACACCTACCACGCTGCGTGGCCAGCTTCTTCCCGGGCGTCCACCCGAGAAAAAGGGGATATGAGTCGACCCAGTGGTGACAAAGCAGGGGCTCCCGGTACACCCACTACCGCCAGGACGTGCCTCAGAAGGATGATGGCGGGTGAAAGGAGCCAGGCAGGACGGTGCTGGAAAACTCTAGAAAACACAAGCCAGTCTGTGCGGACTCGTGTCAGCGCCCGTAGGCGGGTGGCTCCTGGGTGGGGGCAGGTCACCGCACAGTCACGGGGAAGTTTCGGGGGTGATGGCGGGTTCTGCTGCCCGGACGGTCTCAGGGCGTATACAAAGGTCAAAACTCACCAAACCGTGTGCTTGAAATATGGTTCCTATCGCTCCTGATCGCTCCTCGCTACGGCTGGTCTGCGGTAAGAGCCGCAGAGATAATCGGGCAAGGCCTCTCGTGTCAATCCAGGAACCTGCGTCGTCGCGGGGTCGCTGCCTCGCGACCGGGGCACCTGTGCTGGGCACAGACAGTCCTCCCATGCCCCTCCCTGGCACCCCTACCGCCCTGCCACTGGACACCTGCCTGGACGAGGAGGCCACCGTCCACCACATCCGCTGCCATCTGCCGCCGTGCCTTTGGCCCACTGGACTGAGAACGCCCACGGCCCCCGGTGTCAGAGCTGCCAGCATCACTCAACTTTCCCAGAGGAGGGGTCTGAGGCTCAGGGAAGGTCAGTAACATGTTTGGGCCCCCTGGGCAGTCTCAGGGGGCCTGGACCCTAACCACCTCCTTTAGGCTCCCTGGTGGGGCCCCAGGTCTGGGGCCTTGAGGAGCCACGTCCAGGTGCAAGCGTCTCCCAGACCAGGAAGGCCAGCTGTCCCAGTGCCACCCTTTCTCAAGAAGGGGTGCGCCTCACTGTCCATCTCCCCGGGAGCCAGTGATGGAGTCTTAGGACAGGGGCCTCTGAACACCGGGGAGAAGCTAGAAATTCTTAGGAGCCCTGAGAATGAGAGGCATTTCCCCATGTCCCAGAGCTGCCAAGTGGCCCAGCACATGTCATTTAAAAGGACATCACCTTGAACCCAAGATGAAGACAGAGACCCCACGTGAGCAGGGGACATGTCGGGGCAAGTTCAGAAGATCCCACAGCGGGACTGAGCCCGGTTCCCCTGCTCTGAGCTCCCCAGCTCTCTGGAAGTAGCGAGGTCATGGGGACGGCGGTACAGCCCAGGCTTTCCAGCAAATGCCGGGAGCAGGGACCTCACGGGGTGGGCGACACCGAGAAATGAGTAACGTGCAGACCCCAGCCCGGGCCCCGCACCCAGGCCCGCGGCGCTCGAGCCCGACCCGCCCCGGCTGGGTGCAGAGAGCGGCCCCCGAGAAGAGGCCGCGGGACAGCTCGAGAAGCTGAAAACGCAGCAGAGACGCGCGCCCTTCCCCCAGGCCGGCCGCAGCGGCTCTGAAAGCGCGGCCTATTCTCAGCTCGTCGTGCTCGGAAACTGACCAGATCATCGCCCGCCAGGAAGGGGGCCGGCTGCGCCTCTCAGCACACACTTGACATTTTGTTCTCCTCCAGGCTTCCGTGCTGACAGTTTCTGGATTAAATGTGCAAATGGAACGCGGCCCCGAGGGGGTCCCACTCCCCGCCGGCCCGAAGCGCCAGGGCTGAGGTGCACGTGTGCGTGCAGACACGTGGCGGTGCCTGAGCGAACGGGCCACGTGAGCGTGTCCACACGCGGGGGCCTCCACATGCGTGCCTGTATGTGCACGTGCACCTCGGCGTACCCGTGAGTGCCAGTGTGTGCCCGCCTCCGGGCTAGGCCTGGGGGCCATGCCCGGCCCGTCTTCCTGGTCCTTCAAACTCGACCTCGCCCGAGCTGGGAGAAGAGCCACTGGCCGCTTTTGGCACGAGGAGCTTTTCTCAGCCCGGTAGAGGTCAAGTCTACCAGAAAGCCATCGTGGCGCCCCTCAACGTGGGCCTCGACTGGGGGGGGGGTCTGTGCCTTGCAGCCAGCAGCCCGGGGTCCTGGGACTCGCCTTCCCAGGGGGAAGGTCTGTGGCTACAGACTGGGGGGGGCAGCATCACCCCCAATTCCCATGAGCCTAAAGACGCCCCATGGTCTTCTCGGGCCTCCTCCGAGCTATGGGGGCCCTCAAGCCCAAGGGCGCAGAAGGAGTGGACAGGTGGCACCCTGCGCTGGCCCCAGTGAAGGCCAGTTCCACCCCGTTCTTAAAAAGGGCCCGCAGCAACCCTGGGGGTCCCCGACAGCCCCCCTCCACTCACTCCCCTCAGTCTGCCCCACCAGCACTCGATCTTACAACCAGAAAGCAGAAAACGGCAGCAAAGGATCGCCGCGCCCCAGCCCTGAGGTCAGCTGAGTGCGGCAGGGGGGCGGGGGGAGGGAGCCAGGCGTGCGGCCGCAGCTCGCGACCCCACAAAGCTGCCCCGAGCCCCCTTCTTCCTGCCTGTGAAGTCACACAATGACACACTTCAGCAGCCGCACAGCCGGGGCTCTGGTTTTCATTCCGCGTGACCCCGAGAGGCAGAGAACATGATTATAACCCGTCTGAATGCCGTACCCCGGGGCGGTGACTCGGACACCTGCACGGGCCCGTGGCCCCCGCCGGGCGACCAGCCACTCGGGCGGCCCGCGCGCGTCCGGGCGGTGACAGCTGGCAGACACCGCCACGCCGCACCCCACAGCCACGAGGCCCCTCCGGGCTCATCCTATTACCCCGACGCCTTCCCCAGGGCAGCCCCCCGGGAGCCCCGCCGAGCACCAGTGCCAGGCCCCGCCTGCGCCCGGGGACTCACTGCCTGCTCAGCCCGGTCCCCGTTCTCTTCTGTCAGCTGCTACCCCTGCTTCAAACAGGCTCTCCAGCTGGCCAGGGTCAGATGTGAGAACAAGGCCCTCACAAAACCCGGCCCTCCAGCTACCCTGCGCCCGAGACCCCCACTGAATGTGGCACTTAATGACGAGTGTCTTTGCAGCCCTCAGGCAGAGCATAAAGGAAACACCTGTCCCACGGACGGCACACTCTAATCCCGCTAAGTCCCGAACGGAGGAGCCTGCGGGGCCCACAGCAAGGGGCCCCCACCCCGGCGTCTGACTTTTGTCCTGGGCCTCGGGGAGACGTTGACAACAGGTTTTGGCAGGCCAGGCAGGAGGGAAGACACAGGGGCCGGCCTGGGAGCGCCAGGAAGCCTAGGCCTCCCTCCCGGGTTCACACCTTCCCCACAGACCCTGAGTGCTATGCCCGAGGGGACCCTACCCCGCGGAGGGGGTGGGGGGATGGGTGTCCAGGGGCAGGTGCACGCACCCCCCTCAAACGGGCGTCACTTTCTAGGCCGGCAGGAGGGACTCCTTTCCTGCCGACACTGGAGGCTGAGCCGAGCCCCCTGCCTGCTCAGAGCCAGGGGCGCCCCGCCCATCCCCCCACCCCTCTGCACCCCAACCCGGGGTGCCTGTGTGTCTGGCTACCGACCGAGAGCTAAATCGTCACAACTTCCAAAAGGAGGAAAGACAAGACAGTGGGGGACCGTAGGGAAGAGGAGGCCACCCAGACACCTGGCCACTTTGGGGAGAAAAGCCCAGAAACCACGCGCATGCACACACCCCAGGTGCTGGGACAGGCCGTGGGGCCCACCAACCCCGCAGCTGGGCTGTTCTGGCTCCTTGGCTCTTCCCGCCCCAGTGCTCCTACTCCCCTACAGGCAGGCCGGTCGTTTCCGTCCTCAGAGGCCTGCGGATGGGGCCAACGGCCCCCCGGGGAGCAGGGGAGCAGGGTCACACAGGCTGGCGGAGCCCGGTGCAGAGGGATCGGGGTGCCGGCTGGGGCCGTCACGGGGCCCCCAGCGAAGACGCCGGCACAGCTCGCATCACAGGGTTTTCCAGCCGGAAAACAGGAAGTGTTGTGTAGACACGGTCAGGCCCAGACGCGGGCGACTCCTACGGCAGGAGATGCTGGTGCCGGGCGGGCCCAGCCGCTCTCGGGGCCCCGGTGGAGTCGCCCCCAGGCCCCAGAGACACACCAGCAGATGCACACTCGTTGAGGGCCACCTCCCCTTTCCCCCCAAGTGGCATCTGTGGGGGACGTGGTGGGGTGTCTTAGGGAGGTTCCAGATACTTGGGGCCGTTTCTGTGAGCCCCCGCCCAAGCCCCCGACTTCGTCCCGAGCAGAGTTGATCGATAGGACAGTTCTGGAGACAGATAACGGGCCTGGCCATGGGCCTCACAGAGGATGTCTTTGTTCCAGAAAACGAGCCAGTGCAGAACTGTGCACACACAGGGCCCTGGTGTGCAGGCGGAAGGTCCCGGTTACAGCCAGGACTCCTGCTGTCACAGCTCCCGGCACAGCGCAGACCCCCGCATGAAGGAATGTCAGCTGTCCCCCCAGGAGCAGCTGCCTCGAGGCCAGGAACGCAGCCAGTCGGAACCCTGGAGCCCTCCCCAGGAGCGGGGTCCCAGGTCGGGTGGAAACTGTGTCCCCTGCTGGTGGGGACAGCCCCAGCCGCCACCCTGGGGCCCTGCAGCCTCGATCTCTCAGCTTCCTCCTGCTCAGATGTCCGTGGGGGCTGGGGCGCTGACCCCTTTCTAAAGTAAGCACAGAGGCACTGTCCCCACAAAGCCCAGAAGAAAGGCCATGAAGGAATGGCCAGGGCGTCTCGGTCAGGAAGGCCAAAGGCCACGGCAACCGCACCTGATGAGGAAACCGCGTGCAGCCCTGGGGTGGGCAGTGAGCCCCGAGTGTGGATGGGGTCAGACGGTGGGGTGAAGCCCAGAGAACAGGTGTTGAGCATGGAGCCCCCACTTTGGGGGTGGCTCAGGCGGGTGCTCACTGTCACGAGGGGGCCGGGGGCTTGTTCTGGGGGGCCCCTACCGGCCCGGGGCTCTGACGTGTTGACCAAGTCTCTTGAGAGCAACAGTTTCCAAGTCCGGAAAAAGGCCCCTAAGATGGTTCACAGACACATATGGGGGAGCTGGGGCCTGACCCGGACTGAGGGTGAGCAACCGGGGCCTCCCCCACACCCCAGCATAGGGGAGACCGCCCCAAAGCAGCCCCCCCACACTGTCCAGGGCCCTCCTCCCAGGCCCTGAGCCCTCCTGGCCTCCTCTGTCCCCACCCCGTCCAGCGGCGGCCTCACGTCCCCCGTCACCCTGGGTCGGCCCCGAGAGGGAGGCTTGCTCCGTACTGCAGGCAAGCAGTGGGGACCCCAGACCCCCTGGCTACAGACTGCACGGCTGCCCCCCAGCTGGCCAGGACCCCTTGAAGAGAACCCCGGCCCTCCTCCCTCCCATGGGCACGGAAACACCCAGAATGTGGGTTCCAGCTGCTTGAGGCTTTCAGCTGCGTCCAGAGTCTGCATCGAGAGCAGCAAGGCTCTGGCCGGCCCACGGGGGTCCAGTCACCCGGGGTCAGCAGAGAGCCCCCCAGCAGAAGGACAATCCGAATGCCCAGCTGTGGCCCTAGCAGAACGCGAGTGCAGAAGCACACAGACACACGGGGGTGCGTGCCGCTGTCTCCCCACGCTGGGGGGCCGGCCCCCCTCAGGCAGCGCCCTGCAGGCTGCAAAGCCCCGCTCCTGCCCCAGAGGGCCACATCTCTCTGCACACCTTCCCCCGCCATGTAGTAGGTGCTTAATAAATGTCTGCTGGCCGAAGGAGTGCAGGGGACATCCTAGCCAGGGCAGGGGTGGCCCCCATTCTACGGCGGGACATCAGAGGGGAGCCCCGTGGCGGGACCCCAGCTTTCCTGGGCGGCTCCCATGTGCTGGGGACAGACACAAAGGAACTCAAGGTTCCAAAGCAGAGAGAGGCAGCGGGTGGGGGGGCGGAGTGGGGAGAGTGCTCTGGGTGGGAGGGAGCCCCTGAGGAAAGACGACCTCGGGGTTAGCAACACCACGGCCACAAGCAACTCAAGCTCAGCATGAGAGAAGGTCACCGCGGAGGGTGGGCGCACAGCAGCCTACCAGCACGGCCTCCACCAGCCCAGAATCAGCCCTGCTGTCCCTGCCGGCAGGGGAAGGCTGGGGATGGCTGAGGCTGCCAACATGCGGGTCTGCGGGGCTGGGGCTGGGGTG